>NC_044569.1:34103612-34443196 GCF_007565055.1 Rhinopithecus roxellana | reverse complement strand
TACGAATTTTCCAGTTCCCCATTAACACATGTAATGGTGACAGCGTAATGATGATGCAAATTAACACTTCATTGGTCCTTCAAAAACAACCATCCCTCGAGCCCAGCTCAATATATTCTTATAGCACCTCAGCAGCAATCAGGACTCTTTAGAATTCAGTGGAAATAGCAAACCAAAAATAACTTTCTAAAAATTCGTTATCTAGATAGTGGCATATTCTACAGTACTTGGGACTGCTTTTTCTCAGTACTTTGCTACTTAGACAACAGACTTTGGTATACTAACGCTAAGGCAGGGGAAAGAGGAGACAGGGTCTCAGAAGAAAAGTGGATCGAGGGTGCGGAGGGGAGAACACTCCAGACACACAGACCACTGGAGCGGTCAGAAACAAGACAAGTACCCAGGACTGAGATGTAGGAAAGTAAGTAGATTACTACACAGTACACACTTTTAAAAAATTAATGGTTTCCTGTCCCAGCTGACATTGCCCATCCAGAGGATCAAGTATGGAAACAATTACAGCCTCTGGTACCATGGTATTAGTTATACGTGGATATAGGTAGCACGGCTACATAACTGAATATGTCCTCAATTATTATTTGGAACTATGCTGTATTAAGTTATATGAATCAGTTATCAACCTGTTTTCATTACAATTATCCAAAATCAGTAGCATCCTTAATTAAAATTACAAATAGAGAAATTCTCTTAAAATAATTCTCCCTGACCAATTCCCATGCCCCTTGATTCTGAAGCAGCAACTCATTTCCCACCAGGCTTTCCACTTCTCTCTTTACTGCCTCCACACAGTCCAGAAAACTGGGGAGAAAGACAAGTGAAAAGACAAGCGATGGAAAGCAGAGGGAAAGGCCAGCACTCAACACCTCAGCAAGGCCCAGTTCTGTGACCTGACCCCTGCCCACCTCACCCAATTGTCCCTGGAACTGTCCACCTGGCTTCACAATCCAGCCTCCAGCAGTCTTGACTGCCCTGTAGTTCGTGCATATCCCACAGGCCATGGTTGATCCCGCTGCAACCCCTGCCTGGAATGGGCTGCCCCTGCTCATCTGCCTAACTTCCAGTTGCTGCATATCAAATGTGACCAGCCCAAGCAAGGTTTCTGAAGCAGCTAGGGAGACTTGGCATTTCTTGACCTAAGCTGCCTCCATTTGAGGCAGGTGTTGTTTTGACCTTTTTAACCCTAAAGACTAACACAGTGCTGGCACATACTGACATTCAACAGATGTTTGTTTAATCCTCACTTCTCCCAGTTAGTCACATACACTTCAGAAACTGCCTGCAGTGCTCTTCCAAATCTCTGTGCTTCCCCCGTGTTCGCCCTGTGTGAAAAACGTCCAAATGTGCCTTGTGAATAGCCCCTCCTCCTTTAAGACCCAACTCAAAGACAACCTGCCTGTGCGAAAAGATTTTCCTTCTGCTCCTCAGCAGAGCTCATGCTCCCAGCCTTGTGTTCCCACTTGGCCTTGCTCCTTCTCCTAGAGTGGCTTCCGCAACACAGGCAGCCCCAACTTGTCACCACACCCACACAAAAAAAAGAAAAGAAAAAAGAAAACACAAGAATCTGCCAAATGAGAAATAATAAATAATAAATCAGTGGCTATGCTTCCCTTCTATCTACATTTCTCATACCCCCTTCTCATCCAGTTCTTGCACAAAAGAAACAGCAAAAGCATCCACAAAGTAAAGGACTGTAAGAAACAGAACAGGGAGAGGAAGGTTAACAAGAAAAAAATTTACAGAACAGGCAAAGGAAACCAGGAGAACGGCTACCCTCCTACATTCTACTGGGGGATCAGGAAGGTTAAAGAATCCTGAGACTCTACAAGAAGGTTTTTTTTTTTAGAGACAGGGTCTCGCTCTGCTGCCCAGGCTGGAATGCAGTACACCATCATAGCTCACTGTAGCCTCAAACTCCTGGGCTCAGAAGAGCTTCCCTCTGCAGCCCCTCAAATAGCTGGAACTACAGACATGCACCACCACGCCCAGCTAATTATTTTTATTTTTTGTAAAGACAGGGTCTCCCTATGTTGCTCAGGCTGATCTCAAATTCCTGGGCTCAAGCGATTCTCCCACCTCAGCCTCCTTAAGTGCTGGGATTACAGGCATGAGCCACCATACCCAGCCATTACAATAGCATTTTAAAATCACAAGGAAGTCACTTTAAAACAAAAATAAAGAAGCAATGAGTTAAGTCACTAGAACATGATTGTTTCACTGGAAAAAACTTTAGACACAGAAGCCAATGTTTTCAACTACTACACCAAGAAATGATAATGTTTAGCTTATTTCTATTTTGTAATAGGTTGATCATACTTATTGGCCATGGAATAGATCTATGATGCCACCCTTCTGTGGCAAAAATTTTAAAAACCACTACCACAGAAAATGACAGAAAAACCAGGATATAATACAGACAAGAGCTGTCCTTCCCCTGTGAGGAGGAGCTGGGAGCTGCCTCAGTTTCCACTCTACTGTCCTAACACCCCAGCACTCTCCCGGCTTCACCAAACAGTTTACTGGAAAACACACGAGGATGATCTCTGAGAAAACAAGTTTTATATGTGAATATTATAACCAAGATCACTCTTAGGTTTTCCCATAATAAAGTCATTTATATAGTTTTAAAACTATGTAAAAGGTATCTCAAGGATTCTAACATCAGAGGAATACACAAATAACGTTAATTTTTTATTCCTAACTGAGGAAGACAGACAGCAATCATTACACAGCATTTTTAAAATTTCAAGCTAAAGACAAAAATATGCAACAAAAAATATTAAAATTGTATATGGATAAAATATATAATGTACCATTTATAATGGGAGAGCATTTTAATGTTAATTTAAACATTTTTTACAAAACTGAGAGATGTTGCACTTTATACTGTTACAAGCATAATTCATGCCACATTATAGAATAAACATTTCCTATCTATATCTCTTTAACCAAAACAACCAGCTAAACCAAATACTTACTTTATTTGGATATATCTATAGATATGATGGGTGTAACTAATTGTTCAGCTAAAAATGCAATTCCATGGTGCTTTTAATGATTTAGATATACACAGCTTTAGTTCTCACAGCAGACTAAAAATAGTGATTTTAATTTATTCCTGCTGCCTACAATTACCCACAACCACGTATTTTTAAATATTTCCAGCCTATAAAAATTACTAATTTTTGCCACTTGTGTTTATCTGCATTTAGACTTTGATTTGGATAAATTAAGCTCTCAAGTGTTCCTTGCTTTATGAAACTCTGCATGTTGTAGACTTCAACACAAATAAATGACTTGTACCATTAGAGGTTTAAATAATGTAATGTATTTCATGCTCAGCCTGAAGCTGGATTCCAATGAAGTTGCTAATGCACGTAATGATTAAGTGTAACTCAAATACTAACTGTGTTGTTGAAAACATGACAGGCAATAATTTGGTCTATTATATTCTGCCATTTAATTGCCTAGTACAGACATTCTCTGACACGTTATGAAGCAATGATTTACAATTATTCAAGCTGCAAAGGTCAGAAAGTGACATTATAATCATCTACATGGAGATCCCTTCTAATGCACAAAAACTAGGTAATGCCACACACACACACACACACACACACAAAGAGTTTTACTGCATTAGTAACTTTCTATTTAAGGTTTCTTAAATCAACTAGGAATAAACAGTTCATAAGCACATTAATATACAATTTTAAAATGTCTGGAATCTTTTCATGAACCCAGATGTGACAGATTTAGAAAATGCCCTTATTCTCTCCTGATGAGGTAAATTCATTTCAACTATTTAACTCCATACACAAGAATCAAGACAAGACTTAGGGAAATCAATCAGTAAACAATGCAACTCCTAAATCATGCACACTAGGGTCTGCACTTTTCAATAATGGCATATCAAACTTGGTTATCATTTCTTAGGTTTATTGAAATCACAGACCAATTATTAGTTTTCTACAACTCTTAAAAAAAAAACTAATACTGCAAAACAAAAACAATAACCCTAATTGATCAATTATATCCCTCTCATCTTAATGGGATGATATAATCTTTATACTTTTTAGACACTTACCTTTTGCTATTACACAAGTATGTTCAGTTTGTAACCCTCAAGTAAATGCAATAAATTATCAGCACATGAATGAGTGGGAAAAAAGAAAATTATTTTAAACAACACTTGTAAGTGGAAGACACAAAACGGAGAAAGTGTTGGGGAGAGAGAGACAATATCAGAATATGAAAGTAAAGCAATGTGCAAGCAATTTTTTAAAAAAATGTAAATTTGGGGAAAAGCAGAAAATAAAAGTGGATGGTAGGAGAAAGTAGATAAGTTACATTTACTACATGCTAGTGAAAACAACCTAGAGAGAAAAAAATAAGTACAAACCAAAGTTAAGTCAAGAATGAAAACAGGTATTATAAAAGGCGGAGAAAAAAAGAAAAGAAATACTTAAAAGGAAGAAACAGTGGTCTACCATTCTAGTCGAATAATTTAAGTACATCACTAAAAACATTTTGAATATTAAGTTTCCCATCAGTAAAATGGGGATAATAAGCATAAGGTAAACAAACCACAAAGCTATAGAAATCAACAAGTGAGATAAAAGTTAACCAAGGCTATTAAACCACAATGCACTGCATAAACACTATTCAGAGTACTAGGTATACTATTTTATATGTATATAGGGAATAAAATAAACTTAAAAGAATTTAAACTTAAAAGCATTTAACAAGACATGATGCCTAAAATAACTTTTATAAGTCATTGAGATTTTTAAGTTTTTGACTACTGAAAGAAATAAAGGTAAAGATCATGGAAGTAATAAAAATACGCATTTGGCCTATTTTCTTTTTTTTTTTTTTTTTTGAGACGGAGTCTCGCTCCGTCGCCCAGGCTGGAGTGCAGTGGCCGGATCGCAGCTCACTGCAAGCTCCGCCTCCCGGGTTTACGCCATTCTCCCGCCTCAGCCTCCCGAGTAGCTGGGACTACAGGAGCCCACCACCTCGCCCTGCTAGTTTTTTGTGTTTTTTAGTAGAGACGGGGTTTCACCATGTTAGCCAGGATGGTCTCGATCTCCTGACCTCGTGATCCGCCCGTCTCGGCCTCCCAAAGTGCTGGGATTACAGGCTTGAGCCACCGCACCCGGCCTTGGCCTATTTTCTAAACACAAAATTATTAAATAAAAGCATTAAATATAAAAAATAGGTATAGTTTCTATTATTTCTTACTTTCTCTCCCACTAAGCCCTATGTCAGAGTCATAACAGATTTTCATGTTAACTATTCAAGTGCCTATATATAAACATACCTATATTCTATAAAATTCCTCTCTCGATCACATTTGGATATTTTTAACAAGTAAGAAACTCTACTTTTCAAAAGGAAAAATGCTCCCCCAAAAGTGAAAGTAAAATAAATGGCTCTTAACGTGAAGGTATCCATAACATGTACTTAAAACATGAAGTACAAAGGAATACATTTTTGAAATGTTTACCATGACATGAGCAGGTAAAACCTTGAGTAAACAAAACTTAAATTCTGAATTCTTAATCCTAACGACCTAATAGGAATTAGGCATCTAATACATTCAGCTTCCTCTGTCAAACTAACTTAAACCCAAGATATACAGTAGTTAAGATCTGCCAATGGGGCAGGGTAAGAGGGGGTAATGGTATCTTAAAATTGATCCTGAAGATTCAAAAAAAATCAGTCTAGGTTCAGACAACTTATACAAAAGTTTAAAAGGTAGTTTTAAAAGCTCATGTCAAGAGTGTTGCTAATGCACAACCCTAAAACTATGTGTTAGTGAAAAACACAAAACGTGCAGTTGATGAGCATCCAAAATCATCTAATGAAAAAGAGGTTAATTACAAATAATCTGAGACATTAATATTGAGCTCAATACTGTTTGTTGCTTCCATCAATTTCACCATAAAATATGAGTTTTCTTCTTCAAGAAAACCAAGAGGTTACTAAGAAAAAGAGTACACTATTCTGAGTAATAATTTCACTTTAAAAATGTGACTGCCCAATTTTTTAAAATTACTGATCAAGTCTATTTGAGAAATAACTCCTTAAAACTCAAATAATGAAGACATCATCAAGAAAATTCTAAAAGGCAGAGACTAAGATATTAACTACTAAGGAAAAGAAAACATAATGCAGGACCTTCTGTTTGTGACAAAATTACAGAGTTAATGTTCCTGAAAGATCACTTCACCTTTTAAAGCATGATTTTATAAAAGGTAAAATTTATAGCAATTAAAGCTAATGAAGAAATGCAGCATGAGCTGCTTATGTTCAGGAACTAATAGGTCCACTGAGCATTTCTAAGATTATTTAGCCATCAATGATAATGAATTGGCTTTGTCAGTGAAGTTAATGTACAAATCCTCTCCAGTGCCAGTCATCTGATAACCAATCCTTGCACTTTTTCATGTGTTTCACTTTACTTTTTAACCTACACACTCTGCCCTATCCCTTTGAAACACATGAAATACGGAACAACCTATGATACTTTTTCTGCAACATTGAAGGGTACCTAATTCACTACCATTCTGTTCCAACTACATAGATCAATAAGTATTCTTCAGTTTACTGCAATTCTTCAGAACTTTCAGCGTCACTGTTAAAATTATTGCTTCCTAACTTTTAAATCAAATTTCATTGTAAAAAAATAAAGAGAACTATTATTTCCTAGTCTGATGAAATTCAATGGCTGTCATAATTCGAAGAAATACAATTCTGGACTCTAGAATGCTTGTTCTACATACGCACACATACACATAGCTCTCTCTCTCTGAAGGCAGTATAAAACTCAATATATGTATAATCATTTACAATTCTGTATCTCCAGGATCAAATATATGAACTACTCATACAATATTTCAGTTGTATGTGGCAAGCAGTTAGCGAGCAGGGTGTGCACTGTTCAAATTATACAACTAATACCAATCAATTATGTATTCTTTTTGATACCAGATACATTAGAAACTGTTCTGTGAAAAGCTTTCTTCTTCTCTTTCCAGGGTCTTAGTAACCCTAATTAAAAAATGAATGGAATTAGATCTCTATTGACAGAGTATGCAAAAATTGTTTACTTATTTCTCAGAAATGAGAGAAAAACTGCTTACTGCCACCTAATAGCAAATTTTCACTGGAGTCAGGGCCGCCGCCTTTCCTATAACTCGTATGGTAAAAACAATAAGTGAGATATCTTTTAAACTTCCAAGACCTACAGCAATTAAAATGAACCATTTGACACTTGACCCTTGCAGCTAAAATCAGTAGTAACAGAACTCATTCTCCCACTGATCTTCAGGGGGCTTTAGGGCAAAGGGTCATCTTCATTTACTTTAGCTGCAAGTCACTGAACCATCAATTCTGCCAATGAATATATCACAGACCATGGTTCATAAAACTGCTTGCAAAGGTATTTGTAAAACTATCCTAAGGGTCAAAATACACAGCTGCATCCTGGGATGAAGTGTACTGTCCAACAAATAACAGAACTTGTTTTTGACATAAAACGTATTTACATGGTACTATCAATCAGCAGAATCTTCTACTAAAAAAAATAAAGCTAATAGAATACGCGCACATCGCATAATGTAAGTAAGCCTGTGGTATTTTGTGAATTAGCCATAAGAACTGTCAAGTTTCTCAGGTTTCACATGAAGAATTTTTATATGATGCACTTATTAATTTCTGTAGCATAACAGCATTAAAATATACTTTTAATCAGAAGTAGGGCATTAAAATCCACCTCTGAATGTCCTATGTTATACCATATATGATGTAGCATTTTAAAACCTTTTAAACATTTCTGCTAAATTAATTAGTTTTGCATTAAGGCACCTTAGCACTGTCTATTAAATGCAACACATTTGAAAGACAAACATTGTACATGATTCTTCAGAGAAAGAACCATTAACTAAAAAAGGAAATAAGTTTTGAAATAAAGTTACACAAAAATGAATAACAACCGTTTTTCTTCAGCATCATCCCTGTAATAATCAGTAACCAGTCATCTGAAATTAAGTCTTTTGTTGTTTTCCTTATAGAATAAGTCCAATGGATCCAAAGAGCTACTAATGTGATAAAAATTAAAGCAGTACAGCAAAAGAAAAAAAAAAATACCTATACATTCCTAAAGCTATATTATGTATTTTTTTTATGTCTTTAAATGGAATTTATAGTTCTCTCTGGCAATGTGAATGAACATCCTATAATTTAGTCAATTTACAGATTACAGGTTCAAATTGACCTTGTAGCCCATAAAATTGCTCATCTTCAGTACAGGATTAGAAGTGGGAGAAGAATGTCATAACTGTATTTAAGGAATTTACCATAACAATGGAAAGGAGGGTACGCATGCATAATTTTAGCCACTCTTACTCCTATCGGTTTTGAATTCCGAAACAATGGCTATCCTGCACATGCTTCTGGTTCACGCAGCAGAGATGTCTCCAGTTTACTCACCCACAGACATGACACTTGTATTCCCTCATCCCAAGGTGCCTTTTCACATGGTTTCTGGCATCTCCAAGCTGAGCTGTTGCAAAATGGCATATCTTGCACTTGAATGGTTTTGATCCTGAGTAAATTTAACATAAAATATGATTTGATTTTGAATAATACATCTCTAATAGCTTAGAAAAGAGGACTAAATCTTAAATCATACCTTTAACCTAATCAAGAATTTCTGTACCCAAAATGGAATACTTGCATTCATTTATAAGTTGAATAGACCTGATTCCATAATTATTTTACTCTGAAGACTTTGTTTCAGTGAGTCTTCCTAACTTCCACTAGCAATCCTAAGATTCAAACTCAAAAGTGAGACTGCTAAGCAGTACTAAGTAGATGAGATGAGCTACATCATTTTAAATATTTTTCTTACAATTCACAAAAATACATCTTACAGTCACTCAGCACTTCAAAGGGAACATTTCTAAAACACAAATGCACACAGGGCAGCTGATATTTTAAAAAGCATATTTATCATCAAATACATTTCTCTGTGGTCACCTCCTTGTTTCCTCATATTTCTCTGGCTTTGAGTTTACCCACATTAAAACAATGGTATATTTCAGGTTTTTTTCCTGACATTTATCCCAAATTATTATCTATATTTTTAATAACACAGTTTATAAATATACAGTAGATAAATTTTTATGCTTTTATGGTCATTTTTATAGTCAAAAATCGATGATTAAACAAACTGGAAGAACTGACATTTTGGTTATTAATTTCAAGGACAAATATTTGAACACAAAACGCACACAAAATTTGTTAAATCATTTCATAAATATTAAACTAGACTCAAAAATGAGAAAATAAGATTATTTCAAAGTCTACACATTTAGTGTCAGTAATAGATAAGACTGAAAGGAGAACATATTAACAGACGATCATTATCCACATTAATGAGAAACAACACTCTTTTAAGATATAAAGTATATACATCATTTCCAAACTTTCTAACCACTACATCTTCAAATAAATCAAAATAGTAAAAACCAATTTAAAATCAGTACAGTATGTTTCCAGACTTTTCGTATCATATTTAGTACTTATATGGTGAAATACTCCCTCTACTATAGTTAGATAGAACATGAAGTATGTGAACTTTAATAAATATACAAAAAGAGCTCAAATTAAAAAAACTGCAACAAATCATATTTGATCAATGAACCCTTTGTGCAGTGTCCTTGGGGGAAAAAAAAATCCTCCAAGAATACTTTGTTGAAATTGAAGTACTCAGTAAAAAATTTTAGAGTCTTAAATTTCAATTTAATTCCCAAAAGCTGACAAAAAAAGTGAAGCATTTAATTTTCATCTTCCAACAAATAAAAAAGTCAACAGCACTAAGCACCGGCAGACAAGGTTGAATATTTCACAGTTCAGTGACAATGAAGCCAGATCTCTTAATATTTCCATTTCTGCTGTTAGAAGTAGATGTAAAATATATTTAGCACCTGAATGGTTATATCTAGGCAGGTTTATGTGTTTAAATGTCAAAAGCAGGTTGAGACTGCAGCTTACAGTACTCACATTCTATCAGTCACGTTAGAAACTACAGTTTATTTAAATGATTCTGAGACAACTAAACCTATCACTGCTTTCAACCTTTCACTAAGACATAGAATTCCTTTGTAAAGTGTGTGAAGAACCAATTTACCAATACTTTGAATTTAAATGCTCTAAAGATAATAGGGTCATTAGGACATTATTAAGTAACAATAATATTAGGACTCAAAACAAAGAAGACCAACCTCTCCCAATATTTGTATTACAATTTTGGTGAATGGATGTAAAAGGCCTCATGGGTTGGAGTTTTCGTTCTGCTCACGCAGCACTGCCATGTGACTAGCTCCTCCTCCTGTGGCACAGATGCCACAGAGAAACGGACATGGGGTCTCTGGTGTGTTCAATTTACTGTACATGGCTCCTTTGTGGAAAACTCTAGTTTCTGCAGGTCTCAGTGATCACAGCACAGCATGCTGACAATACATAAATGAGTTACTGTGTTGACAGCTTCACCCAGAATCATGGAGGCCTTGCCTATTCTTCACATCTTATATTCAGAGTAGACTGTGTTAACATCTCCTTTCTGTGCCATAAAAATTCAAATGCTAGCAGAGGTAACACTTCTCTGCATTAAAAAAAAAGGGGGGGGGGGCCTTTTTTCCTAACTAATAACATTTCCGTTTTTAAGTTTGCTATGCACATTCCAAAATGAATGCAGGCAGAGCATTTGTAAGACAAAATTGTAAAATTGCAGATCTCTAAATATTTCTCTCACGTACATTTTGATTATTAAAAACAGTATTATTTGCAATAGTTCCATTCCTTGGAACAGCACTATTCTCAGTATCAGTAGGTTTTTTGGTTTTCATTTGGTCCATAAGGTTTTTCCAAAGGGAAAAACTCAAGAGGCTCTCTATCTTTCCGGTACCTTGTTACTTTACTGAAAGAATTTCAAAGACATTAAAATCCAGGTCTTCGCTCAGGCCTACAGGGGCTCCTCAACCATCAGTGGTTACTAACTGCTATGCATACATAGATGTGCCATTAGCATTAAAGAGAAAATACCAAATGAAAGCCTTTAGATCTTAAAGGAATGAAGGAAGTTGTATATTATCGATCATTTAACGACCACAGCCATCATTCTATAACCCTCCCTAACACATTCAAACGCTTCATTCATTCATTCACCTGCTCATTCATTTATTCACTCATCAAGATATACCAAGAGCCAACTAATGTGGGACACAGATGAAGCAGTGAACAATGTTAAGTATTTGAGGTCACTGTGCTTAAAGTCTACAAATTAACTCTCCTACTGAGCTGCCTGTCCTTTGTCACATATTGAGCTACAAACACTACCAGCCCTAACTTCAGAATTTCTTAGTGAAGTCACACACTCCCTATCTCCCTGGAACATTTTGAGATGGCATTAGTGACCAGAGCACTCTAAACATAAAATGAATGGCTTCAGACAATCTGGTAGCTTAACAGTAGCCCATGTTACATGAAATAAAAGCTTTAACAGACCAATGCAGGAGAAACAAAAACGAAGTTTTTTAGTCCTGCTAATGTAATGTGAAAGGGAAGACTGCCCTTTCTGGTCATGTTGATTGCTTCACAGAAGCAAGCACACGGGGGGACTCTAGGATGCTTTTTCCTACAATGCTTGATAACCAAAACTCATTTATTTCTCATAGTGCTGCTTTTATCCTGCTAAGGATAGGAAGAAAAGGTTATATAAAACATATAGTAAATCACAAAATATGAAAACAGGGATTGGAAGAGTAAGCTCTTTTCCAGTTAACCATTAATAATAGTCTCTGCATTACTATTTTATGGACATAAGCAAAGTATGTGAAAAGCAATTCATTTTAAGATGCTCCAAGAAAAAAAACCCTGAATTAAAACCTGGAGACCAACTTCCCCAAAAAATGACCTGCAAAATTGAAATGGTAGACTTGTATTGTGTCCTCAGGAACAGGGCTCTTGGTAGTGTTTCAAAGCACAATAAAAACGTACTTTCTGATAAGACCAACACAAGATGTTTAAAAAAAAAAAAAAAAACTATGCTAACTTTTACTAAATGTTACAATCAATGATGTAACTTATATAAGTAGGGTTACTTTGTCACATATTGATAGTTACCTCACTTTCACATCCACATTAACTTGATTTTAAATGCAATTAATACATATAGTCAAGGAAGACTAATGGACTACATTCTGCACTTAACCTGGTGGACATTTTCAAATGGCACAAGTGACCAGTGCAAACCTATTTTGCATTGTAAACGACTAAATAAATCTTAATGGATTAAGAATGATCAGCTATCAACACACAAGGGAAATTAAGTGCTGAAATGCCTACATTGATTATTTTAAATTATTAGCCTTACTCTGTTCTTGAATTTGTATGCTTTTAGTGAGCTTTAACACATTTACAAGACTTATTGACTATAATTACAAGAGAATTCAAGTAATGGACACATCAATTATAAGCAACATGTCTTGACCAGACAGTTGCATAAAGAATTCTAAAAAGAGCTCCATTAGCATCTTCCTCTTAGTTTTATTCAGTTTTATCTGCCTTAAGAGGGCATATTAAGAAAGTACATATTTTCTGCGCATGTGAACAAGTCTTATTCCTAAAACTGTATCATTTCAGAAAGAAAGCTGCAACAAGGCACTGAGAGAGATACTAACAGCGCAAACAAATAAGCATTTGGACTTATTCCCCAAAAACGGCTGCAGTGCATGGGAATATTTGGGATCAAAAGTACAATGTTTGTATTTATTTAGATGAATCTTATGCAGGTTGCCCCATTACTTCCTTCAATGAAAAACTTTCATCTATCTTTAATCACCCTAAACTGGTAATAATGCTTCATAGGCTTTTGTCTTCTTCCTTGTAACCATGCACTAAGTTTCAAAAACTGTATGAATTTAAAGTATAGCTTTAATAATAAGCCATTATTTAAAAGTACAGTAAAATAAACCTTACAGTTTTAATGAAAATATGTTCATTGAAATGTGAATTTATTATTCAAATCCACTCATAAATTCAACCATGAAGACAGAACTTGTCTAAGCAGAGCACAATGATTTAGAAAAGCTGTCTATTTAAAATAAAGAATGTATGGCAGGTTTATAGAAACAGTGCAGTGAATTTTTACATAAATTTAGAACAGTAGCTTATGCATTTTCCACCAAAAAAAATGTTTTTTAAAAAACTTTCCACCTAAAATTAAACATTAAAATGGAACACTAACTGTGACAGAGCACAGAGACTAAATCAGGTGCTCCCTCCAGGAACAGCAGATCCCCAGCACATGTTAACTTTGGTAAGTGGTGGCTAATTTTGACCCACAAAGATAGAATCTTGTTACCTGGAAGTTATACTTTTGGATATAAAGTATCTATTGATGAATATTTTTACATCTGTAATATTGTAAGAAAATTTGATATTTCCATTCCTTAAAAGTCACTTAACATGTCTTCTGAAATTATAAGGTGCTCCTTAATATAGATTTTGGAAAACCAAATAATTAGGACTCAGAAACAACTGAAAAGCTGCAACAGACAGCAGTTTTTAAAAGGCATCAGAGGGACTAGGCTTTTTGACAAAATTAAAAGAAACTTGTCAGCTAACCTGCCTTTCAAATCACTAGGGCTTAATTACCCTTAAAAATGTTAAGTGTCAACAATGACTTATTACAGACAAGCAGAGCAGCACACAGCAGCGAAACGTGAACCGGGTGGAAAGTCAATGAGCAGCCACAGGTAGGGCTGCATTATCTGGATGGGAACAAATGGCCCAGCGTCCTCACTGACTCGGCTTGCTGCAGAGCTACATACCTGTATGAGTGCGAATGTGTGCCAGGAAGGCCATTGAGTTGCTGCTTCGACACATCTTCCCACAGTACTTGCAGACGTTTCCCTGGTTTTCCTCCCTCTCGCGGTTGATTTGCTCAGTGTCTTCCACTATATACTTATTCACCTCCCGTAGCAATTCCTCATGCTGTCCTTTAATATGTAGAAATAAATTCTGTTCAGAATCAAAGGGCTCTGTGCACTTGACACATTTAAAGGTGGCCCCTCCCTCCGGAAGCTCTTCCACACTGGCCTGCTCATTTCTCATGT
Source organism: Rhinopithecus roxellana (assembly GCF_007565055.1). Taxonomy (NCBI): domain Eukaryota; kingdom Metazoa; phylum Chordata; class Mammalia; order Primates; family Cercopithecidae; genus Rhinopithecus; species Rhinopithecus roxellana. The sequence continues at coordinate 34,428,995 of NC_044569.1, read as the reverse complement.
GGCCGGCACTAGCCAGATGCTGGTGAAGGTTGCTTTCGGTATAGAATGACTTTCCACAGAGTAAACAATGGAAGTGCTTCTCTTTAGTAGGATGCTTCATGGCTATGTGAACGTTCAGTCCACTCAGTCCATCTGCTAAGAAGCCACAATCGTCACAGCGAATTCGTGTAGACTCACCAAGGGAACTGCCTTCAGATTTCTTCCTTTTCACACCTTGAGCACAGTCTTTCAAGGGCAGTTCACTAATTCTCACTCCGGTTGCTATCAAGCCCTCTTCAGACTGGTCTATCAACTCACCATCTTCAGGATTCTTTATTCTTATTATGGAGGAGTCAAACCGGCCAAAACTGTACATGGCCTGCCCTTTATCATCAATACTAATGATAGTTTCATAGACGTCATTACTTTCAACTGTGCTATCAGAAGCTGGGCCATCCTCCTCCAAAATAATTTCTGTTTCATCTTGTGAATTCATCAGAATTTCCTTATTCTCCAAAGTGGGATCTTCTTGGACACCTTTCAAGTCTTCCAAACCATGACCACGCGCAACTTTGTTCTGACCCCCGCTCTCCAGATTTCCGTGTTCTCTGGTTATTCTTGTCACAACAAGTGCAGGGCTTTCAGCCGAGCGCTCCCCATCGAGCAGTGCAGGGCACAGGTGTCTGTGGGAGACAACAACTCCGCCATCTCCTGCACTTCCTTCTTCACCCTCACAATGGACAGGCAGCTCACCTGCATCATTTGATACCTCATGGTTTTTCTTTGCTATCTCACAATTTAAAGCAGAGCTTCCTGAATTTTCATTTTGAAATCTGCTTGGGGAGCCATTGTTTGAGGAAATAGTAAGGGACATCATCTCCTCAGGTTTCCTAACTGTATCCTTGACAGGAGCCTGTTGAAAAGTCTCACAAAAGGAATGGTCTTCATTGAAATGAGATTCTTCTTCAGTCTCAACTTCTACGGAGTCAGCAGCGCAGAGCACTTTAGACATATCTAAATTAGTATTCTCATTTAAAATAGAGCAATCTGCAGCATTTCTAGATTTAAGGGTATCAGATGGTTGATCTGAAATTATCTGAAATTTCTCAGAATTTTGTTGATGCTCTTCCTCAGGCATAATGATGTTTTTGGACATGTCTGCAGAACCTGCTTCTACATTAGCAGAGTTGAGATAAGACTGCCTTTTCATTTTGTGTTTCTCTGTTGCTGCATGCCTGGTCATCTCGCGACGAGTCACCGCGTAGTAATCGCATGCCATACAATAAAACTCAAACTCTTTTGTATGTTTCCGTTTTACATGCAGCTCTAGAGAAGCAGAGGAGTGAGCACTAAACTCACAGTGCACACACTTATTCTCACCTGTGCCTGTAACATCTCTCTGGGAGTACACATCCCCCTGCTGGGCGAAGTCCTCTGGCTCTAAAGATATTTGCTCCTTTTTATCAAGAAGATGGCTGTTAACTTCTCCATCTAGAGAATGAAATACACTTTCAACTTCGGCTTCAACTGAGTTTCCATGATCTGGCTTTTGTAAAACAGAGGTGGGTGACTCAGCAGGTTTGTTAACATGTTCATCTGACATGGTCACTGCTGAGCCAGCATTCTTCTTACCAGCTTCAAGGCTACCCGCTTCAGGGCCAACAATGATATCTGAACTGTGTTTTCCACTTGCTTCTATTTCTACCCGTCCTTTATGTTTCTTGGTGGCACAATGACGTTCCATATCTCCCTTAGTTACAGTGTAATACTTACACACTTTGCATAAATAACTATACTGGTGACTGTGTTTTCGTCTAATGTGAACAGTCAAGTTTGTAATACTAGAGGCCAAAAGACCACAGTGTGAACACGTCCGTGAGATGTTACCTTTAGGTCTCCCTCTCTTTGGAGTAGTGGTTGAAGCTAATTCATCATCTTTGGTGCTACCACCAGACTGTGACAGTTCCTTAGGCGCCAGCATGCCCTTCTCAAGATAAGAATGCTCTTGTAATTGCACACCTACATGGCCTTCAATCCTTCCATTTCCAGAAACATTAAACTCTTCTTTTTTATCATTTGCACCTATACATACCCTTTCAATACATTCTTCAAAGCTTAAGCCAATATTATTTTTCTTAGCATTTTCAAGATGCTTGCTTCTTTTAATGTGTTTCTCCATTCCTTCTTTGCTCAATGAATAAAGATTACAAGCTTTACAAAGAAAATGATAGTCTTGACCATGCCGAAGCTTTATATGTCTCGTGAGAACAGTAGAAGATCTTGTCTTATAAAAACACTTCTTACACTGAAACTGAGGCTTACTGGAATGCTTCACTTCATTACCATGGCTTACCCTGGACTTCACAGGTTCTTCCTGAGATGCTTTTCCTGAGTCATCCACAGACTCTTTTGAGTTTTCTGATTCTAAAGTACTTAAAGGTAAAGTCTGTAAAACCAAATCACTGTTAGATGATTGCAAAGTCTTTGGTTGAACCAATGAACTAAGATGCTTCTCGGTGGCTTTGTGTTCTTCCATGTCTTTTTCAGACAAAAAGAACAAGTTACAAGGGGTGCAAAGAAAATGCATATTGTGCTTTTCCTTCATGTGGTCTCTAAGATTCATTTCATCCAAGGATATAAATGAACAACACTGACAACTCAGGACAGAAGCAGTTTGCTGATGCTGGTTACTGCGCAAATGTTCATCTAAGTCCCTTCTTGACATACTGGAAAAGTCACAAGTATGGCAGTAAAATTTCATCTCTCTGGCATGGCACCTTTTCACATGGATTTCCAAATCTGTCCTATTTGTAGCTACTTGCCCACAGTCCGTACAAGCACACAACGTCTGACAGTCAGAAGCTGGCTTCACTGTCAGGGAGTCCAGCCCAGAGTCCAGAGGACGGGCGCTCCCCCGGCCCTGCTCCACCTCCTGGGTTTCTGAGGTAGTCACACACAGCCTCTGTACGCTGCTGCTCGCTTCCGGGTGTTTCAGCACTGATTCTGCATCGTGTGTTTTCATCTGTGTTCTCAAGTGTTTCATATACATCCTCTGAGTTTCACTTGTGCCTCTTTTAATTCCCAAAAGATTAAACCTTTTCTTTGCCTGGCCCTTCAAGGTGAAAGTGCTGCTTCGTCGACGAAAGCTATTACCCAACACGAGAATATTTCGCTCGGGTCTTGGCCTCGAGGTTACACTGACACGGTGTGCTGCTGCCTGCAGGGTATTTTTGGTAGATTCCAATTTCTCTAAGAGACCCTCTGAGGTTATTAAGGTGTCTAGCTTTTTACTCTGGTTTTCAGGATTCTGAGCTACACCAAGGGAAGTAACATTTTCTTCAACAATCTCTACTTCCTGTGACGAAGTATTTCTGGAAGGCATCATTTCAACAAGAAGCTCACTGCTACGACCACTTTGTTTAGAAATACTTCCTCTGAAATCTTTAAATTTGCTTCCCACATTTTGTAATCCTTTCGAATCACTATTCTTTGCTATTGGTTTAGAAGTTCTTGGTTTTGAGGGAACATTTTTTGTTGCCACTGTACATGATTTTTTAGGAAAAGGTTGTTTTGTTAAGATCTGTACAAATCCTCCACGAGCAGCCAGATTCTGACGACGGAGATGTGTTTTGCCAAGATAATGTGCATTCAACAGGTTTTCTTCTGCACACTGAAAACCACAAAGATCACAAGAAAAGACCTTCTGTGGCCCATGTGCTTGTTTGATATGCATATGTAGCGCTGAGCTGCTCTCTGCTTTGTGGCTGCAGTGACAACAGGTATGTTCCTTAGACTGCTGCATGTGAGACTCAGCATGTTTTTCCAAGTCAGAGCAAGAAGAAAACAAATGCCCACAGATGCTGCACTTGAGAACTGGATCTACATTCCCCATGGTACAACTAACACTAATTTCTTTCAGGGGGAAAGGCGATTCTCTTTCCAGATCAAGGGAAACCATTTCCTGAGCAGATGTTTTTTCAGTGTCTGTTTTCAGAGAAACAACATCAATAGTGCTAAAATTGTGAGAAGGGGAAAGGGCATTTGGGTGACACGTGCCTCCAACTGTGCCGTCGCTCAGAAAGGTCTCCTTTCCTGTTTCATCTAATGCAATACCCTCTTCTGTGACTGAGCTCTCAGAAGTTTCTAATCGACAAACACCTTGCTTTCCAGATTTAAGGGGCTCTGCCTCATCTAATCTCCTACGTTTGGAAGCATGTTTATTTATGTCTTCTCCTGTAACAACACTATCAAAGTTCGATGATTCTGAAAAACCTCTTTTGCCCATAGAATTCTCAGGGAAACTTGCTGTCACACCAGACACAGGCCCACCATCTTCATTATGGGATGAAAGCTTTGTCAAGTCTTGTGCTTCTTTGTTTATCTTTCCATCCTCGTCGTTTTCAGGTTTATTCTCACTATCCATCATTAATAAAGTGCTGACGATGCTTCTATCCAAGGAGGCTCGCTGGCACTCATAACCTGTGAAGTAAACAAACATGGTATGAAGTGCTGAGTATAAAGACACACGTGTTAGTCCAAAACTACATGAAAAAGTATCATGAAGTTAGCCCCAATGAAACGCCCTTTATACTGAGATGCATTTGATTACATCTCTAAAGTCTTTTACTAAAAAGTATGAAGTAGGATTTTAGGAACACCACGTCACCCTATCGTTGACTCCGGAAGAAATACTATGATATCTTTGGTAGAAAAAGTGATTTCTCAACAAGCTTGCAGAAAAACTCCCATATTTCAATTCTCTGTACCAGTATATTCCAATTTACTATCCTTTAAAAAAAAGAGAGAGAGAGAGAGAGAGAGAGAGAAGCTCTCCTTTCAAAATACATCTCAATGAGCTCCTACTCTGTAAAATATATTAAAACGAAACTGCTGTGACGGAAGTCTAGAAGTAAGGCCTTCCCCTCCTTAACCCCTAATAGAAGCCCAAGTCCTATATAAAGGAAACATAATTTTAAAACAACTGTTTTGGCCGGGCTCCGTGGCTCATGCCTGTAATCCCAGCACTTTGTGAGGCCAAGGCAGGCGGATCATGAGGTCAGGAGATGGAGACCATCCTGGCTAACACGGTGAAACCCCGTCGCTACTAAAAATACAAAAAAATTTAGCCGGGCATGGTGGTGGGCACCTGTAGTCCCAGCTACTCGGGAGGCTGATGCAGGAGAATGGTGTGAACCCGGGAAGTGGAGCTTGCAGTGAGCCGAGATCACGCCACTGCACTCCAGCTTGGACAACAGAGCGAGGCTCTGTATCACAAAAAAAAAAAACCAACCAGTTTCATCCTCGTCTCCTAAAGCAAAGAGCTTTACATGATTTTTCTAAATATATTCCAATGAACAACACATATAATCTCATTACATATCACCATTCATGCTCAAGCTCTTTTACCAATGAAAAGCCACTTCTAGTCCAGCTGTCAATCATTAATTTCCTCATCTAACAGTCATTTTATATTGTCTGAAGGTTAATGGCAAAGGGAAATGTCAGTGGTAGAGTAGAATTAATGGAGTAAATTTTGAGGAAAAAAAGAATTTTATTGAATAAAATGCCTTGAAATCAATAATATTGATTTTATTTTTCATTATGCTATTTAATTCAATTAAAACATATCATTTTCCATTTACTTTACACCATGATTGGAATTTTCAGCCAAATGCCACTTGATTCCACGTTAATAAAAAGGCATCAACATATTATAGTCTCGAGGCTAATGATAACTATTTTAAACTATTTTAGCTATTTTTTCCATAACATTGACAAATCAAATGAAGCCTATTGCTTTGACTCAGCTAAAATAGGGTAACAAAAATATACTTATAATGTAGGACACTGAAAGCATGAACAAGAGAAAAAAACAAGTAAACTGAACTTCATCAAAATTAAAAACTTCAAAAGACACTATGCTTCAAAGGCCACTATCAAGAAAGTGAAAACAGAGCCCACAGAATGGGAACACATTTTTGCAAATCAGATATCTGATAAGGGACTTGCATCTAGAATATATTTTAAAAACTGTTGTTACTCAATACTCAATTGTAAGATAAATCAATTTAAAATGAGTAAAGAATACAAAATGCATTTCTTCATTGAAAATATACATAATACGCATATGAAAATATACTCTACATCAGTAGTCACTAAAGAAGTGCAAATCAAACCCACAAGGAGATACCACTTCAAACCCACTAAGATAGCTATACTCAAAAAATCAGATAACAAGTGTTGGCAAGAATGTGGAAAAACTGGAACCCTCATAACACTACTAATGGGAATGTAAAATGGTGCAGCCACTTTGGAAAACAGTCTACCAGTTCTTTAAACAATTAAACATGGTGCTAGCATATAGTACAGTAATTCTACCCTGAGGTATACACACCCAAGAGAAACGAAAATACATATCCACCCAAAAACTTGTATACAAATGCTGATTACAGTATTTATTCATAATAGCCAAAAGGTAGAAACAACCCAAATGTTTATCAACGGATGACTGTATCAAGAAAATATGGTATCCGCACAATGAAATATTATTCAGTCATAAAAAAGAATGAAGTATTGGCCAGGCATAGTAGGTTTTGCCTATACTCCCAATGCTTTTGGAGGCCAAGGAGGGAGGATGGCTTGGGTCCAGTAGTTCGACACCAGCCTGGGCAACATAGCAAGACCCCAACTCTACAAAAATAAAAAATAATAAAATCAGTGCCAAGTGCCTGTGGTCCTAGCTCTGGAGCAGAAGCAGGAGGATTTCTTCAGCCCAGGAATTCAAGGCTGCATTGAGCTATGATCACACCACTGCACTCCAGCCTGGATGACACAGACAGAGACCTTGTCTCTAAAAATACGATGAGTAAAAATAAAATTGAAAATGAAGTACTAACATACCACAATGCGGAGGCCCTAGAAACATCATGCCAAGTGAAGGTCATGCACTGTATGATTCCTTTTTACACGGAATGTCTAGAATAGAGAAATCTATACACACAGAAAAATAGCCCTTGATTTCTCAGGGCTGCAGGTAGGCAGGCAGAATGGAGGATGAGAGCTAAAAGGAAAGAGGTTTCTTTTTGAGGTGATAACAATGTTTTAAAATGTACTCTGGTGAAAGTGGCACACATCCATGAATAGATTATAATACTAAAATCCACTGAACTGCAAATATCTCAATAAAGTTGTTTAAAATATATAAATTGTCATATATTACCTATAACATAAAAATATTTGAAAAAGAGTAAAAAGATAAATATACCTGGTTTTATCGCACTTATAAGATATTCAACATTAGTTCAGATACATTCCTTCAGAACAGGTTCCAGAAAGTATAAATTCTATGAGTAGGTGTGTTTTAAGTGAATAAAACATCCCTGGTCAAATAAGTTTAGAAAACGCTAGTTTGTTAGCCAGCTGTGGTGGTGTGAACCTGTAAGTCCCAGCTACTGAGTCTGAGGTAGGAAAATCACTTGAGCCTCAGAGTTTGGGCTGCAGTGAGCTACGACTGAATCACTGCACTCCAGCCTGGGCAACAGAGTGAGACCCCGTCTCCAAAAACAAAAAAAAAGAGAGAGAGAGAAAGAAGGACAGACGGAAGGAGGGAAGGGAGGGAGGGAAGAAGGGGAGGGGAGGGGAGGGGAGGGAAGGGAGGGAGGGAAGAAGGGGAGGGGAGGGGAGGGATGGGAGGAAGGAAGGAAAGAAGGAAGGCAGACAAGCTGAACAAACATTTCTTTACCACAGGATTTCTCGGTACACAAGAACTTCCCAACCTTATTTGATTACAGAACCCTTCGTTTATAAAGAATCAAGAGACCGGTGTTCGCAAAGGATCCTTAGGAAATGCTCTTTTGGCTGGGCACAGTGGCTCACGGCTATAATCCCAGCACTCCGGAAGGCCAAGGTGGGCAGATCACTTGAGCCTGGGAGTCGGAGACCAGCCTGGCAACAGGGCGAAACCCTATCTCTAACCAAAAACAAAGGAAAAAAAAAAACCAGAAATACTCTTTTCCATAAAGCATTGGTTTGCTATTCAACATCTGCAATTGAAGAGTAAAGGGAGGAAAGGAAGTACAAAAGAATCATGCACCCCATTTCAAAACCTTCACTTAGTGCCTACGGTATGCCAAGTATTCTTGCTTGTTGATGCTGGATATACAGCAAACACCACCCAAAATCTAAGTCCTGTGAGAGCTTATACTATAAGAGATGAGACGTCAAGACAACACATTGCTTAAAACAGATACATTGTCCAATCCAGGGCAGCTGCTTCTGGTCAAGATCAAGTCCCAGGGACTGGATTTACTCTCATGTTTGAAACTACTAAAAAAAAAGGAAATAAAACCTACGAAGCAACAGTGCAAGACAGTCAACATCAGACACCAAAGGACAGTGATTCCTGAGACGAACACACTAGGTGAGCCCGGCTTACTGCCTGACAAAGTACACAGGCCATAGCACAAGGAGGGGCATTATAAGTTGAGGATAAAACAAAGGAGAGAAGAAAAGTGGAGAGAAAAAGAGGCCCAGAGATCTGCAGAGGTGACCTCCCAGGAATCCCTATCAAGATACAGAGCCCTGCCCTCCTTCCAGCAAGATGCCTCATGCACCTTCACAGTTGGTCCCTGGTAACACCAACCCTCCACCGTGGCAACCACTGTTCAGAATTCTTCCACAATCATTTAGTTTTGCCTGGTCTAGTAAAATGGAACCATGCAATACGCTCTGTGGGGGAAGGGGGCTCTGGCCTCTTCGGCTCAGCCTGAGGCTTTTGCTGCATGTGTTAGAAGTGTGTTCCACTGCACTGCTGGATTATAGGATACTCAACAGATACACCACAATTCTGCTGATATACATTAGGGCTGTTTCCTTTTGTTGCTATTACAAGAAAGCTGCTATGACTATTCTCAGTTCAACAAATATGTACTGAGCACCTACCAAATGAAAGGAACGGCAGTGCTACCAATGCACTCACGCACTGAGATAATAGTCTGTGGGAGTCACATGACATACACACCAGTGACTTCAATACAAGGCCATACATGATCATGTGTATAATACAAACTAAGATCTACAGCAGTATACTTGAGCAAGAACATTCATGTGTTTTTACAAACGTATTTTTTCTTTTGTGTAAATATCCAAGAGTGATACTGCTGGGTTATAGGGTAGATGGACGTCCAACTTCATGAGAAACTGCCTGACTGATTTTCAAAGTGCCTGTACTGTTTTGCATTGCTAGCAGCTATGTATAAGAATTCTGTTTGACCCACACCCTCACCAACATTTGGTATCAGTCTTTTAAATTTTAGTCACTCCAGTGTGTATGGCTTTAATCTCCATTTCCCCGATGCCTAGTGATGGCACTGAATACTTTTTGATGTGCTTTGTTAGTCTTTTGGCTGTTTCTTAATTTGGTTGTTTTATTATTGAACTGCTTATGTATTCTGGATATAAATCCTTTGTTAGATATATGTTTAACAAACATTTTCTCCCTTTTCATTTGATTAATGGTGTCTTTGATAAACAAGTTTTAAATTCTGATGAAATCAATACTTTTTCTGTTATGGTTATTTATGTGTCTAGTTTATTTTCTGTCTCTCCGTGCTACACTGTAAAGGCATGATTTATTTTATCCAGTCATATATCCCAAGAGCCTAGAACAGTTCCAAGCACTTGCAAGGTACTAGAATGAATGAATGCCTCATTGTGATATAAGAAATGTCTAATATCTAAGTATTTACAGGTGAAATAAAAAATGCCTGCACAAACTTTAAAATAGTGCAGGAGAGGGAAGTGGTGAAGTTATGTGATAACAATCAAAGCTGAGTGACAAGCACATGGGGATTCATTATACTATTCTATCAACTTTTGCGTATGTCTATATCTATACAGACAATGTTTAAAAACCCTGTAACAGAAGTTTTGCTAAGTATTTTAATGCTTAGCCTAAAACAGCAGGAACTCCCTTTCAATGCCCAGTCTACCACCTCTTCATCTGCAAACAACGCTGCAGCACACGGCTGTCCCTTTTACTAGGCACCAGCAGGAGTTCCACCTTCCAAATACATAAAGGGAACACACAACACTACATTACTTACGGAAGACGTACACACACACACACACACACACACACACACATACACACATTTGCTTAGAGTGAACATTCTGTTGAGGGCATCTGACTCATGTTTTTACAGACAAAAAGAATGACAACTACATGAATGCTCAGAAGCAAAATAATTAGAGCCTTCATCTTCTAAATAATGGCTCCAAGAATTCTAAAACAAAAGGAAAAAAAGTTTCCGCATTTGTTATTTCACAACTGAATTTCTAAATTAATGAAATAACCGAACACAACTGAATTTCTAAATTAATGAAATAACCCAACATCTCACTATATCAAGAAATAACAACAAACATTCAACAAATAGACATTGAAAGCCTACCACATGAAAGGAACTGTAGTGATACAAATGCACTCATGCATTGAGAGAAGATTCTGTGGGGGCCACAGGACATACGCACTAAGGACCTCAATACAAGGCCATCCATGATCATGTACACGATGCAAACTAAGATCTACAGCAGTATACGTGAGCAAGGAATCATACTCCCAAGTAGAGTATTTAACTCAGATAGCACAAATATCAATTGAGCCTAACCTTGAGGAAACTAAAACCGTTTGTCTTTTGTTGAGGGGGCAAGTAGGAATAGTTAAATATCTCAAGGAGACGGCAGCGATTGGGCAAAGCCCTAAAACACAAACCACGAGCATGTAAGAAAGTTCTCGGCCATCCAGAGGGCCACAGCGCTGGCTTTCTACCACAGACTTAGAAAACTGGCAGCTGGTCGACCAGGTCCAGATCACAGAAGGCTCCATATTAAGAGCTGGATTTTATTCAGTGGTGCCAGTGGCGAGTCACTGAGACACAGTCCTGCTTTAGGAAGATTAATTTTTCAAGATGCAAGACATACTGAAGGCAGAGACAATCTAGAGGCAGAAAGAGCTCAGTGTAAGAGTTTCAGTAATACGGTCCAGAACTAGAATGACATCAGTAAGCAGGGGTGTGAAGTAGTTTAATAGGTATCTCAAAGCCATCTAGAAGGGATTCAGCAGGTGAGAAAGTTTATGCTGATGTAAAAATTGTTTTTAATTCACTGGAAACGGTTACTAGAACAAGTAGCGTATTACCAACGGAGCCGGAACAGGTCTTTGTTAAAGAAGAATTCAAAAATCATCCAATTGGGACAGTTTAAGGACTTACTGTTCTGAGGCAGATTTCATGTTATTCACTTAACAAACATGAACTGAAAGCTTACCATGAACCAGAAAGCCCCTCTGGTTCTCTCCCGAACACAGCGAAAACTGGCAGAGGACTCACTCCCAGCTCTCAGAGGAAGCCGTGATCTCCTTCCCTCTCAAAGTACCAGTGCTTGTAACCCAGTGGAGAAGTAGAATGAGCCTCAGATTTCTTCCCACAGTAAGGTTTCAAGATTGAGAAGACATGGCAAGTATCTAGACTCAAATAATGGGATGTGTTATTAAACCCAGTCTTCTTAAAGCATTACATTTCCTATTCAAATCACCATTTTCCACTGCACACACCTCTTCACTGCACCACCAAGTTTCCCCAAGTATCCATCTTACCCAAACACTCAAGCAGTTGTCCCTTGACTGCAAACATAAGTTCCTTGCAGCTTTATTATCTTCATTTTTACCTATAAATTATTAATTCACCCAGAAACTGTGACAAAACAAAGTCATGCTCAAACTGAAATCGTTCTCTGCCTATGATTTAAAAGAAAAAGAAATGTTTCAAGAAAGAAATTAAAATACTTTTTGAGAACAATAATGAAACAAATCAAGCGCAGCCTTCTGATGACACCTGCTGGCCGCTTCTCACAGGACGTTTCTTTCTGCGTATTAAGGAAGGCATTTCGGGAAGAATTTGAGAAACAATTATTTCAGTCAAATGAAACCATTTCATACTCTAGGATGGCATGCATGACATTTTTCCCTTTTCATCCTTTTGTTCCACTTTTCACTTATTTCAATCTCTCATTTCTCTCTATGCCTTTCTCCCTCCTAAGGAGTATGCATGAAGCGAGCCATAGCTCTCGCTGTGTAACCCTCATGTGCACACACCCAAAGTCACAGACGCACACGCGCACTCATACTCGCACTCACACGTGCAGTTTCCCACACGCACTCACTCTCAGGCACACTCACACTTGCACTCAAACACGCAGTCTCACACTCATGCACACACATGCACTCACATGCACACACACTCACACCTGCACTCACACACACACACATGCACTCATACACACACGCACTCACATATTCACAGACATACAGACACACACAGACTCACATTCACACATATACACACACACATGCTCACACTTATACTCACATTCACATTCACAGTGACACACACACAGACACAGACACATTCACACTGACACGCACTCCGATACACACGCACTCATACATCCATACAGATACACACACATCTGCACTCACATGCACTCATTCACATGCACACACACACGCACTCACACACCAACACACAGACTCACATTCACACTGACACATGCACTCAGATACACACACATTGACACAGATATACACACACACACGCATTCAGATACTGACATTCACACATTCAGACACTAAAACACTCAGACACGCACTCGTAGGCTGACACACATGCATTCGCACACCCACACACTCACACATTCAGATACACACACTCTCACATGTACTCACACACATTCAGACACATTCGCAAATACACACACATAACACAGACTCTCACACACAAACATGCATTCACAGACACACTCACAGACACACACCACTATGATGATGCCATAAAGAACCCATCCTCTCCCATTCCACCCCATCTCACCCTTCGCCCTTCCTAGATTCACCCAAATTCATCATGCAGGCAGTGTGACTTGTCACCAGGCCCACAGTAACTTCACTGACGGGTACGTGTGACAGGGCAGGTATGCATACACATGCATGTATGAAAACACCTAGTGGTCTTGTTCTTTCTCTTTGGGGAGTCCAAAAAAAAGGACGAACCCCAGAAGTGATGACGCCCTCCAGCAGAATTGGATTCCCTGCTCCTCACAGGGCAAAGCCGGACAGGCAGGGCTGCCCACAAGCCCCCCGCGAGCTGCAAGGGCAACAGCTGGGCAAGGTAAGAATCAATGGAAACTAGTGAGCCACTTGCAGCTCTTTCTTCATCTATCACTTCAGCTGACTTCCTGTTGAAAATGTGTCTTGCCCTTATAGTATTACCTCATTTAATAAAGAGCCATCAAGTCCATGCTTAAAGTCAGCTTAGCATTAGTTGTAGTTACGAAACCCCACGTGCACAATCTGAGAGTAACTAAAGGACGCTGTACTCCATCCTCTCCACACCAGCCTCCTACCAGTAGAAGCATCCATTTATAACAGAGACCACAAAAATCAAGTATCTGATCCTACAAAGGAAAAAAGAAACACTCTTCCACGAAAAGGTTTACAACTGCAAGTTGTACAAACTCATCCACGAGAAAAGAGTATACAACACCCTAAAAAACCATTCACCAGGTAACACCGGAGGCAATTTTACCACACGTAGATGTGTAATAGGGTCCGGCTTCCTCACAGGAGGATTAGCACATAAATACTGGGGTCCAAGAAACCCACCTCCTCACAGTCCTGAGACCAGGCTACAGTGCATTCCTAACATACACATTTGTAAAGCTGTTTATTTCCCTACCCAGCAAAATGCCTTCGGTGGTTTAAAATGAGTTCTTTTGACATTCCCTTTAAAGGGTGGAGCCCAATTCCCTTCCTCTTGAGCGTGGAGCAGTTTGTAAGGGACCGAAAATAATGGAAGTGAGGATGCTGCATGCTGGAGACGAAGTTGTAAGAGGCCCCGTGCTTCCTGCATGCCCTCCCCTAGGGTCACTCTGTCCAGCGCAAACCAGTACCATGTCGCAAGGACATTTAAGCAGCTGTGGGGAGGCCCATGGGGGGAGGAAATGAGGCCTCCGACTCAGAGCCAGTGAGGAGCTGGGGGCTTCTGCCCACATCCAGAGGGGAGGGAGCCGTCCAGTCGCAGATCCTCCAGCCTGATGGAAGCCTTCAGAGGACAGCAGCTCCCACAACATCCTACCTGCAGCCACAGGACAGACCCGGAACCAGAACACCCAGGCAAGCCCACTCTCAAATTCCTTACCCACAGACACTGAGAGATGATAAATGCTTATTGCTTTAAGCAACTATGCTTTGGCCAAATTTGTTATGTAGCAATAGGTTACTCCCAAGGAATTACCTATTGCTTGAGGGGATGAATACCCCATTTAACATGACGTAGTTATTACTCATTGCTTGCCTGTACCAAAACATCCCATGTTCCCCATAAATATACACACCTGCTATGTACCCACAAAATTAAACATTAAAAAGTAATAATAAAGAGATATAGTAGAGTGAGTTTTAAATTTAGATTTGTATGGAAATGAAGAAATATCTTAACATTTCCTGAAAAATCGGCTCATTTTGGATGGAAGCATGTGTCCAACAGGCCCCTAGAATCTACGTAGCAAGGGGCCTGCCTTGGAGGTAACTAATCATGTATTCCTTCCCAGCTTGGCTCAGACATTTCAACAGCCTACAATTCTCACAGCCACAGCCCCAGACCTACACAGTACAGATATGCAGAGTCACAGATCATCGGAGCCGAATGAGTCCCAATCCTCTGGCCACTTATGCTACACAAGGCTAGGACCTTCACCTGGCAGGAGGCCTTCAAGCTTAGGGGCCTCTCTGCTCACTGGACGTGGACCTCAGCAAGTCCCACCTCCAAAGTTTCCTGCATGCCACATGTAGTTGACCCTACAAAGAACTTTCTCCAGCCAGAGTCAAAGGGTACCTGGAAGGCAAACAAGGCTAGAACTACGTGCTCCCATGCCCAAGTGGTCAGAGTATAGTAAAATTCTCACTCAATTCGGAATAGAGTATCGTTTCTATTCCAGAGGACGCACATGTGATATTTCAAACATCCAATTCAATGTTGCCTGCAAGTTATGAAAATAATTCCTTAATGCTCAAAATGAGAGCTAAAACAATCACTAAAAATCCATCCTGACAGCGACCAAGCCATAGTGACCAAAACAGAATAGGGAGACCAGCATTCCTTTCATTATCAAAGATTTCCACCCAGCCAGCACCCTTCATGCAGATGTACGAAGAGCTTTATAAAACAACAAATCAAATTTGGCCTGCAAAATTAGCACAGTCATCTCACCTGGCAATTTCTTTTTTCAAAACCTTCCTATACTCCAAGGACTATTTTCCAAATATATTAAATTGATCCAGTAATAAAATCAATTGTATGACAACCTTATATCAACCATCTCTGACAAATGTATCTTTTGTAGTCAGAGATGTTTACACAAAAAATACTAAAATGTAATATATCTCCCTTCAAAAAGTTTTTTTAAAACCAATGCTTTGTTGGCATTTCCACCTAATTGCTTTTTTTTTTTTAATTATTGGGACAGAAAAAAAGGGGACAAGGGAAAGGAACGGCAATTCTATAAGCAGAAAGTGAAAAAATTCAATGCCATTAAAGGCAGACACCTAGGATCGTTTGTATCTCGTGCCATTTGAAACAGGTTGTTTTATTATCAATGTAGCTAATCACGATGAAACCATCTCGTACAACTAAAGACATTATAATGAATTTTCTTTACAGCTACAGAGAAATGGGATTTGCTGTTTCACATCAAATAGAACAGGCTGTATAAATTCTTCTTCCTATTTATTGTAAAATATAATTTCATCTATAAAATCAGTCATGAAATATTAAAACTGAAACAACAGAATTTATATCCTTTACTTAATTTAGTTTAAACGGTCTATTCACTAAGAAAGGTGGGGGGAGGTGACATGTGATAGAGCCCCTCCTTTCTCATTAAGTGTTTCCATTAGACCCTTTATTTTCAAGAATTTATAAAGCGGTCATAAAAAAGGCATTCCAAGATAAAAGTATATGTTCCTTAAATTTTCCTTTCATCTTTTTCAAAAGGCAAGAGGATAAAGCATATAACACATGAATGTCAAGGAAAGCAAAGAGGATTAGGAGTATAAAATTAAAGAAACATATAATAAATTTACAGTGAAAATGTTGAACACTTTTGAAAAAGAACATTAAGCTTCAGTAAGCAGGCCACAGCTTTCATTCCAATTGTACCAACAATAAGCTGGAGGACACAGGGCAACTCACAAAACTTGGCTGAGCCTCGGTTTCCTTCTTTGTACAGTGAGAAAGAGGGACTAAGATTCCTCAATTCAATGCGAAAATATCTTTCCAATATTAAGGAGTTGTTGAACACTCAAAAAGTAGAAAAAAGTACCTTAATAATGGATTTGGGTTTTGTTCCAGGAAATACAGGGAAAAATAGTATTTCCAAAATGTAAATCTGGGAAAACAAACCACTGTTCTTGCTTATATTCACCAGGTCCATGAGAAGACATGAAACACAATGGTTAATCAGAGAACTGCAGGGGATGAAAGACAAAAACTACTCAATTTGGACAAAATCCGAAAAACACTGTAATTCTAAATGTCAATAAGCTAACATATGATATAAAACTATCAAGCCTCAAGACATATGGAACATAAATTATTAGGTATCAAGGATCTGAGTTTTAAGTATATTTAGAAAAGAGAAAAACTTTAGTATTATATTTTTTAATGGATATAGTTCTATCCAAGTCCATTTGTATAATAAGGTTAATAGTTTTTTTCCTCTGCATGGTGAAATTGTAGGTAATCTTTTCCTCCTCTTCTTGGCACTTTTCTATACTTTCCAAAATATATTACTTTGCGGGGAAGAGATGACTGAATGGGAAGCTTTAAAAATGTCTCTGCACATTATTGAAGCAATGGAGAATGACGACTACCTCATTTTTTGTTTTTTAAAAAAAGCCAGCCCTTAGATGGAAATACATTTATGATCGAGGTCCTCAGACTAAACTCAGAATCAGAACTCCACAAATGAATGTCACAAGGTGATTTGTTTTAAGAGTCAGAGACGCTTGGGATCCAATTTTGGTCAAACACTCATCTACACCAAGAAAGTTACCTGTGGTTCGCTGGACCTCACATTCAATACTGAAGAATGGGCAACTGGGAAGTTGCAGAAAGGATGGCCAGTTAAGAAGGAGCACACCTGGCACGGAGAACTTGGTCTTTAGTACTATTCCCCACTAAAAGCCTACTGGGAGTCTCAAGAAATGGCTGATTCCAGGGCTGGGGCAAGGTTGGCACAAGGTAAGCTTGGAGCATCTCACGGCAGAAAGTAGGGAAATGCTTTAAAGAAAAAAAAAAAAAAAGGTTGCACAAAGACACAGGAGCCAGCTTCTTGAAGGGGGTTCCCACTGGCCAAATCTGGGACAACTGGAGCACGCAAATAATGAGGTCCCATGAAACCATTACAAGTAGGAATGAGTAAGCCCACTTCAACGATTGAATGATAGACAAGCAGATGGAGAGATGGATGGAGGGAGGAGTGGTGAGAGAGAAGCAAAGGGATGGCTCTGTTTATAGAAGGCTGAGGGGCAACCGGCAAATATGGAGGGAGTGCTGGACACATACAGAAAAGCATATTGGCAAAGACTGCATCAAGCAAGAATCATCAAGGGATGCTAAATCTAAGGGGGACGTTTAGATTTGGAGCCAAATGTCTGCACAGTATTAAAGCATCTCCCCATAACCTCCTTATTAGTTACAAGGGAAAAACAATCCTAATAACCGTCCAGTGGATACACTGGCAATACCTTGCCTGCATGATCAAAATCAACATCCTCAATGAAGAGCAGATGGACACAGTGTGTCTCCAGACATGACCCCGAGAAGGGCATGACATCACCTGTGCATTACTGCAGCCAACAAAACCTCCAGCTAATGAAGAGAAAACAACAGACAATACAAAACGAGGAATGTATTGTTTAAAGAAGGAAGAAAAAAGGTGGAGAGGACTGCACTCTTCAAAAATGTCATGAAAGGCTTTATGAAAGTATATAAAGAAAGACTTCATACAGAAGTATTCCTGATTAAAGAAGGCTAACGATACATGAATTCCAGTGCCTGTTCTCAGACTGGAACCTGTGCTGGCAGGAGGAAAATGCTACTGAGGACATTTTAGGCCAACTGACAAAAAGCACCAATGCAAATTTATAAAACTGAAAAGAGCGCCACAGTCACATAAGAGAAAAATCCCTATTCTTAGATGATATAGACTGAGTGTTTATGGGTAAAAGGTCGCAATGCATTTAAATGGCTCTCAATGGTTCAGGAAAAAAAGTAAAGCGTGTCTATGTGTGTGGATATGGATGCATGTGGTGGGTGGACAAGGATGCACGTGGTGCGTGGACACGGATGCACGTGGTGCGTGGACACGGATGCACGTGGTGCGTGGACACGGATGCACGTGGTGCGTGGATACGGATGTACGTGGTGCGTGGATACGGATGTATGTGGTGAGTGGATATGGATGTACGTGGTGCGTGGATATGGATTTATGTGGTGACTGGATATGGATGTACGTGGTGCGTGGATACGGATGTATGTGGTGAGTGGATATGGATGTACGTGGTGCGTGGATATGGATTTATGTGGTGAGTGGATACGGATGTACGTGGTGCGTGGATATGGATTTATGTGGTGAGTGGATATGGATGTACGTCGTGCGTGGATACGGATGTACGTGGTGAGTGGATATGGATTTATGTGGTGAGTGGATATGGATGTACGTGGTGCGTGGATACGGATTTATGTGGTGAGTGGATACGGATGTACGTGGTGCGTGGATATGGATGTATGTGGTGCGTGGATATGGATGTATGTGGTGAGTGGATATGGTTGTACGTGGTGCGTGGATATGGATTTATGTGGTGAGTGGATACGGATGTATGTGGTGAGTGGATATGGATTTATGTGGTGAGTGGATACGGATGTACGTGGTGCGTGGATATGGATTTATGTGGTGAGTGGATACGGATGTATGTGGTGAGTGGATATGGATTTATGTGGTGAGTGGATATGGATGTACGTGGTGCATGGATATGGATGTATGTGGTGAGTGGATATGGATTTATGTGGTGAGTGGATACGGATGTATGTGGTGAGTGGATATGGATTTATGTGGTGAGTGGATATGGATGTACGTGGTGCATGGATATGGATGTATGTGGTGAGTGGATATGGATTTATGTGGTGAGTGGATACGGATGTATGTGGTGTGTGGATACGGATGTATGTGGTGAGTGGATACGGATGTATGTGGTGAGTGGATACGGATGTATGTGGTGAGTGGATATGGATGTATGTGGTGAGTGGATACGGATGTATGTGGTGTGTGGATACGGATGTATGTGGTGAGTGGATACGGATGTATGTGGTGAGTGGATATGGATGTATGTGGTGAGTGGATACGGATGTATGTGGTGAGTGGATATGGATGTATGTGGTGAGTGGATATGGATGTATGTGGTGAGTGGATATGGATGTACGTGGTGCATGGATATGGATTTATGTGGTGAGTGGATACGGATGTACGTGGTGCGTGGATATGGATTTATGTGGTGAGTGGATACGGATGTATGTGGTGCGTGGATATGGATTTATGTGGTGAGTGGATATGGATGTATGTGGTGCGTGGATATGGATTTATGTGGTGAGTGGATACGGATGTATGTGGTGAGTGGATACGGATGTATGTGGTGAGTGGATATGGATGTATGTGGTGCGTGGATATGGATTTATGTGGTGACTGGATATGGATGTATGTGGTGCGTGGATATGGATTTATGTGGTGCGTGGATACGGATGTATGTGGTGAGTGGATACGGATGTATGTGGTGAGTGGATACGGATGTATGTGGTGCGTGGATACGGATGTACGTGGTGTGTGGATACGGATGTATGTAGTGAGTGGATATGGATGTACGTGGTGCGTGGATACGGATGTATGTGGTGAGTGGATACGGATGTACGTGGTGCGTGGATACGGATGTATGTGGTGAGTGGATATGGATGTACGTGGTGCGTGGATATGGATTTATGTGGTGACTGGATATGGATGTACGTGGTGCGTGGATACGGATGTATGTGGTGAGTGGATATGGATGTACGTGGTGCGTGGATATGGATTTATGTGGTGAGTGGATATGGATGTACGTGGTGCATGGATATGGATTTATGTGGTGACTGGATATGGATGTACGTGGTGCGTGGATATGGATTTATGTGGTGGGCGACAGAGTGTGGACATGAGTGAGCAAGAGTAAGAGGAAACAACAAAGCAAATGGGGAAGCATAACAACAGATGACTCAGGATGAAGGTTACACAGGTGTCCTACAAACATTTTCTAGTTTTGTTTGCAGATTTTTAAATCAATTTCAAATCACTTCCAAATAAAAAGTGAAAAAACAACAACAATCAGAATGAGGGTAGAGGGGTGGAGGGAATGGGCTAGTTTTGCACATATGACTTACAAAGACCTCTACAACATCTCTAGAAACTGTCAGAAGGGTCAAAAGAATACAAACCTCCCTAAAAACGACAAAGGTTTTCTTAGACCTGACACAACCTTTACTACACTTAACAGTTCTTAGCCCCCACAAAGACTTCCAGGAATCCAAAAAGTTTTATCTTCAACTGAAGGCTTTACTGAAAATTATAACCTTCCTAGTACAGCTAGGTCTCTGTACTAAGAAGTTTCAAACTCCTTTGCCACTGGAATCTTTCTGTCAATTCCTGTTCACTGTGGTGCCCACACCAGTCTTAAAACAGAGTCCTGGGTGACACTAATACAAACAGAATGTCACATATGAAAGGACTGCATGGAGTTTTTTCCCCATTACTGGCAAAATTGGTTAACACATGCTGAATTCAACAGTAACAATCATCCATCGACGAAAGATAACTGTTCCTCCTGTCCCATTAAAATGTGAACAATTAAAACTATAATAGGGGCTGGGTTCGGTGGCTCACGCCTGCACTCCCAGCTACTAGGGAGGCTGAGGCAGGAGAATCACTTGAACCCGGGAGGTGGAGGCTGCAGTGAGCCAAGATCACGCCATTGCACTCCAGCCTGGGCAAAAAGAACGAAACTCCGTCTTTTAAAAAAAAAAAAAAAAACAAAAAAAACAAAAAAAAAAAAAAACGGCCTTTCCCCATTGCTGGCACCCTTTCACAGATGGCATCACAAGTCTTCGATTACTTGTTTTCACATATGCACAGTGGCCCCCTTCAGACTATGTGACTAAGCAAACATTGCAGTCTAATAAAATGTCTAATACAGTCCTAACTCCGTAATATTACTCTTCTACAGTATGAAGAACAGGTAACAGAAATGTTATATGCGGAGAAGGAAAACTGCAGAATATGAATTTTCTTCAAATCCATAATCTGCCATTTCTTTTAGATTTGGACACAGTGGCTGGAACCAACCCAACAAGAATTTAATGCCCTCACTTACAACTGCCATAATATGTTAACTTTAAAACAGCTCAAATGTGATAAAAGTTTTTTTTAAGATGGAGTCTCGCTCTGTCGCCAGGCTGGAGTCTCAGCTCACTGCAACCTCTGCCTCCCAGGTTCAAGCAATTCTCCCGTCTCAGACTCCCGAGCAGCTGGGACTACAGGCGCCCACCACCACATGCAGTTAATTTTTTTTAGTAGAGACGGGGTTTCACCATGTTGGCCAGGATGGTCTCAATCTCTTGACCTCGTGATCTGCCCATCTCGGCCTCCCAAAGTGCTGGGATCACAGGTGTGAGCCACCGTGCCCGGCCTTTGATAAAAGTTTTTATCTCATTCTTAAAAAGGCACCTTGAAGCTCTGTCTTTGCGCTTTCTCATTCCCTGCACCCAGCTGACAGAAGAAAGTAAGCATGGAAGAGGTGGCTGGCTCATGGCTTCTTAAAGGCTTTGATGCTGAAGTGGTATCTATCACTTCCACTCGTATCTGCTGAGCTGCAAGGGAGTCTGCAAAACATAACCTGGAATTGCGCAAAGGGAAGAAATGAGGTGGGTGGATAGCTAGCCATCTCCGCCACACATCACTCCAAAAATGATCACGCTGCTTGTCATTCCGCCACTCATGAAGGCTTTTAGCCTTCAAAAGACTTACGAAAACCTTTTTCTCAGAAATGCAACTGGAAAAGCATTCCTAGTGCTATTACTTTCACATTTATAAAGCAAGAGAATTACAGACAGTACCAATCATTTATAAATCTAGCTAATTATCAAAAATATGAAATCTCTAGGTCTTACTCATGAAAGATTCTGATTAAGAAGTTTGGGAGAGAGACAAAAAATCTGTACTTTTAAAGCGTTCCCTGGATGATTCTGATGAGCCAGAATTGGGAACCAATGGACTAAAATCTCTAACTCTTAAAAAAAAAAAAAAAAAAAAGAATATCCACTGAATGCATATTTACCAGACACAGTACTGAGGTGAAGAAAAGGAGAGGGTGGGAAGTGGTAAGTTCCCACATGCACTGTACGTAAAAGCATACATGCACTATACGTGATCCGCTATCACACAGAGACTCCAAACACATTGACCTCCATCATAATTTGCCACATAAAATTATTCTGAATGCCACTTTCAGCAAACATAGCTCTGACCTACCACCTTGAAATCCCAGGGTGTTACAGTGAAATACAGTAAAACACCGCCCATATTGAAAACCAGATTTTATACCCTGAAGATTCTTACTAAAAATTATTTCATCCCCCTTTTGGAAACTGTAATTTCTACTTACTTTTCTTTCTAAGCTATTTTTAAAAGTACATTACTACCTTAGTAGTAACCATTGAATTATAATGGTTTTAAAATTATATTTTAAATTAACATGCACTCCTATAACTGCTGTTCCTCATTTTATAATAATTGATCCAATAATCATATATCAAATTCTGATCCATAATTCACGACCAGCAGAAATCATAAGTGAATTACACACTTCCAAAGAAAAAGTCTGTTGTTTGTTCTAGGTTTAAAACACAAAGTTTCCATTATATTCAATACCTGTAAAGCATGCTGGGCTTTGGTCACATTTGATGATTAGACTGGCATTACTCCAACTATGTTAAACAATTCTATTAGGTTTCTTATTACCTTGTTTTTCTTTAAAACAATTAAGTGTGTTTGTTTAATGGGGGGAAAAAGCACAGCATTTATAAAAGGGAAAATTAAGGGAAGTATGAACACCACACACACCGAAAAGCACTGAGAATTAAAATTTAGATTTGCTAAATTTAGCAAAATTTAACTGAAACTAGAGGAGCTAAAGTGCCTCAAATCTGTTTAAGAAACCTGTTCTATATTTCCCCATTAGGGATCTCCTACAAGTACTACATGTGTTTGAAATGCAGGCATCCTTGCCACAGAAGGAGTCTCATGGGCTGTCAACTTCTTAGAGAGGTGCCGATTCTACCAGAAAGTATGACATTACGTAACTACAAATGCTTGCCAGTTCTCATGGTTTAGAAAATTTCAGCACCCAATATCAAAGAAAAATAGTAGTGCTGTTTGGCTCCACAGGGCAGGTAATTTGACTTCCAGAGTCATCTTTTTATTTTTCCTATACTTGTTAATTTCAAGGAGTGACTATAACATGATGGCTTAAGATAAGGTTTACAGTAGAAGCAACATTGATTTAAGAAAAAGTCCCATAATATAAGATAAATGACAAAAGAAAATAAAGTTGTGAAAGGTTAGAAAAAATCGGCAAACGTTGATTCCCCAAATGTGTCCCCGCTTTTTAGCAAGAAATTGCCTAAGCAAAGAAGTATGATTTCCAGAATCTTGTGGGAGGATACTACTACTTTCTAATGAACTGAAAGATGCACTCCTTAGAAGTCACTTAGACTCAATATTCAAGAACTAAAATCAAAATGTGATCAATTACTTTTTATGCTTTAGAGACTAATCTCTTAGAATGATAAAGTCACACACACTAGTTTAAAAAAAAAAAAACCTACTAAGATTTTTTTAAAAAGGAAGTAAGTAAACCTTTACCAGTCTTCTTCCACACTCCCATTTCTGCCTTGATTTTTGTTTTCTTTCCTCTGGCTCTCTCAGACATACTATTTTTGCCTATGCTTGTCTTCTTCCTCTGCCCCTGCATGGCAGTGATTCAGAGTCAGACTCCCTTCTGTGCCTGATCTCTCTGTGCCCATGGGCAAGGTGCCTCTTCTGCAATGCAAGGATAACACTTTTAATAACGCCTACCCCACAGAGTCACTGAAAGATGCAATCTTCATTTATTTAATGGCATATAAACTCGGCACGTCACGTGCTCATATCAGTGTCTGGAACACAGTAGGTGCTCAGTAAGTATTAACAATGATCATCGAATCCAGTCTTTTTCGTATCTCTACTCCTGAAGGTCTTTACAGGAGGCCAGCTGAAGAGTTAAGTTCTATCACATTCCTCCAAGAACCTATCTCTTCACCTCCATCACATCCTTTTCATATAAACAGAAAAGTCCCGACATAGATAAGTATGCAAAATAAAAAATCGTAAATGTTTGTTTTTGAAATATTTGGTAAATACAAAAAACTTTAAATATGTGTAAAGGTGTTACACAAAAATATTACAAAATCCTGAGCGCAGACAATAGTTTAAGAAAAACAAATCATCTCTGATAATTTGTCCCTCTGTGTTATTATCACCTTCCTTCTTATACAGTTATCCACTGACTTGACTCTTGCATGTATCATTTACCCGCTTTTCTTTATTACTTTATCATATCCGTATTTCTAACAATCTACAATTTTGTTTTTGCATGTTTCTAAACTTTAAAAAAAAAAAGGGAAAAAACTGTGCATTATTCTACAAGTAGCTTTTTTTCCCCTTGAGATTATGTTCCAGTTGTGTATTATCCTTGGTGATGAATGCAGCTAACATTCACTTAATCTCACTACTGTACAGGACTTCACTATGGGAGTATGATACAATGCAGGCATCTGTTCTCCTCTGATGGACACTGCTCCCAGTCTTTCCTTTTACAAAGAGTGTGACTGTGAGCATCCTTGCACATGTCTCCAGGCAGTCATGTGCATGAGTTTCTCTAGAGTAACGGTTTTCACATTTTAGCATCACATTCCCTACAGGGCTTGACAGTCAGAAACCTGGCCCATCCTCAAAGCTGCTGATTCCGTAGGTCCACAGCAGAGGCCCCAAATCTGCATTTCAAACACGTTCCCAAATGATGTTGCGAAACAATTCAGAAATCACTGCTCCAAGATAAAGACTGAGTGGAATTAATGGGCCAAAGGATACATGTATCTCAACTTCACTAGATACTCTCAAAGGCAGCCTATCACTTCCACCAGCTGTATATAAGCATTCCAGTTGTTTCCTGTCCTCCCAACAATATTGTCAGACTTTTTACGTTGTTGCCAACCTAATGGGTAAGAAACTATACACCATTTTGGTCCTCATTTGCATTTCCCTAATTATGAACAAAGTTGAGCATTTTTGCATTCAAGTTTCCTCTTCTGTGAAATGCCTACTTAGGTCATTTGTCCCCTTTTCTGTTGTTCTTACTGATTTGTAGTCACCCTGCTGGATACTATCCTCTTATTACTAATATGTGCTGAGTATGTCTATTCTCCCTATGACCTGTCTGTTCACTTTCTTGATGGTTTTTCTTAATAAACAAAAGCTATCAATATTAATGTTGTCAAACATACTGATCTTTTCCTTTATGGTCTGCACCCTCTGTGATCTTTTTAAGACCCTCTTTCCTATACCAGAGTCATACAACTACTGTCCTGGATTACCTTCTAAAAGTTTCATAGTTTTGCCTTCTATATTTAAGCCTTTAACTGACATGCAGTTATTTTTGTGAGTAATGTAAATTAAAAACATACCCCACCCTCAGGAAGTTTCCTGTTTGGTAAGGACCACATGTAACTTTAGGGAGGATATAAAAAGTGATGGAATATTCATTAGGTGTTAACCATTACTTCACTGAGGCTTATTCTGATCTCTCATTGAGAGAGAAAATTGGAAAATTTCACATGAACATTTGGAAGATTATTTGTGAACTGTAGTCAGACTGTGATCCCCACTTACTACACTCCAGGAAGAAATCTTAAAACTGTCCCAAAATAGGCCGGGCACAGAGGCTCACACCTGTAATATCAGCACTTTGGGAGGCCAAGGCAGGTGGATCACCTGAGGTCAGGGGTTCAAGACAGCCTGGCCAACACGGTGAAACCCCACCTCTACTAAAAAATGCAGAAATTAGCCAGGCATAGTAGCAGGCGCCTTAATCCCAGCTACTTGGGAAGCTGAGGCAGGAGAAGCATTTTGCCCCGGGTGGCAGAGGTTGCAGCGAGCTGAGATCGAGCCATTGCACTCAAGCCTGGGGAACAAGAGCGAGACTTCTCTCAAACAAAACAAAACCAAACAAAACCAAAAGTCCCAAAATATTTAAGTCTTATTCTAAAAAACTAAGGAGTCAAGCATTGGGGAAGTACAGGAAAACGAACATCCTCAAATGGTACTGGCTGGGTAATTAATTACCTATGTGGAGGGTAATCTGCTTGCGCAAGCATGCACGCACGAGACAGCGAGAGGGAGACAGGAACTGTGTGTTTCAGGATGTTCACCATGAACTGCAGAGAAAAACTGGAAACAACCTAGTAGCCAACCATGGGGAATGGTTAAAAGTAGAGCTAATGTGGCAATCCATCTACCTGAATGCTGTTAGATTACACGGCTCCACATTCATGTGAAAAGATTTCACAAAATTCTGGTAACTCGCAAAAGCAGCTAACAAAACGCACGTGTAAGTATTTATTTATTCATTAAATATTTATGAGTGCCTTGTGTGTTGCAGGTCCCAAGCAAGTCACTGGAAAACAAAGAGAGACTTGTTCCCTGCCTCCAAGAAGCTTACAAGCCTGTGAAGGATACATCCAATGTGTTTCTTCCAATATGCTCCAGTTGGGGCAATAAAGGCACGTGTGTTTTGAGCATAGAGACAATTTATATTATATGCATACATAATATATACAGCAATGTCATCCACATGATCTACAAAGAAAACATACCTACCCAGTTCTATGAACCACCAAATGGATAAGCCACAGGATACTTAGAGCAACTACCCTGTGATGAACTGAAACACAGTCATGGACGACCTAGTGATGTTTTGGTCAACAATGAACCACACACACGATGGTGGTTCCGTATTATTACAATGGAGCTGAAACATTCCTATTGCCCAGTGACATCATTTAGCTGTTGTAATGTCTTAGTACAACACATTTCTCACGTGTTTGTGGTGATGCTGGTGAAAGCAAACCTACTACCCTGCCAGTTATATAAAAGTGTAATCTCCTAGGCCTTCGCATCCACTCACCACTCACTCACTGACCCACCCAGAGCAACTTCCAGTCCCACAAGCTCCATCACGATAAGTGCTCTAAAACAAGTATACCATTTTCTTATCTTTTATACTATATTTTTACTGCACCTTTTCTATGTTTGGATAGATTTAGACATACAAAATACTTAGCATTGAGTTACAGTTGCCTACAGCGTTCAGTACAGTAACATGCTATATGGGTTTGCAGCCCAGGCACGGTAGACCACACCATATAGCCCAGGTGTGTGGTAGGCGGCACCATCTAGGTTTGCATACTCTGTGATGTTCACACAACAATGAAATCACCGAGTGAGGCATTTCTCCAGAACGTATCCCCCCTGCACAGGTAGGGAAAGTCATTCACTGGAAGACAAATGTGAGACAGAGCACAGAACCACAGCAAAAGAACTGGACAACTTCATCGCCTGCCAATTCAATACTGATTGATTGACGGATATCAGCAAATGCATGTCCTTCCAACAGCCTAAACCTTTACCTCTCTCCTGCTATGTTTGGTTCTAACAAATAATAACAAACCTCCTCAAGATATGAAACACCTCACAGCTAAGGTCAAACTCAAAAGATTCTGATATTATGTTCATTTGTTTCAAACTTTTTGCACCAAAATCAAAAATATTGAGTCCTTAATTACAAAGAAAAAATGTTTAATCTCACAGTACAAAAACCTGATACATCATCACCTCAACCAAGAGATCAAAGTTCACATTCACCAGAAGACGTATCTCCATCACATACCTACTGATATGATGCACTGAGAAGGGCACGACTTCACCCCTGTGCTATTCCCACCAAAAATGCCTCAACCTCAATTTAATCAAGAAAGACCATCAGACAAATCCAAACTGAGGGGCATTCTACAAAATAACTGGCCAGTATTCTTCAAAAGTATCAAAGTCATGAAAGACAAAGCAATCTAAAAGAACTGGCCAGGCACGGTGGCTTACACCTGCAATCCCAGCACTTTGAGAGGCCAAGGCAGGCAATCACTTGAGGTCAGGAGTTCGAGACCCGCCTGGCCAACATGAAGAAACCGCATATCTACCAAAAACACAAAAATCATCTGGATGTGGTGGTGCACGCCTGTAATCCCAGCTACTCAGGAGGCTGAGGCAGAAGAATCGCTTGAACCAGGAGGCGGAAATTGCAGTGAGCTGAGATGAGCCACTGCACTCCAAGACTCTGTTTCCAAAAATAAAATAAAATAAAATAAAATAAAATAAATCTAAAAGAACCATCACTATCACAGATGGGAGAGACCAAGGAGACATAACAAACTACAATGTGGGATACTGGGTTGGATCCTGGACCAGAAAAAAAGGATATGAATGGAACCATTGGTTAAATTCAAATAAATGTTTTAGATTAATTGTTATCAATTGCCTGGTTTCAATAATTGTATTACGGATACATGAGAACAACAGGGAATGCCGGCCAAAAGGTACGTACACAGGAACTTTCTATTTTTGCAATTTTTTTTCTAAAATCATTTCAAAGTAGAAAGTTTTAAAAAGTCATTTCAGATGAAAGATAAAAAGACAAAAGGAGGGATTATTCACTGACTCTAACATAAAAATATGCTATCTCTAACTGTTGTGCTAAAAATGCTCAGTAACTACAAATAAGGATTAAGCTGGAATAAACAAATTACAATTGTTCAGGAAAAGCCTGTGATTGGGATACTCTGGAGAACAAAAGAGCTCTCTAGGGCACTGAAGTCTCTCCAGATAAATGACCTATCTTATTTCCCCTTTACTCTTTTAATCCATTTCAACTCATTTATTTGTCATCTACTATGGGCATGTAAGTGTGCTAGGGCCTGATGAGATTTTTATATGTAAGAAGGGATATTTAAGTACACAAAATGACAGAGAAAAGTACAGAGTAACAAAATCAGAACTAATTTTTCAGTCCTATACACTCCAGCAATCAATCTGGACACTCTTTCACAGAAAATGTTGCTAAGACTGGGCCTCAAAGTGCAAACTCAGCCCCGTCAATGGCTAGTGGTCCTGACAAACAGAATTAGCTCCAAATTTATGACTGAAAACACCACAATGACTCTGTGAGAAATACTCCATTTCTATTTTTTTCCCTATCTAATCACCATGAGCATTTCTTTTTTCTAACATAAAATTAAAAACTAGATTCTCTGAGTACTAGGGAAAAGGTTAGTCTGGTGTAAACCTGGGAAGGTTTACTTAATCTCCTCTTACAAGCGGCCTGAGAGATCAAAGCCACCCAGGTGATGCTGGAGGCTGGAGAAGTGTGGTCTCAGGTGGCAGCTGCAAAGTCGCCCGGGGAACTTGTCAGAAATGCAGATTCTTGAGCCCCAGCCCTGGCCTGCCAAATCAGTTTCTGGTTGATGCCCAAACCCTCTCTGAATTACACCTGATATATCTAAGATTATTTCTTCTATTTTAAATAAAATTGCATTTACTTTGCTTTAGCTAACGCCATCTAAACTCTAATTCTGCTGTTTATTTAATTCTATTTAATTATTTAATTCCTATTTAATTCTATATCAAGTCTACTTTGAAATAATTCCAAAAATTCCAAGAAAACTGACACTCACATGTCTCCTCAGGTGTGCTGACGTAATACACCCCACCACAGTTCAGGACTGTGCTCTGTGTCATCACATAAAGAGTATGTGTGATGAGATCACAAGAAACAAAACAAGAATGAAAAACAAGAATTTTCACATGTATAGATCTAGGCCGGGCACAGTGGCTCACACTTGTAATCCCAGCACTTTGGGAGGTTGAGGCAGGAGAAACTGCTTGAGTACAGGAGTTCGAGATCAGCCTGGGCAACACAGCAAGACCCCGTTATGTACTCAAAATACATTTAAAATACATTTTTAAAAATATATATAAACTAGGTATCTCCATTATTTCATAAGAAACTGGTTCGTTCCAGGTTTTCTTCGTAACAGTTCTTAAAAGCACCTTTCCAGATAGAATTCAGCATTACACACACGATGAGCTTCAACCTGAAACTCATTACAAATCAATTACTGTATTTTTTTCACATAGCAGATTTCCAAATTTCATTTTTAAGATCACCATTTAGCTATTAAATACAAAAACGATCTCCCAGAAGTTTTTCATCTGTTTCCTTAAAGTGCTCTCCATTTATTTACTGGAAAAGCTACTCATGTCCACACCAGGCCCAGGCCCCAGCTCCGGCCCAGGCCAGCCGCCAGTGATCCCTGACCATCTGAAGGCTCAGGGCGCTTTGGCATGAAACCATGGCCTCTTTCCTCACCAAATGTTAACAGAAACATATTATTCTGCAGGGAACTTCATCGGGCTTAGGAAGTCAGGAAAAGCTCTGAGGAAGAACCCAAGGACCGCAGTCTCCACCCACGGTCCAGGAACCAGAATCGCCTTGCTCGTCACACTAGTCCAACAGCAACATACACAGATGCGGGCTGGGTTTTTGCTGGTTTGGCTGGCTAATGACGTACCTTTCTAGTACACCAATGTGTGTCCCACAATTATATCTTACTGGATTCATAATAAAGCTTATTTTTTAAGTTTAAAAAAACGTGGTTTTCATAGAAATCCTATAAAAAGTTATATAATTCCCTACTCTCTTAACATGTATATAGAATATAATTTCATGTTTTCTTGATGATGCAGGGTAATCAACTGCTATGCTGGGCAGAAAACCTTTACTGTTATGTATGAGGAAACAAACTTCCTATGGTTTTTTAATTTTTTATTTTTTTCAAACTCCCTAGTATGCTGTGTGCTTAATTCATGGCATGTGCAGTACGGTTCTGACCACTGTTGGCTAACAGTTATAATAGAGTGAGCGCTGGTTTTGTCAGCTCCTGGATGAAGACTTACCCACATTCTCCCAATCAGCACTCACACAAACACTGCAAGACAACATGCATTTCACAGTGAATCTACTGAGGCTCAGAGAGATGATCTCCCAGAGACTTACCTGAAGTCACACAGCTAGGAGCCGCAGACAGCGGATCCAAAGCCCAAGTTTCCCAGTCCTTATAAGATTAGGAAATGGTCAGACTGGAGACCTCACTAAGTAACTGGGGGTGAAGGAGGTGCTCTTCAAGACTGAAGTCATTGCCGGAAAGTCTCTCACCCTAGAAATGGCCCTGGGAAGGCAGACCCCAAATATCAGAGAATGCACTCCATTTCTTTCTTGGTGTGGCGAACAGTGAGTAAAAAGGTTAATAAAACCCTTTCCCTGATACATGAAAATTAGACTGTTAGTTAAACCATCTGGCTCTGTTCCCTCTGGTAACCTAATAAGGGTAAGAATGTCAACTATGCCACTAAGCGAAATTGCTTATTGTAAGAATGGCCCAACTGGTAAACTCCATCTAGACTTTGAGGACCTATTCATGAACTATAAATATCTGATGGGGACACCATGGTTTGGGTGCCCTGGGGATGCAAGGACTCTTATAAATGGTGAGTGTCCCACAAATGAATAAAATGTAGTATATACCTCAAAGGATTTGCGGGGATTAAATGATATATGTATAGAGGCATCTGGCACAGTGTTTACATAAAGAACTCAAAAACATTATTATTGTTACTTCCATTGAATTCTATGTTTATTTATTATCCTCTGCCAAGGATCCTACAAGCCATGCCTATGGAATGTTCAAAAACACTGGCTCCCTATGGGGCATGAGATTTCAAAGATAAGGCTGTGCCTACATCCACGATGTGGCTCTCATGTCCCTGCACTGGAGCAGCCACCTGGAAAGACAGTGTCTGGACAGCTGTGCAGACAGTTGCAAGGACCACTCCCGAGAGAAGATCTGTCACTTTCAGCTGGCAAGCTGTGGCTCTCGTTCTTCCCCTCCTCCAGACTGTGCGAGTGTGGCCTAGGGAGGTCTTAGAAGTGTGAGTTAAACCTAAGACCCCTGGTGGCCACAGTAGACGAGCAAAGGATCCAAATGCACATGAGGAAGCTTCTGGGATAGGGAGAAGGGAACTTGCCACAGGGATGCAAACCAAGAGCTAACAAGGAGAAAAACTAGGCAAGGACCCGTCTAAAGAACTTAATGGAATTCCCCGAATCCCAGGAAGCAAAGCAGCTACAATGGAATCAAACTTTGTACTTTGTGAGGAGGTGGCCTCTCTTATCTCTTCATCCCCCCTTCCTTAGTGACCGAGTGAACTTACATGGTTTTCATTTCCATCCACTATCCATGACGCCTAAATGTTTATCTCTAGCCAACAGCTCTGTAGGTACCAGACCCCTAAGTCCATCTGGATGTTACACGCACTCAACTTCCCCCACAAACTTACCCCTTTTTCCTTTGTCCTTTATGGCAGTAAATAGCTTTACAACCCATCAAATCACACAGGCCAGAAATCCTTAATGTCCACTAATAAGATAACGTTTAAATAAGCTAATATATCCATAATAGAAAATAGTACATAGATGAGGTAACACTGGAAGCTCACCAAGACATCCTGTGAAGTCTGAAATCACTTAACAATGGTTACCTCTGGAAAAGTGCCTGAAATCAGGGAGCACTTCTTCTCTCCAGTGCTTGAATGTTAAAACAAAACCAACAACGACCAAAAAAAAAAAACAACACTTAAGAATAAAGAAAGATACGGAATGGATCTACTGTTTCACAGGCATCAATAGTGTCCCACCAACAGACTGAGGTTCCAGGAAACGCAAGCCTAAGCTACTTCCTCAGGACAGGCACCGATTACCTGGCCTGCCTTACATGGTTGGCCTTACAAGTTTGGGCTTCACTGTCAGAACTGCTTCATAGAGAAGATACTGTTGTCATTGGCTTTGCTCACATTAAAACAATGGGCACTTCGGCCTGGTGCGGAGGCTCACGCCTGTAATCCCAGTACTTTGGGAGGCCGAGGCGGGCGGATCATGAGGTCAGGAGATCAAGACCATCCTGGCTAACACGGTGAAACTCCGTCTCCACTAAAAATGCAAAAAAATTAGCTGGGCGTGGTGGTGGGTGCCTGTAGTCCCAGCTACTCGGGAGGCTGAGGCAGGAGAATAGCGTGAACCTGGGAGGCAGAGCTTGCAGTGAGCCGAGATCGTGCTACCGCACTCAAGCCTGGACGACAGAGTGAGACTCCATCTCAAAAAAAAAGAATGGGCACTTCTAGAAGAAAACTCAAGACTCAAGAAACTGTTAATAGTGATTGTCTCTGGAGAGCAGCCCTGGAGTCTGAGGCATCACTGTACTACCTGCAATTGCTGATGGTGTGCATGCATTGGATTTTCAATTGTAAACAACTAAATAAATAACTGAAGGGCAGGGGGGACTTCCTTTCCTCTGAGAAGTCTCCCTAAACCTTCTTCCAAATTAAAGCAAGATTCCTTATAAGCAACTCTCATAACATCTGTGTAGCACAGAGAGTGCTGCAGGACTCAAAACTTTCTTTAAATAAACGCTAAGACATGAACAAATGCATGAACCTATTACTGGCTCCCCAATGCCCTTACAATAAACTCTTCAAGTATTACCTCGGCCTTCAAGAGCCGTCGCAGTTTGGCCCCTGCTTCCAAATGCTACACTGCCCGATGCTTTGCCGGGCTGCCTGGGAGCCTCACCTCTCTCCTGAATGCCCTGTCCCCACACACCAGGGCAGGCTCAGCAGTCAGTGCAGGAGTCCCCCTGCGGCTTCTTCCCTGCCCCCCAACTCCCCTCACACTCAGCCTACCGCATCCTGGGCTGTACCACACAGCGCAGCATGCGTGTTTCCCAACAGGACCAGGGCAATGTGTTCATCCTACCCTTTCCTAGATCTCTAATAACTCACAGACTACACTGGACATAAGAGGAGCTAAAAAAAAAAAATGTTGAATGAATCAATGCTAAAATGTTGTAGAAGGTAATAAAACTTAGTGACTAAAAATAGGGGTTCTGAAGTCAGACCATCTCGGTCCAAATCCTGGCTCTACCATTTAATAGCTGCGTCCCCTTGCACAAGCTATTTATGCTAAATTTGAGTGTCCCATAAATCAGTAAAATGTAGTATACACCTCCAAAGATCTGGGGGGATTAAATGAGATTATGTACAGAGGCACCTGGCACAGTGTTTATATAAAGAGCTCAAAAACGTTATTATTGCTACCGCCATTGACTTCCATGTTTATTTGTCTTTTACTGTCCCTAAGTACTTAACACTTAAAATGTCCAGTTTTCTCAGTTATACTCAAGAGAAACAAACCAGGATTATTATATCTGGAAACTACTGTATGAATAAAAGTGATAATCCTCAAAAGGAAAAATGACACTTAAAGAAGACAGCGTTGGAGACCATCATCTCTCTCCACCTTTTTCCGCAAAAGGTTCTCCTTTCAGTGCTCAATTCTAGAAGTTCTAGATTGTACTTTATTTAGTGAGGCTGCAATTCCTTTACACTCCTACACTGTCATCAGCTTCTTGCAAGGCTATTTCTGGGTTTTATTCCAGGTAGCTGAATTGCAAGATAATAAAGTAAGCAGGGAGTTAACTACAATTATGATCTACCCATATAATTACCATAAGGAGACGTTCTAGTCACAATACTGATAAGAATAAAAAGTCTTTCCACTACAAAAAAATATATATATATATATATACACACACACACACACAGATGTGGATCCCCTACTAGTGATGTGAGTTAAGATACATACGTAGGTAGCTATATAAACACATATGTATGCATATATTGTATAGACGCATGTTTTGTACTTCCTTTCTGCTCCAAAAGACTCATACTCACTCCATTAAATTCCACAATATTTACTGATTCCCCTTGATACAGTCTGGATACGCATCCCCTCCAAATCTCATGTCCCCAGTGTTGGACGTAGGGCCTGGTGGGCGGTGACTGAGTTACGGTGGGGGTGTCCCTCACGAATGGCTTGATGCTCTCCTGAGATCGTGAGTTCGTTCTTGTGAGACCTGGCTGTTTAAAAGTGTGTGGCACCTCCCCACTCTCTCGCTCCTGCTCTTGCCATGGGATGTGCTGGCTCCTCCTTTGCCTTCTGCCATGATGGAGAGTTTCCTGAGGCTTCACCAGAAGCCCAGCAGATGCCAGTGCCACACTTTCTGTAGAGACCACAGAACAGTGAGCCAATTAAACCTTTTTTCTTTGTATATTACCCAGCCTTGGTAATCTCTTCATTTTAGGCAATGCAAGAATGGCCTAACACCCCTTTCTATGTGTGAGACACCATGCCAAGAGACTTGGGATGCATACACATGAAAGCCAGTCTTGCTATAATCTAGTGAAGGACACACACACACACACACACACACACACACACACAACTAACTGAAGGAACCAAGGCTGCAGTGAGATGCTGGTGGTCTTCTGGGATTGCAGACTCATCCATACAACTGCCCACTCAACGTGTCCACAGAAATGAGCCCACACTGAAGTATCTCACTGGGGCACCTGCTCACCTTCCATCGCCACACAGGGAACACCAGGCTCCACCCAATCACCCAAAGCAGACACGTCAGTGTCCACCTTGACTTATCCATCTCACCTACTCCATCCCCGAACCCACTCCACTAACTGAGCATGTACAATCCACTCACTTCCCCTACCTCTGGGCCACTACCCTAATTCAGACTTCTGTGATGTCTAACCTAGTACCAATGCAACAGCCTCTGAAAGATCCCCGTCCCCTAGCCTTACGCCATGCCAACTGGTCTCCATAGCTGCAATTGAAGGGCTTAAAACCAGCAAAAGTGTGCACATGTCACTATGCTGCCTGTATTTCTTCAGGAGGGCCTCTCCAACCTTATTTTCCACACCTCCTCTCATACTCCGTGATCCAGCCAAACTTTTAATTCTTGAAATGTTCCACATTACCTTTTGACACTTGGAAGTCTTCTACCTGAAACTTGACTCCCTAGCCGCTCTCTCTCTCTTTGCCCAATGAGTTCCTGTTCATTCTCTGATCGTCACTCCCTCCTGGTATTCCTCCCTAACCTCTTTAGGCTTGCTAGGTTCAGTGGTTATGCTGGACACTTTTGCTTTCAGGGCTACCCACAGCCCAAGCTGCCTTCTATTTAGTAAGACTCCTTTAACGTGTGGGTCTTTGTGAGAGATAAAGACCATCTCTCTCCATCTCCCTGCTCCCTGGCAACTGCAGTGGCTTGGCAAAAAATGTCACAAAGATGCAGGAGCAATAAGAGATTTTCCAGTGGTAGAAGAGAGTCAAAAGTCCAGCAACAGACATGGCAGTTTCTCCAGTAGCAATGTCACCAGCAGCAAAATTCTAGGCAGGCTATTTCTGTGATATTGCCTTGGCTGTGGCCCCATCCAGCCAGCCTCTTTTGGTTGCTGCCTGTTTTTTGAATCCAGTTCCCTGGCCTTCCCATCAATTCTGAAAGCCATCTATAGCCTTCCAATAAATTCCTTTTCTGCTTAAGTCAGCCAAGTCCATCGCCACGGCTGACAACCAAGAATCATGACTGGCATTGCGACACTCTGGGTGCATGACATTATACTGCACTGCCAATGCACATTTGCTGGTCTATATTCCCCACCATCTTGTTCATTTTGCTGTAGTGCAATGGCTGGCACAAAGCAAGCATGCGATGTTTCCTGAACGAATTACTAAATTTCACTAGTAATCAGAGTCGGAAAGCAAGCAAAACGCTTACTGGAGGACCACAGTGCATTCCTAAAAACCAATCTCAACAACGGTCGAGAGTCACAGCTGCCAATCAGAAATATACAGCTTCATTTATTTGCCTATTCATGGATTTAGAAAGTAGGATTCTTCTATCTGGGATATAAACCACCTTCTTAAAGGAGATGAGAAAGAGAAGAAATCAAACTAGGAGAGTCTACTGTATTAAGGTTAGCGAGTTCTACTCTAATCAAACAAACCTAATTGCAACGAATATTGGGGAAAACGTCCCTTCAACCAGGTGATTACCCACTAGTCCTTGAGACCTAACTCAAATAATATATCCTGCAAGAAGCTTTCACCACTCTCCACCATCAATCAGCCGTAACTTCCACTGTGCTCCCATCTCTCTATTTTAGTACGTAGAAAAGGGTATTATATTTATTTATGTCTCTTCAATCAGATCTCAAAATCCTCTGGGGAAATATATTATTATTTCCAACACCTAGAAGGGTGTTTGGCATAAAGCAAGAACCAGTGTTTTTGAAATGGAGTCACTTTGCTCCGCTTAAAAGGTACCAATGGAACTGTCCTATTGTTTGTAACTTTTCTGTAAATCTTAATTTATTGCGAAATAAAGTTTAAAAAAAAAAAACGCACCAGTAGCAACTGTGTTATGAGCAATTATCACACCTGCCTTACATGTCGTGCAAGAAGAAAGCTTTACCTTGTGCCAGTAGCAGTAATTTTGTATATAGCAGTGAGTCTCAGTTTTGTAAAAACGGAGTAATTCCTACCACACAAGATTTCTGTACTAAATGAAGTACAGTGAGTATGCCAAATGACATAGGAGCTCTTCTTAACAGGGTTCTGATGAGTATATGTTAGGGCTCTCGTCTACAGTGTTCTAAATGGACTAGCACCTCACCACAAAACAGATACATACTACGACTAGGATGTCACCAGGCAGAGACTGCAAAGCTGTAACTCAAATCATTATTAAGACTGTAATTACCTATGAAAGTATTTACATCCCACGGATGTGGGAGGTCCTATTCCAAAACTCCCCAATGAAATACAAGGGCTACTGAAAACCCAACTCAACCGACAGAGGTCAGCGGCCACTGCACCCCGCCTCCACCAGCTTAAACTCCAGAAAGAGGCCACGCACCCAAGGCGTGCTAACTGGCTGGCTGGGAAGAGGTGAACATCTACTGAGAAACCCGCTGCTGCCCGCAGCGGTGTCAGGCAGCCGGGGGTCTCCCCGCAGTGGCGCAAAGCGGACTGAAGTCGGGAGTGGCTAGGACCCTGCGCTGCCACGGCGGTGCTCTCGGCCAACGCACTAGTGTGCCCTCCGCCCGCCCACACCAGCGTCGCTTAACGGAAGAAGGCTCGAGTAGCAGCGGCGCAGCCAGGACACCTGGGGGTGACACACGAGTGGGCGGGCGGTCCAGGGAGCCCCTGCTGGAAACCAGACGCTAAACCTTGCAGCTGTGAAGCTAAGGGAGCATCTATTTTCCATTTGAGAGCAACCCGGGCAAGCGAGAACGGCCCGATTTCGGTGCAGGGGTGCATCCCGAGGGGGCGGGGGGCTGTTTCTGCGGCGGACCGGGCAGGGGAAACCGAGGCCACGCTGGATCCGCAGCCCCGAGGTGTCCACGAGAGGTCCGCTCGCGCGAGGGCGCGGCGCGAGGCTGCCCGCGGGACCGGCCTGCGGTGCGAGCGGGTGAGAGGGCAGGGCGGCGGCGGGGACCGGGGGGAGGAGGGCGGCGAGGCAGCGTGTGCGAGCGAGTGAGGGTGTGTGTCCGGGCGTGAGTCTGGGCGGGTGTCGGGAAGGAAGGCGACAGGGAGGGGCGGAGGCGGGGGGAGGGGGGAGGAGAAAGAGCGAAGGGCCCAGAAGGGACTCTGAGCGCCCAGCCGCCCGGCTTCAAGCCCTCAAGCCACCGCCCCCAGGCCCCGCGCTGACGCTGGACGGTCCCCGCCTCCAAACCCCCCGCCCCGGCCAGAGAATAACTTACCTGTTTGGCGACGGAATCGCTCCTGCTCGCCCCTCTGACTGACTCCTCCGGCTCACCGTCTTCCCTTTGGGAGGAAGAGGCGGGACATCTTGTTTTTCCGTTGAAGGACTTCCGGTGACATCCAGGGCGACTCCGTCGTGGATGCAGCGCCGGATGCCACAGCCGAAAAACAGAATCTTGGAACTGGTTTAGTAAGATCCAGGTCGAGTTCCTTGTTTTTTATCCGAGTGGCTGGCAGGTTTATGTGCTGTCTTGTTTTTAACCCATTAGCTCTTGCCGGAAGCCGCTCGGAGATAAAACAGGAAGTCCCACCCCTCCCTTAGAGAAGGAAAACGGAGAGCCGAAGGAGTCAATCTAAATACGATGAGCACGTCGGGCTCGAAGGCAGGCGATGTCATCCCGGGAGGAGCGTCTGGGATTTCTAGAGGGTCCCAGAACGGGTTCTTCCCGGGCCGATCCCGCCTGCTTCCTGCCCTGTCCCTCCACCCGGCTCCCGCCCTCAATAAGGGACCCCGAGGGCGGCGCCGGAAACACTGAGAAGGCCCAGAACGGCGCGGGACCGGAGAGGCCTACGCTGGCAAACGCAGCCCGCTGCCTCTCTGCCGGCTTCCCCGGGACCTGGAGTGGCTGCTGTCGCTTCTGGCGCTCCGATTTCGAGAAATGACTTTCAGCTGTGCAAGGCGAGAATGCTACTTTAAATGACGAGAAAAATCTCTCGAATGGCTCCCAAAATAAGGTCCTTGTTTCAGAGGCCACAGGAAACCACCAGCCGAACTCTGATACCAAAAAAGAGGCCAAGAAGCGGAATGTGGCTTGGTGACCAGTTTGGTATTGCCAAACTTTCAGCTTTTATTAAAGCTGAAACACCTTGGCTGTTTAAAACGTTCGACAAGGACTTTTTATGAACGTTAACGGCCCAGCACACGGGCTTGTTAGGAACAAAAAGACAGGACATCAGGATGTGGTGGTTAACAGCCCGCCTGCCCCCTTGTGCAGGTCCCTTCATGAACCTCGAGTTGGAGGCCTTTCTTCTGAAACTCAGAATCTAGTAGGGAAGACCTGTGTAGACGAATAAATACGTCACAGCTTGTTAAGTGCTGTGACAAAGACGCGGTGAAATCCTGCTTGAGGTCATCTGCCTTGCTAAAGAGTTTTGACTATGTTGTAGGCGCAGGGTTGGGGATAGGGTAGGGTTAGACTCTGTAATGGGAAGTTACGTGATCAGATTTCCATTTAGAAAGATCATTGGCCAGGCCGGGTGGCTCACGCCTATAATCCCAACACTTTGGGAGGCAGAGACGTTGGATTGCTTGAGGCTAGGATTTTGAGACCAGCCTGGCCAACATGGTGAAACCCCGTCTCTACTAAAAATTTAAAAATTAGCGGGGCGTGGTGGTGCGAACCTGTAATTCCAGCTACTTGGAGGCCGAGGCGGGAGAATAGCTTGAACCCAGTGGCGCAGGCTGCAGTGAGCCGAGATTGCGCCACTGCACTCCAGCCTGGGGGACAGAGCGAGATTCCATCTCAAAAAAATCATTGTAAGTAATTGGATTTTTTTTTTTTTTTTTTTTTTTTTTTTGGTGATGTTCTGAAGATAGGCTTTCTAGACCCAATCATCACTCAAGGCCAATTCCAACACAGTTCAGTTTAAATCAGAATACATTCAAGTGATAATTAGTTACCTTTTTAAATAGTTTATAGAGAACTTTTCGTAGACATTATGTGGTTTAATTCTGATTGTAATCCACATGAATTCTCTTATCCACAGTAAGGAACAGTAATTTAGAAGACTCTAATAAACTGTTCCAAGATCACACAGCTAGTAAAAGTGGAACTCAACCTTAAACTCCAGAGTCAACCTTTTCCATCTATCATGTGGTCTCAGTTTAATAGTAATAGTTATTTTAAAATTCTAGAGAAAAATGTGGAAAACAATTTCCTCACAACAGGTGACCAGCTGCGGATGTTATTTTTATTCCATTAACCAACATTTATTGGGTGCCTGTTATATAAAAGATAAAACTGGATTCTGCCTTGAAAGAGTTCACTTGAAATTTAAAGTTTATTTGAAAATTTAGTACTTCCTACTCTTTTAATAGCTATTTCAACACTGTTGGTCTTGTATAACAAGGTGATAAATTTCTTGACAATGACAGTAGCATAATTCTGTATATGGATTGGGCATTCTGTGATCTTTGGGTGATTTATCTTGCTACCTTTCTTACCTTGGGGATTTAGTTAACATTTATCTTCCTCCCTTGAGCAGTGAAGTAAAATCTAAGTTTATGTTTCAGTTCTATTTTGAGTATTTTGAGTTACTAAGCCAAGACTCTAAGGAAGTCAGTTTGACCTCATTTCCACCTGAGAGATTCCATTGATCTCATTCAAGACTAATTTTCTGATTCTAAGGAAAAAGGGAAGTCTTTTTTTTTTCCTTCCTCTCTTTCTTTTGAATGAATAATGCTTGACATGGACAACACAGACTTGTAGTGAAGACAGAGCATCCTAGTGATGAAACCACCTTTGCAAAAATTACAACAGAAAATGATGACAGTGACAGAGATCTGACCTAACCGACTCCATCTTGCTTCTAAACTCCAAGCTGTCCTTGTTCATTCCTGGGCATAGGCAGAACTGACTTTGGGAGGAACTTAGTTTATAGTATAAGTTTGAAACAAAGATGATAACAGCCCATTCTGAAAACAAACTCCCTTCTGGCCTGGGGACCAGACTGCCTTTGTAGGACTAACAAATTAGCCACAAGATTAGAAATTACGGTTTGGGAGTCATGCAGCTAGAGGCCACAGGATTCTAAACCTCCCCAGTTGCTCCGAAGGATAACATCACTATTGTAAAACCCAAGATTGGTGCTTGAGACGTTTTTCAGACCCGCACTCATGGATCAGCTAGCACCACTCAGATGGATAAACTGGCTCATCTAGTCCTTTAGCCCCCACCCAAGAACTGACTGACTGAGTGCAAGAGGACAGTTTCAATTCCCTATGATTTCATGTCACACCAGAGCAATCAATTCTCCCCACTCCCTGGTCTTCTGCTCCCCAAATTATCCTTTAAAAATCCCAGTCTCTGAATTTTCAGGAGACTGCTTTAAGTAATAATAAAACTCTGGTCTCCTGTTTAGCCAGCTCTGTGTGTATTAAACTTTTTATTGCAGTTCCTCTGTCTTGATGAATCCACTGTGTCTGGGCAGTGGGCAAGATGAACCCGTTGGGTGGTTACAGTGACACAAGGAACCCCTGCGGGGGTCAAGACCTGCTCGAAGCCAGCCCCACTTGAGACCTGTTAACCAAAAAAAAAAAAAAAAATCCTTTTCTTAAGTC
Organism: Rhinopithecus roxellana; assembly: GCF_007565055.1. Lineage (NCBI taxonomy): Eukaryota > Metazoa > Chordata > Mammalia > Primates > Cercopithecidae > Rhinopithecus > Rhinopithecus roxellana. Next base: position 34,386,552 of record NC_044569.1, on the reverse strand, counting down.
TAGTTTTCTTTTACTTGCACCATGAAGCAGCCTAAATGATACAGATGTTTTATTGCCAAATCTACCAGTTACGTCTTAAGAAAGTTGCAAAGGAAAAACTCAGAGCAAAGATTTTCAGTCTTCATAAATTCAAAATGTATGCTTTTATCATGTCTGAGAAAAAGCAAGCAATATATTCACATCTTTTTCTGGGTATATGTGATATTTTTTCCATTGGATAATGAATAGTAAACACTTTTACAATAGCAAGTTGACAAAATGAGAATGTATAAAATTAAAATATATCAACTATTAAATAAATGCCAGGCATTATGCTACAAACCGTATATGCATTATTTCAATTAATCTAACTAAATAGACACGTCATTTGCATTTTACAGATGAGAAAAATGGCGTTCAAAGAAGTGACGTCATGTTCTCTGATTCTGTCTATGTTGGGTACCTGGTGACGATTTCCCTCTGTCTAATACCTTAAACGTATGTTCACCTGCATGCTGCTTCTGTTCTGGACCTGTGCGCTGGATATAGTCCCAACAGAGTGGCTTGCTGGGAGGAGGGAGATACTTTTCAGATAAAGCACTAGCACTTCGTCCTAACAACTTCTTCATACTGAGGCAACATTTTTAAATACACACAAAATGCCTAGGATTCAACTGTTGAGAAAAACTGATGTAAGTCTGTTTGTCTCAAAGAAAGCTGTCAGGAACTACAGTTTTATTAATCTAAATGAACACTTGGTTTGATGATGACTATGTAAATGTATTTTTAGCTAATTTATTTCTGCCCATCAACCAATGAGTGGATAAAGAAAATGTGATATATATACACTATGGAATACTACTCAGCCATAGAAAGGAATGAAGTAATGGCATTGGCAGCAACCTGGATGGAGTTGGAGACCATTATTCTAAGTGAAGTAACTCAAGAATGGATAAACCAAATATTGTATGTTCTCACTCATAAGTGGGAGCTAAGCTGTGAGGATGCAAGGGCATAAGAATGATATAGTGGACTCTGGGGACTCGAGGGGTGAGGGATAAAAGACTACACATTGGGTACACTGTGCACTGCTTGGGTGATGAGTGCACCAAAATCTCAGAACTCACCACTGAAGAACTTCCCCATGTAACCAGAAACCACCTGTTCCACAAAAACTATCGAAATAACACTTTTTGAACTTTACTATTTCTGGATAAAATTTACATAGATTTCTCAGAAAAAAATATTTAGAATTGAGGTATCTATTAGAGAACTGAGTTAAATTATTACCACTTAAAAACACAGAAAGTGGTATAGCCACTTTATGAATTTATCACTTAGCAATGGCTAGCTTATGCTTAGTGGTTTATAACCAAATCTTAGTAGTTTATAATAACAAATGTGTGTTGTTAATTCCCACTACAAATTTATCATGACATTGCTGGATGCTACACTCCATGTCTCTTTGTGGGACCCAGGCTCATGGGACTTCCATTATCTGCATTAGAGAGAAAGAGAAGTCAACAAAACATGCACTGGTTCTTGAAGCTTTGGCCCAGAAGTAAAATATATCTTATCTGTTCACATTGCATTGGGCCAGGGCAATTATCGTGGCCGCAAGTGACTTCAGAAGGATGTGGAAGTGCAATCTTGGCATTGTCAGAAGAAATGAAAACATTTGGGGAAGAGCATTAATGACTGTCTTTACAGGAAAAAAAACTCAAATAGACATGATTTCTTGTTTCAGTTTCATCATTTCCTACTGTTACCTAAACTTTCTGAGTCTCAGTTTCTTATTACTAAAATAGAATAATGATAAAGATGATATTCACTTCAAGGACTTTGTGTTAACTAGGGTAAAAAAAAAATTGAAAACTGTAGCAAGTTATGCAAATTAGAAATGTATAATATTACTGCTTTGAAAGTGATGGTGAGATGTAGAATAATTGAGAGGATAACACAAAGCACTTATACCAGGAGGCTTTTAGCTGCAGATAATAGAAATGAACTTCCACTACTTTAATCAATAAAAAAGTGTGTTGGCTCACAAATTTGTCATCCAGACATAAAGGAAGCTTCAGAATTTATTGACTCAGGAGTTGAATGTTAGTATCGAGGACCTAGATTTTTCTCATCTGCACTTCATTTCTCAATGCCCGATTCAACATCAGGCTGTAGTAAGATGGCTAGAGTGATTCCAGGGATAACATCTAGAGAGAAAAAAGAGAACTCCTTTTCTTACGATTTTTCTCTTAAGAGAAAAGGAACTTCCCGGCCGGGCGCGGTGGCTCAAGCCTGTAATCCCAGCACTTTGGGAGGCCGAGACGGGCGGATCACGAGGTCAGGAGATCAAGACCATCCTGGCTAACATGGTGAAACCCCGTCTCTACTAAAAAAATACAAAAAACTAGCCGGGCGAGGTGGTGGGCGCCTGTAGTCCGAGCTACTGGGGAGGCTGAGGCAGGAGAATGGTGTAAACTCGGGAGGCGGAGCTTGCAGTGAGCTGAGATCCGGCCACTGCACTCCAGCCCAGGCGACAGAGCGAGACTCCGTCTAAAAAAAAAAAAAAAAAAAAAAGGAACTTCCCAAAAGCCCCCAGCAAGCATACCTTCACATCCCATGGCCAGAGGTGGCTCACATATGTACCCTAAGCTAAGCACCGCAAACAGGAATGGGATTGCCTGTAGGCCTCAGAGACCACCTGGATCTTGGGAAGGTGTCAGCTCTACCTGTGGCACTTGGCTGAGTGGGAAAGGGATGGAAACATGAATAAAGTAAGAATTGGGAAGGAAAAGGAGAAATGGATCCAGGGTAGGAAGCCAATAGTTGTAGTTATCTCAAACCAATATGATTGATTTCATCTTTATAAATGTGATGACCTAATTTAATACATTCAATCAATGAAGTAAAAGAAAGTGCAAGGACAGTATGACATCTGTCTGTCTCTGTTGAGATTTGAGAGATAATACCAAGAACATGCGGTGACTGGGTCCTCACTGCTACCGTCTTTCTGTACCTGGACGCTTCCTAGCAAGGGACTTCAACTTAAGAACAAAGAGGATCCCAACTTGTAACTGCATTATACACACCCCAGGCGCACACATAAGTTGCTTTCTAATTATTCCTCTTTAAGAAATTGTTTGTAGAATATTTATCTATGTATAAATGGAAAAATAGAAAATTAAAATAAAAATAAGTAACACCACGTATTGAGTCTACTGCATGCTAGGTGCTGTGCTAAGTGTTCTACATATATTGCCATTGTGCTGCCAACAACTCTGCAATAAAGATGTTCCCATTCCTACTTTACAGCTAAGGAAACCAAGGCTCAGAGAAATAACATATTTTGCCCAAGATTATCCAACTGGTAAAATCTGGAGTCCAAATTTGAACCAGAGTCCACTCAACACACTTTCACCTCTACACCAGTGCTTTTTGAGTTTGCTGCACATTAGAATCACTTCAGGAACTTAAAAAAAAATTCCCAGGTGATACCCCATAGCAAGAAAATTAGAAAGTCGGGCAGGGGAAGAGGAACCCAGGCATCAGTGCTTTTTAAAGTCCCCAGGTAATTCCAATGTGAGGGAAAGTTTGGGAACCATTGTGCTATATTATGTTGCCTCTTTAGCCAGGAATTTAAACCAGAATCTTTTCTTCCAAGGCCAAGAGCAGTGAATGATAACATATGGGCTTATGGTATATACTCTCATTCCCAAGTGATCCTCTTCCTCAGGAGTTCTGCTTTAGGGTAACTAATTTCAAGTTTCCCTTTCACTGCATTTCTCACCCATCCAGAGCTAAAAATATTACAGGAGACTTTTGTCAACAAGAAGAATGGACACCTGAACCATCTCAGAAGAACTTTTGAATTCATGATCAATGGCGTGTTTTCCCTAATTAGGATCAATGATCAATGGTGTGTTTTCCCTAATTAGGATAAAAAAGCAAGAAAAAATATTAAGTTTAATTTTCTTCTTACAAAGTAATCACTCAGACTCACCTGGAATTTAGAGAGCATTTAATTTCTGGCCTCATTTTTTTTTTGCTTTGTAATTTTTATTTTAATATAATTTTGGACTTACCATAAAACTTATTAAAAGGACAAAGAACTTCCATGTACCCCTCACCCAGATTCTATAATTATTCACATTTTACCATATTTTATGGTTTATGCATATTTTTGGTGAACCACCACAATGCAATTATCAAAATCAGGTTATAATACTTCTCTCTAATAATCAGACCTTACTCATATTTTTGCATGCATTTTTTTGTCTTGTTCCCCTGTATTTTTTACAAATAACCTCCAAAAAGGTTTATAGCTGAAAGTTATAGATAAAGCATAAAGTGAATAGTAAAATGAGAAGCCTTAATTCTACTGTTACTAATTATATTAAGTGTTAGTGACCAAGCCTTCTATTTAAAAGGAAGAGATTACCAGAATGGATTAAGAGGCAAATCTCAGCTATCTGCCATCTATAAGATGTTTGTTAAATTAAAAGATATATTTAAATGTCTTCTGGCCTCTATTTGCTCCTAATAAGCAATTAGAGGCCATTCAGATCTTTGCTTACCATTATGTTTCCTTATATGTCGTTTGTCATTTTTGCTGTCTGCTTTAAAGAATTTCTTTATTTTTGGTTTTCCATAATTTGTGATATGACTAGACACGATTTTCATCTGATTTTTCCTGCTCGGCACTTTCTGACCTTTAGAAATCTGTAAGTATATGTCTTTCACAAAATGTGGAAGTTTGGGACCATTATTTTTCCAAATAATTTTATTTTACTCTGTTTCTCTTGGTTTCCAATTAAATATGTCACACCTTTTGATATTATACACAGCTCACCAAACCTCTGTCCTCTTTTTCCATTATTTTTTCTCTGACCTTCAGGTTGATAAGTTCTGTTGATCTATTTCCCATGTTCCCTGATTCTTTCTTCTGTCACATCCACCCTTCTGTTAAAATCATCTTGTGATTTATTTCAGATATTATATTTTTAAGTTCTCAAATTTTATTTTTTTCCTTATAATTTCTGTTTCTGATGAGATTTCCTACTTGCTTATTTATTACAGGTGCATTTTCCTTTATGTCTTTAAGCACAGTTATAATAGCTACTTTGAAATTTTGTCTGCTGATTCGAATATCTGGAGTATCTTGAGGTTAATTCTCATTAATTTTCCCATTTGTTTTTATTATGACTCATGTTTTCTTATTTCTTAAATGTCTAGTAATCTTGTGGTTGTATCCTAGACATTTGAGAAATACGCTGCAGAGATTCCTGATTCTATGATGTTCCTCTGACAAGCAGTAGAGGGTTTTTTGTTTCTTTGTTTTGTTTTAACAGGTAGTTCCTTTGGCTGTATTCACACTCCAAACATTTTCTCTCCTTTCATGGGGAGCAACTAAAATCTCATATAGTTGTGTAGCCTTTGCTGAAAGGATTGAATCTGCCTCACACATGCATGGTTCAGAGATCAACCAGTGATTTAGGCAGAGTATGCTGAATTCGTTGCTTTTTCTCTGTTGATCTCTCCTTTTCAGAGCCCTCTCCCCTTACTTTTACCTGCTAAAGTATCCCTGAACTCTGCCTTCTGGGACTGAAAGTGGGATTTTAAACTATAGATGGCTTCCTTTATTTGGTTACTATTATTTAAAATTTGAAGGAAGCGTTGGTCATTTTTGGTGACTAGTCATTTTTGATGACTAAGTGTCATTTAAACTTTCATTTCCTTTAAATTAACATTTTTTGTCATTCCATTCAAATGCCTACTTACAATGGCAATAAGAATATGCTATGAACACTTAACCTCCCACACTAGAATTTTAAATCTGAGTTCTTTTCGAATGCTGTTGTGGTGAATTTCAGTGTGGGAGGTGAGATGATTTAAAGCTTTAGATTTTCTGTTATAGTCAAAGGCATAATTTATCTGACATCTTTTTTCATCCTGCATAAGGAATAACACTAGAATAATGTTTTTAAATAACGTGTCCACATAATGACATTTTTTTCTTTTCAATTCTATCCAAACTAAAATAGCTCCAAAGTATTTACTTATCATAACTGTTAAAAAAGTATACTTGCCAGGCGTGGTGGCTCATGCTTGTAATTCCAGCACTTCGGGAGGTCGAGATGGGTGACCTCCACTTGAGGTCAGGAGTTTGAGACCAGCCTGGCCAGCATGGTAGAACCCCATATCTACTAAAAATACAAAAAAGTAGCTGGGTGTGGTGGTGGGCGCCTGTAATCCCAGCTACTCGGGAGGCTGAGCCAGGAGAGTCACTTGAACCTGGGAGGTAGAGGTTGAAGTGAACCAAGATCACACCATTGCTCTCCAGCCTGGGCAACAAGAGTGAAACTCAAGAAAGAGAGAAAGAGAAAGAGAGAAAGGAAGGAAGGAAGGAAAAGGAAAGGAAAGGAAGAGGAGGAGGAAGGGGAAGAAGAAGAAAAGAAGAGAAGATAAATTATACTTATTACACCTGCCATCATTTCTCTTCTACATCACACTGGGAATTAAAAAGAATGCATTATTTTATTGCTTCAGAAAATCTCCTGCATTCTTGTCTTTGTGTTTTATCAATTTATTAGGGCTTTGGACAGCTGAGCAAAGTATAGAACATATCCAACCCAACCTCTGCCTTACAAGAACTTAATTCTTAAAGAAGAAAGTTTTCTCAACATGGTAAAGAGGAAGATGAGCTTTCTTACTTGTTAAGTGCTCTGCAATATAGAATGTAGATGTTACATAGTTGGTCAGTGGAAGAGCAGAAGGAATATGTGCTACTGTTAGGACTTGGTTTAAGTTTTTCTGCGTTATGAAAGGCAGTAGTATTACAGATCATTAACATAGTTATGCTAGATCTAACCATTGTGCATTAAGATAGAAACAAGTATTTTATTTTGTCTTGTATAATCAAGACCTCAAATCATGATTTTTTTAGCCATTACATGTACAATTAATATTCAAACTTGATGTGAAAAATAACATTAAAAATAACAGATAACACAATTCATTTAAAAGTAGACATTTAAAATAGTATAGTACACTTTTTTTTTTCTTTTTTTAAGAGACAGGATCTCCCTATGTTGCCCAGGCTGGTCTCAAAACTCCTGGGATCCTCCTGCCTCTGCTTCCCAAAGTGCTAGGAAGGATTATTACAGGCATGATCCACCACGCCCAGCCATTAAAATAGTATAGTATACTATCTACTAAACTAGATTGTGTTTAAAAGTCATTTGGCCCTCTCATGAAACAGTGAGTTTGGGGATTTGTTTTTAAGTGAAGACAGATATCTGTAGAAGTGAGAAGCCAGATAAAATAGCATTTGTTTTCTTTGGTGAGCTTTCTCCTTACTCTGCTTCTTCTAAGAACTTTGTTGAGCATGCCTTAAGGGTCAGGTGCTGGGCTTCGTAATCTCCTCAGCTTAACTTCTTGTCACCTGCAGGAATGGCAGAGCAGTGTCATCTAACTCTGTCTTCTGATTGCTCAAGAGGAATCGTGTGTGTGTGTGTGTGTGTGTGTGTGTGTGTGTGTGTGTGTGTGTGTGAAATATTCCAGTTTGGGAATGTTGGCTTCCCATTCAAAAGTGCTTAGGACATCGTGAAAGCCACATCAGCGGGGGTGAGGGAGCCAGTGCAGGGCTCCTGGGCTTCTGGTTTGTGGCCTCTGAATGAAGCTGTGGTCCCTGGTAAGATACAAGCACTGCTGGGAAGCCTAACACATTGAACAGTTATTAGCTATTGACACCTCTGCATGGCTTGTTTTCTGTGCTTCTCCCCAGCACTAGCTGCTCCAAGAAGGTTTCAAACTAGGAACAATGTGAAGTGGAGAGCATAAAGACAAGAGAAGTCCAGGATGGGTATAGCACACCTGGTAGGGAAGACCCCAAAAATCGCAGCTGCAGAGTCAAGAGGAAGATGTTAGCAATCATACTGATCACCTAATGTGTGCAGCACACCCCACTGGATGCCTGAAATGCAGAGATTAGTAGGACATGGTCTCTGATATTATAGAGCTTGAAGTTTAATAGGAGGGAGAGAGATGCACAGAAATCATGAGTGTGCATTGCAGCATGAGAAAGGATGATATAAATGTTGAAATCATTCATTTCAGCATTTAAAATGTTTCCTGATGACATGCAGTATGCCTGGAACTTTCAAGACACCACGATAGATGAAACAGACATCATCTCTGCCTGTAAAGATGTTACAGTCTAGCAGGAGAGCTGGCAGTTTTTAAATTGTAGAAATACAATCATGCATCACTTAAAAGGGATACTGAGAAATGTGTCCCTGGACATCTTCAACCACCCTAGAGTGTACCCACACAAGCCTAGATGGCGTAGCCTACTACACACCTAGGCGGTATGATGTGGCCTATTGTTACTAGGCTGTAAACCTGTGCAGTGTGTTACTGTACTGAATGTTATAGGCAGTTACAACACAGTAGTAAGTATGTATGTAAACAGAGAAAAAGGTACAGTAACAATATGGTATTGTAATCTTATGGGACCACTGTCATATATGTTTCTTGGCCAAATTGTCAGTATATGGTACATGACTATGTATTTAATGACAATGATAATAAATGCTACAAAGAACTATGGAGACTATGGTAGCATAATAGGGACACCTCACTTACTCATGAGGAATAAGAAAAAGCTCCCCTGAAAAATTACAACTAAACCAAGATTTGAAGAATAATGTGGAGGGAGGGGTATTAGCGAGACCAAGGGGGTTGTAAGGGTGTTGCCGGAGGAGGGAGAGACTCTGAGAAGGCTCTGAGGCAGGGAAGCTCTTAGATGTTTGCGAAACTGGAAGAATTTGAAGGATGGGGTTATCAGGGCATATCTAGTGACAGCAGAGCGAGCCAGAAGAGTAAGCAGAGAGCAAGTTGTACAGGACTTGTAGACCTTCTTGGGATGTCTAACTTCATCTTCAGACCATATCGCCAGTTGAGAGCTTTAAGCAGGGTGAGAGGGACAAGCCGACTGCAGCGTGGCACATACAGTGAGAGGGGCTGTCGTGTAGGCAGAGGCTGGTTAGGGGCTTCTGCAATAACCCAGCAAAAGTTAAGAGTGTTGGCTTATGAGCTATGCGAGGTGACAGTAGAACTAGAAGGAAGTGGTGGCTTTTGAGAAACGGGCTGGACTGGCCTTGATACTGAATTGGATTGGAAAGAGAGGGAAGTGTGGAAGACGATACAGGGCTCTGCTATCAACTAGCCAATGGCCCAGTTACTAAGGTAGGGAGCACCAGAGGAGAAACAGGCTCAGGGAATGGATGGAAGTTTTTGTACTAGGTGAGTAGTTTCAGATGGGAAATGGGCAGGAAGACGTGTGGGCCTGGTTCTCAGAAGAGGGGCCTGGGCTGGGAGTCATGGGCATCTGGCGAGTACAAAGGCCAACGAGTCCCCAGCATGAGTGTGAACAGTGAGAAGTGGCCGGGAGCAAGCCCTCAAGAGAGCCCTCGCTCACTCCCTTCTCCCAGCAGCAAGCGCAAAGGACAGTGTCACTGACCAGGGCTCTCGTGCTGTCTGGCGCACAATCACCAAAGTTTCCAGGCCAGTACGTTTTATTTTTATTAATACAACAGAAAGCCAGAAACATTCCCAGCTTCATTGTTTTCCAGAAGAGCACCTACCAAACCCAAATGATATTCCTAACCCCTAAACCTCATCACAATAGTTACGCTTTAATACACTACATCTACTAACAAGCCGGATACGTTGCCCTCCTCCAATACAGTAAAGTCCCCCCCAAAGGGCATGTCACAATGTATCCCCAACTATACTGGGTGATCGTTTTTGTCCATGTGCATATATTTCGTCATTAAAATGTTAAAAAAACAAATATTTTGATTTCTTTCTGCCTTAACTTTTTGCCTCCGTATAACTGGTTAATATGCCTGAATAACTAACAACTGAGTAGCTTTCTCTTATCCCTTTGAGTATAAGGAACTTGGAATATACTCCTTTCTGACTCCCACATCAGGGTAGGTTAACCGCAGGGCTCAGAATTGAGTGGAAAACCAGGAGGGAAGAGCTGGGGAGACCCATGCTGCCCTGGGTGACAGAAAAACATGGACTCTGAACTCTGGCAATCCAGGGTTGGAATATCCTAGATTTTACAACCTCCACAACTATTCATTCTCCTCCCTTTCTCTCCTGGCAGCAACGTAATAATTAACTGAGACACTGCTGGTCTCAGAAAGATTCAGCAGGAATGAAGATCAGCGAATACATTGTGTTGTTCGGTGACTTCTTAAATCTTATGGTACATTAGTCAGAAATGCTTACAGTGTATTTTATAATAAACTTTTGTTAATGGACTAACATGACGACTCTAAATCTCTTGCACTGTTAGTCCTTAGCTGCAATGCCAAATACATCAGGTAGATTCAACAGAATCGAGAAACAACACGAAACCCTGCATAATTAGATGAGCACAAACTACACTTAATAGCACAAAATACCAAACACCTGCCGCTGTTCTGTAAAGAGGACTTGATATTCTATAGAACTGGAGATGTGGTGGCTTGAAGCCTCCTGCTTCCAAAGCAAACACTAACTGGAATCCTTCACAAATACCCACAACTAGGTTGAGCCCTCAGTTGGGTCCACTTCTGTGACTAGAATCAAGGTGAACGGAATCACTGACTGCCTGCTCCAGTCCTTTTAAAGGTGGTGCAGCACGTTTTTAAACTGACATCTCAAGAACCAACAGAGTGATGTAAAAAAGTTGTACACAAATGTGTTTTGCTTTGTTTTTATTTGGAGTCATAATAGAAAAAATGTTAATAAGCCCCTAAATTATTCTCCATTAATGTGATTTAAATCATAAACTCATATTGATTTGTTTATATACACTCAACTGTAGAAAAATGAGTTTTTTGTTGTTGTTGTTTATACCATCAAATCCAATCAAGCCAAACAAGATGGTTAACTAAAATGATTAATGGATGCAGCATTAGCTGATGGCTTTAAATTTAGCATGTGTTACTGATGTCAGGGTTGATTAGTTCTCTATCTAAAACTGATGCTATTAAAAGCTTTGAGCAATTTAGATGTTGTCATTGAGTAAAATTTCAATGCGGTGAGAGAAATTCTATCAGGATTAATTCTGCTATGGTGCAGCATGTGCACAGATGTTGGAGAGAGAGAGAGTGGGCCTTTTCTGATGGGACAGGAAGAAGGAACGGGAGGCAGAGAAGCTGACAAGGTGGCATCAATCTCAGGAAAGGTAAAGAAGCTTGGAATAAAAAAAAAATACTCATCTTTGCACAAGGACTCCCAAATGGCATACGGGTATGAATATTGATCATTTCAGCTTCAGAACTTTTCAAGAAGTGGGAAAAAATAAATGAAGGGGAGGCAAGAGGTTAATATAGTACCATGCTTTAGTAACTTCTTTGAAAATGAATCCACGGGGAAATCATTGTAGTCAGTGGTGGAGACCAACATTTTTATTAATAAGATAAAAGGAAAGAGTGGTAAAGCAAAGGCGATCATTGGATGGAATGATTATGTGTCATGAGCACTTGAGGACCTAGAAAGCAAACCGGAGTGATTATGCCAATCGAATTGCAAGGTCGGAGACATGCTAAAAGGTTAGAAGGAATCCAATCCTGGGGCTACTGCACGGGACTTGGGGAAATCAAGTTGCTGCAAGTAGCTGTGACTTGAGGAAGGTGTGCAGTGGGGGGCCTTAAACCATTTCCAACATCTGTGCCTTTGAAATATTTCATTATTGATCCAGATATCCCAAGACATTTTAAATGGAAGGGAAAATGTACTATACTAGACCCAAATTCTCTGGATATTTAGATTCCATCCCTGACTAGGGATGTGGGGGAGGTGAATCTGTCAGTGGATCAGATCAGACTAGAAGGTTCTTGTGATTAATGCAGCTGGGCCATCTCTAAGAAAAAGGCAGCAAATAATTTGGTTCCCTCTATGTAGTTCCACCTAAGAAGAGGAAAAACAAAGAGAAATTTTGTTACAATTTCCATTCAAATGAAGGAGGAAAAATATTCTGTCATTTAGGCAGGAAGATTTGATGTTATAAATTCCATCTAAATTATTTAACATACTTCTGAGATCCCAGTATGAAAGACACTTAGTAAGTTCTATGTGAAAAATGCATTATTATTATTAAGGAGATGAGAATCAGTCCTAGACTCAAATCTAAAAGTCAATTTTCCTTGATTTCTTATCACCGACATGACATGGATATCAGGGTCAAACAATTTCTTGTTTGTCACTAGTCTGGGAGGCTTAGGAGAGCTTGTAGTATCTGCCAGTAGCGCATACAGCAAACATTCCTAAATAGCCTTTTTTGTTATGCACTTAACATTTGTGTTTCCTCAGAGTTCTGTGTTGAAGCCCTAACCCCTCAGTGTGTCTGTATTTGGAGACAGGGCCTGGAGGAGATGATAAAGGTTAAATGAGGTCAAAATGGGGGTCCTAATCCAGTGGGGCTGGTGCCCCTATAGAAAGAGAATGAGACACCAGAGCCACCTAACCCCACCATGTGAGCACAGGGACAGCCAGGAAGACAGCCGGCACCCACCAGGAACCAAATGGGCTGGCACCCGATCTAGGGCATCCAGGCTTCAGAAATGTGAGGAATCAATGTCTGTTGTTTAAGCCCCCAGTCTGTACGATTTTCCATTCTCACATAAATTGAACAGGAGGTCACCCATGTGTAGACCCGGGTGTGTGCAGTAAAGGAAGAAGAGAGAGGCACATTGCACAGGCATCAACTGACCTGTTGATTTTCTCATTCTGTGAGTGTTCTCCATCATCAACAGCTCCCAGCGGAATTAGCACCACACTCTTGTGGACAATCTCCTGAAACATTTTGGCAATTGGAATGGTGGATCCATCCCGGATCATATCTGGTTCTGTTCCAAACACTGAAACAGGAAAAGAAGGCATTTGAACAGGGTAAGGACAAGACGGCCCTCAGTAAGCTCCTCAAGGGCAGGGCCTCCTTTGCCTTCCTCCCTCTTTTTCTTGTTAATCTTTCTTTCTTTACCATTAGATTTGGTTCCTGGGGTAAGGAAGCCCCTTGATATCATGCAATTATATTCTAAGACAGACGCTAGAGTCAAGAAGAAAACTATGGATGTCTTTTTCACAATTACCTACTTTAAAAAAGATTTTAAGAGACAGGTGTGGTGGCTCACGCCTGTAATCCCAGCACTTTGGGAAGCTGAGGTGTGCGGATCACTTGAGGTCAGGAGTTTGAGACCAGCCTGGCCAACATGGTGAAACCCCGTCTCTACTAAAAATACAAAAATTAGTCGGGCATGGTGGCACATGCCTGTAATCCCAGCTACTCGGGAGGCTGAGGCAGGAGAATCGCTTGAACGTGGGAGATGGAGGTTGCAATGAGCCGAGATCCTGCAACTGCACTCAGGCCCAGGTGACAGAGCGAGACTCTGTCTCTAAATAAATAAATAAATAAAATTGTAAATAAAAATTTTATTTTGAACTAATTTTAGAAAAGTTTAGCATTTAGAAAAGTTGCAAAAATAGTAGAGAGAGAGCTCCCATCTATCTCTTACTCTGCTTTCCCTAATGTGAACGTCTCATGCAACTATTGCAAAATGATCAAAACAAGGAAACTGACAATGGTTCAATGTTGTTAACTCCACTCCAGCTTTCGATTTCACCCGTCTTTCCCTTTTTCCATTCCAGGATCTGATCCCGAATCCACACTGCATTTTTATTATTGCTTCTTAGTTTCTTGTATGCTGTGGACGTTTCTCAGTATTTCCTTGTCTTTCACGACCTTGACGATCTTGAAGCTTATCACTTGGTAGTTTTGTAAAATATCCCTCCTTCTGGGGTTTGTCTGATGTTATCTTGTGATTGCAAGAGGTCGTGCATGTTTGGCACAACACAAGACAATGTGCCTACCTTTATTGTTTCTTCATGAATTAAATATTATGGAAGTGGGACTTCTTTGGATTTTTTGGTGACAGATATGCCAATAGCTGTACTATCACTCAAATGTCACAATGTTTCTGGCAATTTTCAAAGTATTGCACAAAACAATTTTAACTGCTCTCCTAGGTTTTAGAAAGAGATTATTTCAAACCTTCTAGCTTAGAGGACATGCTGCCAGTGATGCAGTGGGATGAAAAATGAAACAAAGAAACCGGAGAGAACATGTCACCTCTTCTTTACGCACACAGCAAGACGTGGACGTGATCGAAGTCACGTACCTTGTTAGTAGAACCAGTTTAGCACCAAACAGACCGAAAGGTGTCTTATACATTCCTGAAAGGCTATTTCAGATTTATTTATTGTTGTCAACTGGGGTATTTCAAACACACACCTCTCTTCAGCTGCCATGACATTTCTTCAATCCTAAAGATTACTGGCAAAATACCTGCTAAGGGTGGGGGCAGCAGGAATGGTGATGGAAAGAAGCATGGCTCCCTGTCTTGGACTTGTTCTCTAGTTTTCCATGTCTGTGTCCCTTGTACTGATAAGCCCAAGAGAGAGAGTTAGTGCTTCAAGGAGATCTGGGCTTCCCTTTCCAGCTTTGCCACCATTAGCCAATGTGGCCTCAGGTATCATCTATAATAGGATGCCATAGGTCTACCAAAATGCATGCCACTGCTTTTCCACCTAGCTTTTGGAGAGACCTAGAACTCCCTGCTTTGGGAAGAGCCCCCATTCTGCTATTGTTGGCAGGGTCCCCCTCCTGGTGCAGATGCCAAAGAGACTGGGTGTCCCTACTCCCTGATGCACAACCAGCACCCAAGTACACGCCCTCTGCTCAGCCCAGCACATGGCTCTACCCAGGACCTTGAAATGCATGGAATTAAAACAGGCACCACCAAAGAAGTTCGAAATGGAGCTGTGCTGCCTTCTGGGGAAGCAATGCGGCATTGTGAAGAGACCACTGGCTTTAGGGTCAGACACAGTGGAATTGGGTTTCTCGTGTGTTTTGCAATTGTATACAGCGAGCTCATCTCCAGGAAGCTCCTGTGGAATCTCCTTGGC
The DNA here is from genome assembly GCF_007565055.1 of Rhinopithecus roxellana. Taxonomy (NCBI): domain Eukaryota; kingdom Metazoa; phylum Chordata; class Mammalia; order Primates; family Cercopithecidae; genus Rhinopithecus; species Rhinopithecus roxellana. Next base: position 34,371,552 of record NC_044569.1, on the reverse strand, counting down.
CTGCCTGGGGCTGTGTCCTCCTGGGTAATGCCGTGCTTGCATCAGCAGGCAGTCCAGCCATGGCACTAGCGAGAACCAGACCATGCACTAGCTAAAAATTTAACACCCAAACCCACAGGAGCAAGGGTCCATGGTTAAAAATTCTCAGGGGAGACCTTGTGTCCATCCAACGTCCAAGCAAAGGCAGTCAAGCTTACGCACACACGCAGGATAGGTGTGGCTTTCCGGGGATGCCCTGCCTGCGTATAGTGGGTCTCCTTTTCAACTTCCTGCCTCACTCTGGCCCAAGGCCGTTAAAGTTCCAGTCTCTTTGTGACCAGGAAGAGCAGACCCCGGAAGGCCAGCCTAGGGTCTGCTTATTCACTCCCCTAGAGTTTAGGTTCTTCATTTTCAATCCTAAAGGATTTCCTCTGATGTCATACAAGCTAAGCTGTGTTTTTTTGTTTTTTGTTTTTGAGACAGGGTCTCACTCTGTCCCCTAGGCTGGAGTGCAGTGGCATGATCACAGCTTGCTGCAGCCTCAAACTCCTGGGCTCAAGCCATCCTTCTGCCTCAGCCTCCTGAGTAGCTGGCACTACAGGCGCATGCCACCACGCCCAGCTAATTTTTATATTTTTTGTAGAGATGGGGGGATCTCACCATATTGCCCAGGCTGGTCTCGAACTCCTGAGCTCAAGTGATCCTCCTGCCTCTGCCTCCCAAACTGCTGGGATTATAAGATTGAGCCATCACACCTGGCCTAATCTGTGTTTTGAAAGGATGTGTTTACATGTTGGCCAACATTTCTATGAGTTTTGTATCAGGGGGTTTGAAGGTTTTCTAATGCATCATTTTCCCCAAAATTCAGGTCTCCAGACTTAAATTTGAACACAGGTTTTGCCACTTGTGAGCTGGGCACCCTTTGGCAAAATACTTCATGTCTGTAAACCTGCATTTATTCCTCTGTTAGATGGGGAAGGCCACTGGGAGGATGACTTGAGATGGCCGTGTATAGCTTGCCCTGCACATGACATGCATTCAACAATGTCCTCTATATTAAAAGAAGAGTTGATTTCTGAGTTTTAAAAGTGTCTGCTTTACCCACGGTCCCGCAGGTACCACTCCTGAGTCCCAGTGCAGATTGGCCAGTCAGAAGATCTTAAGGTCCCACCTGTTCTGATGGCTCTTTTTGCTGCGAGATATTGGGTGTCGTTAATATTTGCGATCCATGGGTGTAGTCCTAGAGTCATGGAAACAACCATCTTGTTGGAACTATTTCTTTTGGAGAACACATCTTCAAGATGCCGTGTCACCTAAAAGGTGACGTTTTCAATAATAAGAGAAAGGGTCAGGTTATTCTCTCATACGGTTAATATAGTCTTCCATCAAGAAACTCATTAATACAGTTAATATAGTCTCTTCCATCAAGAAACTGAAGGCCTTAACCTGACACATGCAAGTGTTGTGATTTTTCCTTCGCTCTGCCAGGGGGCGAGAGTGAGATCCTTCTTCAGTGCGGAGAGCAGGAAACCCTGGGCTGCACCCAGAGGGAGATTCCCCTCTATCCTCCTCCCTGCAATCCTGGCCCCAGCCCACCCCCTTCCAACCACAGCGTCTCACACACGGAGGTGCTGGAGCACTGCCTGTTGAAAGTGATGAAGCCTAACACAGCAGGTCTTCTCTTTTGAATCGTCCTCTTTTAGGACTCCTCAGTACCCTCTGAGTGATTTGGGAGCATTAAGCATTTGGAAATTTCCAAGATGTGGGAGCAACTCCAGGCTCAACTATGGAGGAGGCTCATTTCAGCCTCGTTCTCTCCCCTTCTACTCTTTTCTCATTATTACTGTGGAGAGCCTCCCAGGAAGGTGCCATACTCAAATTTCTTCCATTAATTACTTCAACACACATTTATAGAACATGTGTCATGTCCCAGAGACTGTTCTAGGTGCTGTGGATACAGCTGTGAACAAGACAAGGAAGGCCCTGCCCTCATGGAGTTTATATGTCATGAGAAAAAGGGGTAGCACCTCCAAAAAGAAGGAAGGGAAGGGAGGAAGGAGGGAAAGAGAAAAGGAAAGGGAAGGGAGGGGGAGGGGATAGAGAGGGGAGGGGATGGGGAAAGGAGAAGGAAGGATGGAAGGAGGGCAGGAGGAAGGAACAGGAGGGAAGAAAAAGGAAAGGGGAGGAGAGGGAAGGGAAGGGAAAAGGGAGGAAGGAGAGGGCAGGAGAGAAGCAGGGAAGGAAGGAAGGAGGGAGGGAGGGAAGGGAGGAGGGGAGGAGGCAGGGAGGGAGAAAGAGAGACTATGTTAGAATGTAATTAGTGCTAACAAGACAATAAAGAGTGATAATGGAATGGAGAAAGACTGACGGTTGGGATAAGTATTTTTTTAGTTCATTCATTCAAGAGCCTACTTTCTGTTAAACTAACTTGAGGCAAATTGATGATTGGTTGGTAATTGGACACGTAACTCCTTCCAGAAAACATTTTCCTTAAAATGGCTGCTTCCAAAGTGTTGATTTCAGACATCATGAAGATCTAATGATTGAAGCCTGAGACCTTCTGCCTCTGTCCAAGCATAGGCAGGTCCCTACCCCATCTATGTGTAAACCAATCTTGCTTTTATATCTACCATCTAACTTTCAAATTTTCCTAGCACTCTAGCTTCAAATGGTTATTTACCTGACTGCTGTAATTGCATAGACTTGAGGAAAAAGATTGGGTTCTTTTTGTTTGTTTGTTTGAAGAGACAGTGTCTCGCTCTGTCACCCAGGCTGGAGTGCAGTGGTGCAATCATAGCTCACTGCAGCCTTGAATTCCTGGGCTCAAGGGATCCTCTAGCCTTAGCCTCTCAAATCCCTTGGCCAGGATTACAGGCACAAGTCACTGCACTGGGCAATATTGGTTTCTTGACGTTTGTTCCACTCCTCTTGTATTAGAAAAAAATGATACTCCAATGGTAGCAACCTCACTGCTCACTAAACAGTGATATGCAGGATTAAGAAACCATGTTACTAGGCAGAATGACAATAAGCATTTGTTACCTGTTTTTCCACCACAGACACATTCATGTGAGGGACTAGACGGATGGAAAATTTTCCTATAACTTGGCCAGGTATGACTGTTTTAGCTCCAGGCTCATCAAACGCGCCCTCGATCCCATGAATAGAAAGAGATGGGTACCTCCAGAGGTGCATTAGAATCTCCTCCTATATTAAAATAAAATTATCCAAAGGATGCTTAATTAGACCCCAGAACTGGGTTGCTTGTGTTACCACTGTCTGTCTCTCTGAGACACCATTCAGGACACGTTAACTGTCACCTTACTCAGCTGTGTCTGACGCAAGGACTTTTCCCTCAGGGCACAAACTCTCTGCTGTCTTCAGATGCCTTCGCCTACCCAAGATGCTCCCCACTGATGAGTGTCCCTCTTTGCCCAAGATTTGCAGTTTTCAGTGAACAAATGGCAAAGGGGTCCTTTCAGACGAGATCGGGCACGTTCAGGGTGGAATGGCCATAGACAAACGGGCCCCTTCAGAAATGTGGTTCAATTATAAATTTCTAACCTCAATCATTACAATAATAACTTATATAATGAAAGCATTTTCTTATTCAGAAGACATCAAAGAACTCTCCACATGTTTGAGCCAGTTTTCTTTCTTCTTCTGGCCATCCTCGAGCTGGTCTGCAGGAAGACGCCTGCTTTGTAATAATTCACTCTACTGCTTCTTTTCAGCTTGCTGTTCCCCCTCTTGGCCCCTTCCCCAGGAACCAGCCCTGCTACCGAACACCTTGTCAGGCAAGCATGCTGCCCAGAAAGAGAAGGAGGAGAAAAGCAAAACAATTCTAAATTTGCCAGTAAGGAATGTTTTCGGCTTTGTGTTTACTTAGTCCACTGAGGCAATGATGTATTCACTTACAGATTAGACCCTAAGGCTCTTGGTTTTGTCTGGAAAAATGAACAGTTACAGGTCTTGGAGCTGGAATCATCTCAGACTTTTCTTGGTCTTTGAAAAGGTAAGAAGTCCAGCTCACCGGCTGAAGGCTGGCGTGGGATTTAGGTTAATAAACAGCTTTGGAAAACATAGCTGGGAAATGGTTAACTGCTTATAGTTAAATGCCAGAAGCCAGTGCCCATTAGACCCCAGTGAAAAAGGACTGGTTGATCCAGCCCACAGGGAAGTGGCTGTGGGCATCAACAATCTGCCCAGGAATTCACATCTGATTTGGATTCTAAGATATGCAGATTAGCACCAGACAATGATTTAGACAGCGGGCAAATATGATCTACTAGCCTCATGCCTCTTCCAGCTTATCCATCAGTCTGTGGTCATACCTTAGTATCGAACAGAAATTTCTCAACCCGGCTGCTATTCCGGTATTCTTCCAGGTCTAGATGGATGGCTTTGTATGTATTTATTTCCTCTTCTGTAAGAGGAGCCACTTCATCATAGATTCCAGGGACCAGGATATGACCCGATGAGTCTACCAGGCTACCTACAAAACACACACAGCAAACAAAGCCAGGTAGAAAGGCGTGTGCCAATGTTGTGGTCCTGGAGCCACAGACTGTGGGAGGACTCTCCAGGGCTGCAGCAGGCCTCGTGACTCTCTGGGTCCCCATGGCCAAAGCCATTGGCAGCAACTCCATCCAAGAAGTGACTGTCAGAGAAAGGAGCTGGTCACCAGGTTCACGCAGCTGGAATCAGCCCTGCTTTAGTGTTCACCTTGTCAAAGGTGAGGCTGAAAACGCCTGGGCCCACAACCAGTGAGTTCGGAGTGAGTTACCTCCATCACGTTCACGTTCTCAGCTATGCCTTTTATACATAAACAAGGTTTGTTTTTTAGTTTTACCTTATGCTGATTTAAAAAGTAATACGCGTTCACTATAAAACATTTAAAATACATGCTGGGTGCGGTGGCTCACATCTGTACTCCCAGCACTTTGGAAGGTCAAAGCAAGTGGATCGCTTGAGCCCAGGAGTTCCCAACCAGCCTGAGCAACATGGCGAGACCCCGTCTCTACAAAAAATACAGAAACTAGTGGGGCATAGTGACACATGCCTGTGGTCCCAGCTACTTGGGAAGCTAAGGTGGGAGGATCACTTGAGCCCAGGAAGTAGAGGGTGCAGTGAGTAATGATCACATCACTGCACTCCAGCCTGGGTGATAAAGTCAGACCCTGTCTCAAAAGAGAAATTATATGGCTGGGCGCGGAGGCTCACACCTGTAATCCCAGCACTTTGGGAGCCCGAGGCGGGCAGATCACAAGGTCAGGAGATCAAAACTATTCTGGGTAACATGGTGAAGTCCTGTTTCTACTAAAAATACAAAAAATTAGCAGGGCATTGTGGCAGGCACCTGTAGTCCCAGCTACTGGGGAGGCTGAGGCAGGAGAATCACTTGAACCCAGGAGGCAGAGGTTGCAGTGAGCCCAGATCACGCCACTGCACTCCCGTTTGGGTGACAGAGTGAGACGCCATCTCAAAAAAAAATTTATGTGTGTGTGTATATATAGCTGGGAAATGGTTAACTGCTTATAGTTAAGTGCCAGAAGCCAGTGCCCATTAGACCCCAGTGAAAAAGGACTGGTTGATCCAGCCCACAGGGAAGTGGCTGTGGGCATCAAAAATCTGCCCAGGAATTCACATCTGATTTGGATTCTAAGATATGCAGATATCTTAGATATATATATATACACACACGCACGTACATGTATACACACCTACGTACATACATACCTGAGAAACCAAAAATTGTCATCTCTTCTCAACTTCTCTTCCCCTACACGCACACACACACACACACACAATATTATAATAAACACTCATTTTTAATTAAAAGCATTATACCCTTCAGGTCTACTCTATGAGATCCCATCATGACCGCAAAATCCTCTATATACACTAGTATGCTCTTCATGAAACAGTTTAGGGATCAATACAAGTGGAAAAACCCATCACTAAATATCTAGAAAAGCAGCAGATGTTGAAATTCAGTAAATGCTGCCCACTCTCTGGAGAAAGTGCTTATCAAAGGCAAAATGCAGCCAGGAAATAGACCGATATAAATGACACAAAAATGTCTCCAGGGCAGCTTAGTGAGTCCCCACTGATAATGCAATCATGAGATCTTCTCTTGAGGGTATATGTCTCTAAACTTCTGCTGACAGTCTTCTGTGTAAGGACAGAGTTGCAGAGTCGTGCTTTCTAAGCACGCACTGTACCTCACGAGTAAAACAATCCAACCCTCTGTTCTTGGCATCATTTTAAATTACAACTTTATTCTCTCAGTATACAAGCAGCCTTCCCTACTGCTGGACTGGGAGAAGGAAGAGTAAGAGGATTTCCTCATTTGCCTTTTCCTTCCTTCCTACCTTCTCTTTCTCGCTCTCTTTTCTTTCTCTCTCTCTTTTCTTTCTTTCTTTCTTTTCTTTCTTTCCTTTCTTTCTTCCTTCCTTCCTTGTGTAAACACAAGTATCCTCTTAGCAGTTCCTTCCTTCCTTTCTCTTTCTTTCCTTCCTTTTTTCTTTCTTTCTTTCTCTTTCTTTCTTCTTCCTTCCTTCTTTCCTTTCCTTTCCTCTCCTTTTCGTTCCTTCCTTCTTTCCTTCCTTTGTTCTTTCCCTCCCTCCCTCCCTTTCCTTCCCTTCCTTTCCTTCCTTTCTTCCTTTTCTTTCTTTCTTTCTTTCCTTTTTTTGAGACAGAGCTTGCTCTGCCACCCAGGCTGGAGTGCAGTGGCATGATCAAGGCCACTGTACCTGGCCTTCCTTTCCCTTTTAATTTGCTTGCAGAGAAATCTGATTAGAGAGCTGTGGAGTACAACTCAGTCACTTCAGCCCTGCCTGAAACACCATCACAGGGAAAGGGGAGCCATTGATGTCTGTGCTACTCAGAAATAATGCTGCTTCACAGATCCCATTTTCCATATTTCTTTGCCCTAGTTCTTTAGTATTGAAAGCATTTGAATGAAAATATTTGCTTAAGAGTGTGTCGCCTCCCATCCTGTTCATTTTCCTTTTGCAGTCATGACATGATGTCATTTCTGCAGTTACCACAGCCATCTTGGCAAGTGCAGGGAAGGCAGAAGGTGCCTTTGAAAACTGCCCACAGGAAACAGAATCCTACATGCCCAGCAGCCATCTTGGATTTGAACATTTTAAATAACATCATTTGGTGCTTATAAAAATGCCCTTGGTGCAATGGCCTTTTCTGTTTTATGGCTTTTAGGGAAATGCAAAGAGTAGGAAAGTGTCTGCAAAGGGAAACCACAGAAGGTTAGAGTTCGATTTGTAAACACAAGTATCCTCTTAGCAGCTTCTACGTCCCCTGCACATTAAGCCCCTTTTCAGACAGGGAACTAACTTGGTTTTGCTTTGTACCCTAGTGGAGGTTATCACACACTAGTGTTTATTGTCTGTTCATGATCACAGAGAGACAGAGAGGTTAGGAGGCTTGCATGAGGCAAGGGCTGCCCATGGATTCCCGCATCCTGACTAGCTTATATGGCTGATTGTCAGCCTGCAGGAGTGGACAGAGCAGAGCCGACTCTCACTTGACATCAGGGGGCCCTGGGAGTCCGGGCATCTCCACTACAGCCCAGCCTGTCAGCAAGCAAAATTCCTGCTTGTCATCTGATAAACACTAAAGCTCAACACTATGTCCTTATGTTTTTGTACAAAACATATGAAAACCACATAGAGGACACAATCCAGAAATTACTGTGCTGTGGATTGATTATTTGATTTGTATCAAAAACTAAAGAAAGTCAAACCACGTTTTTAATTTCATTCATGACCCTGAGCCGACTCTTCCTTAGCAGAGCAATGTGCATTTGTGGGGCTGAATGGAATCCTATGCCTGGCTGAAGCCACACAGCCTGAAGAGATGCCATGCAGCAGTCATGCTTGTGGGAAAAGCAAAATGTGCTGCTAAAGATTTCAGATGCGGGGGCGGAGCAAGATGGCCGAATAGGAACAGCTCCAGTCTCCAACTCCCAGCACGAGCGACACAGAAGACTGGTGATTTCTGCATTTTCAACTGAGGTACTGGGGTCATCTCACTAGGGAGTGCCAGACAATCGGTGCTGGTCAGCTGCTGCAGCCTGACCAGCGAGAGCTGAAGCAGGGCGAGGCATCGCCTCACCTGGAAGCGCAAGGGGGAAGGGGATCCGTTTTCCTAGCCAGGGGAACTGAGACACACAACACCTGGAAAATCGGGTAACTCCCACCCCAATACTGCGCTGTAAGCATACAGGCACACCAGAATATATCCCACACCTGGCCGGGAGGGTCCCACGCCCACGAAGCCTCCCTCACTGCTAACACAGCAGTCTGCCGCGATCTATCCGCAAGGCAGCAGCGAGGCTGGGGGAGGGGCGCCCGCCATTGCTGAGGCTTAAGTAGGTAAACAAAGCCGCTGGGAAGCTCGAACTGGGTGGAGCTCACAGCAGCTCAAGGAAGCCTGCCTGTCTCTGTAGTCTCCACCTCTGGGGACAGCGCACAGCTGAAGACCAACAGGGGAAGTAGCAGGAGCCGGTGCAGACGCGAACGACTCTGTCTGACAGCTTTGGGGAGAGCCGTGGATCTCCCAACGCGGAGGTTGAGATCTGAGAACGGACAGACTGCCTGCTCAGGTGTGTCCCTGACCCCTGAGTAGCCTAGCTGGGAGAAATCCCCCACTAGGGGCAGTCTGACACCCCACACCTCACAGCGTGGAGTACACCCCTGAGAGGAAACTTCCAAAGGAAGAATCAGACAGGTACACTCGCTGTTCAGAAATATTCTATCTTCGGCAACCTCTGCTGCTGATACCCAGGCAAACAGGGTCTGGAGTGGACCTCAAGCAATCTCCAACAGACCAACAGACAGTCCTTCTGACTGTCAGAAGGAAAACTATCAAACAGGAAGGACACCTATACCAAAACCCCATCAGTACGTCACCACCATCAAAGACCAGAGACAGATAAAACCACAAAGATGGGGAAGAAGCAGGGCAGAAAAGCTGGAAATTCAAAAAATAAGAGCGCATCTCCCCCTGCAAAGGAGCGCAGCCCATCGCCAGCAACGGATCAAAGCTGGTCAGAGAATGACTTGGACGAGAGGAGAGAAGAAGGCTTCAGTCCATCAAACTTATCAGAGCTAAAGGAGGAATTACGTACCCAGCGCAAAGAAACTAAAAATCTTGAAAAAAGAGTGGAAGAATTGACAGCTAGACTAATTAATGCAGAGAAGATCATAAACGAAATGACAGAGATGAAAACCATGACACGAGAAATACGTGACAAATGCACAAGCTTCAGTAACCGACTCGATCAACTGGAAGAAAGAGTATCAGCGATTGAAGATCAAATGAATGAAATGAAGCGAGAAGAGAAACCAAAAGAAAAAAGAAGAAAAAGAAATGAACAAAGCCTGCAAGAAGTATGGGATTACGTAAAAAGACCAAATCTACGCCTGATTGGGGTGCCTGAAAGTGAGGGGGAAAATGGAACCAAGTTGGAAAACACTCTTCAGGAAATCATCCAGGAGAACTTCCCCAACCTAGTAGGGCAGGCCAACATTCAAATTCAGGAAATACAGAGAACGCCACAAAGATACTCCTCCAGAAGAGCAACTCCAAGACACATAATTGCCAGATTCACCAAAGTTGAAATGAAGGAAAAAATCTTAAGGGCAGCCAGAGAGAAAGGTCGGGTTACCCACAAAGGGAAGCCCATCAGACTAACAGCAGATCTCTCAGCAGAAACTCTACAAGCCAGAAGAGAGTGGGGGCCAATATTCAACATTCTTAAAGAAAAGAATTTTCAACCCAGAATTTCATATCCAGCCAAACTAAGTTTCATAAGTGAAGGAGAAAGAAAATCCTTTACAGATAAGCAAATGCTTAGAGATTTTGTCACCACCAGGCCTGCCTTACAAGAGACCCTGAAGGAAGCCCTAAACATGGAAAGGAACAACCGGTACCAGCCATCGCAAAAACATGCCAAAATGTAAAGACCATCGAGGCTAGGAAGAAACTGCATCAACTAACGAGCAAAATAACCAGTTAATATCTAATGGCAGGATCAAGTTCACACATAACAATATTAACCTTAAATGTTAATGGACTAAATGCTCCAATTAAAAGACACAGACTGGCAAACTGGATAAAGAGTCAAGACCCATCAGTCTGCTGTATTCAGGAGACCCATCTCACATGCAGAGACATACATAGGCTCAAAATAAAGGGATGGAGGAAGATCTACCAAGCAAATGGAGAACACAAAAAAGCAGGGGTTGCAATCCTTGTCTCTGATAAAACAGACTTTAAACCATCAAAGATCAAGAGAGACAAAGAAGGCCATTACATAATGGTAAAGGGATCAATTCAACAGGAAGAGCTAACTCTCCTAAATATATATGCACCCAATACAGGAGCACCCAGATTCATAAAGCAAGTCCTTAGGGACTTACAAAGAGACTTAGACTCCCATACAATAATAATGGGAGACTTCAACACTCCGCTGTCAACATTAGACAGATCAACGAGACAGAAAGTTAACAAGGATATCCAGGAATTGAACTCATCTCTGCACCAAGCGGACCTAATAGACATCTATAGAACTCTCCACCCCAAATCAACAGAATATACATTCTTCTCAGCACCACATCGCACTTATTCCAAAATTGACCACATAATTGGAAGTAAAGCACTCCTCAGCAAATGTAAAAGAACAGAAATTATAACAAACTGTCTCTCAGACCACAGTGCAATCAAACTAGAACTCAGGACTAAGTAACTCAATCAAAACCGCTCAACTACATGGAAACTGAACAACCTGCTCCTGAATGACTACTGGGTACATAACGAAATGAAAGCGGAAATAAAGATGTTCTTTGAAACCAATGAGAACAAAGATACAACATACCAGAATCTCTGGGACACATTTAAAGCAGTGTGTAGAGGGAAATTTATAGCACTAAATGCCCACAAGAGAAAGCAGGAAAGATCTAAAATTGACACTCTAACATCACAATTAAAAGAACTAGAGAGGCAAGAGCAAACACATTCAAAAGCTAGCAGAAGGCAAGAAATAACTAAGATCAGAGCCGAACTGAAGGAGATAGAGACACAAAAAACCCTCCAAAAAATCAATGAATCCAGGAGTTGGTTTTTTGAAAAGATCAACAAAATTGACAGACCGCTAGCAAGGCTAATAAAGAAGAAAAGAGAGAGGAATCAAATAGATGCAATAAAAAATGATAAAGGGGATATCACCACTGACCCCACAGAAATACAAACTACCATCAGAGAATACTATAAACGCCTCTACGCAAATCAACTAGAAAATCTAGAAGAAATGGATAATTTCCTGGACACTTACACTCTCCCAAGGCTAAACCAGGAAGAAGTTGAATCCCTGAATAGACCAATAGCAGGCTCTGAAATTGAGGCAACAATTAATAGCCTACCCACCAAAAAAAGTCCAGGACCAGATGGATTCACAGCTGAATTCTACCAGAGGTACAAGGAGGAGCTGGTACCATTCCTTCTGAAACTATTCCAATCAATAGAAAAAGAGGGAATCCTCCCTAACTCATTTTATGAGGCCAACATCATCCTGATACCAAAGCCTGGCAGAGACACAACAAAAAAAGAGAATTTTAGACCAATATCCCTGATGAACATTGATGCAAAAATTCTCAATAAAATACTGGCAAACCGGATTCAGCAGCACATCAAAAAGCTTATCCACCATGATCAAGTGGGCTTCATCCCTGGGATGCAAGGCTGGTTCAACATTCGCAAATCAATAAACGTAATCCAGCATATAAACAGAATCAAAGACAAGAACCACATGATTGTCTCAATAGATGCAGAAAAGGCTTTTGACAAAATTCAACAGCCCTTCATGCTAAAAACGCTCAATAAATTCGGTATTGATGGAACGTATCTCAAAATAATAAGAGCCATTTATGACAAACCCACAGCTAATATCATACTGAATGGGCAAAAACTAGAAAAATTCCCTTTGAAAACTGGCACAAGACAGGGATGCCCTCTCTCACCACTCCTATTCAACATAGTGTTGGAAGTTCTGGCTAGGGCAATCAGGCAAGAGAAAGAAATCAAGGGTATCCAGTTAGGAAAAGAAGAAGTCAAATTGTCCCTGTTTGCAGATGACATGATTGTATATTTAGAAAACCCCATCGTCTCAGCCCAAAATCTCCTTAAGCTGATAAGCAACTTCAGCAAAGTCTCAGGATACAAAATTAATGTGCAAAAATCACAAGCATTCTTATACACCAGTAACAGACAAGCAGAGAGCCAAATCAGGAATGAACTTCCATTCACAATTGCTTCAAAGAGAATAAAATACCTAGGAATCCAGCTTACAAGGGATGTAAAGGACCTCTTCAAGGAGAACTACAAACCACTGCTCAGTGAAATCAAAGAGGACACAAACAAATGGAAGAACATACCATGCTCATGGATAGGAAGAATCAATATCGTGAAAATGGCCATACTGCCCAAGGTTATTTATAGATTCAATGCCATCCCCATCAAGCTACCAATGAGTTTCTTCACAGAATTGGAAAAAACTGCTTTAAAGTTCATATGGAACCAAAAAAGAGCCCGCATTGCCAAGACAATCCTAAGTCAAAAGGACAAAGCTGGAGGCGTCACGCTACCTGACTTCAAACTATACTACAAGGCTACAGTAACCAAAACAGCATGGTACTGGTACCAAAACAGAGCTATAGACCAATGGAACAGAACAGAGTCCTCAGAAATAATACCGCACATCTACAGCCATCTGATCTTTGACAAACCTGAGAGAAACAAGAAATGGGGAAAGGATTCCCTATTTAATAAATGGTGCTGGGAAAATTGGCTAGCCATAAGTAGAAAGCTGAAACTGGATCCTTTCCTTACCCCTTATACGAAGATTAATTCAAGATGGATTAGAGACTTAAATGTTAGACCTATTACCATAAAAACCCTAGAAGAATATCTAGGTAGTACCATTCAGGACATAGGCATGGGCAAGGACTTCATGTCTAAAACACCAAAAGCAACGGCAGCAAAAGCAAAAATTGACAAATGGGATCTAATTAAACTAAAGAGCTTTTGCACAGCAAAAGAAACTACCATCAGAGTGAACAGGCAACCTACAGAATGGGAGAAAATTTTTGCAACCTACTCATCTGACAAAGGGCTAATATCCAGAATCTACAAAGAACTCAAACAAATATACGAGAAAAAAACAAACAACCCCATCAAAAAGTGGGGAAAGGATATGAACAGACATTTCTCAAAAGAAGATATTCATACAGCCAACAGACACATGAAAAAATGCTCATCGTCACTCGCCATCAGAGAAATGCAAATCAAAACCACAATGAGATACCATCTCACACCAGTTAGAATGGCAATCATTAAGAAGTCAGGAAACAACAGGTGTTGGAGAGGATGTGGAGAAATAGGAACACTTTTACACTGTTGGTGGGATTGTAAACTAGTTCAACCATTATGGAAAACAGTATGGCAATTCCTCAAGGATCTAGAACTAGATGTACCATATGACCCAGCCATCCCACTACTGGGTATATACCCAAAGGATTATAAATTATTCTACTACAAAGACACATGCACACGTATGTTTATTGCGGCACTATTCACAATAGCAAAGACTTGGAATCAACCCAAATGTCCATCTGTGACAGACTGGATTAAGAAAATGTGGCACATATACACCATGGAATACTATGCAGCCATAAAAAAGGATGAGTTTGCGTCCTTTGTAGGGACATGGATGCAGCTGGAAACCATCATTCTTAGCAAACTATCACAAGAACAGAAAACCAAACACCGCATGTTCTCACTCATAGGTGGGAACTGAACAATGAGATCACTTGGACTCGGGAAGGGGAACATCACACACTGGGGCCTATCATGGGGAGGGGGGAGGGGGGAGGAGGGAGGGATTGCATTGGGGAGTTATACATGATATAAATGATGAATTGATGGGTGCTGACGAGTTGATGGGTGCAGCACACCAACATGGCATAAGTATACATATGTAACAAACCTGCACGTTATGCACATGTACCCTAGAACTTAAAGTATAATAAAAAAAAAAAAAAAAAAAAAAAAAAAAAGATTTCAGATGCAGTTCCTAGGGAAGAAAACATTCATTCTGGTAAAACAGAAATTAACCTCCACTCCCTAAAATCGTGAGTTGCGTACTATCTGATTCGTCTGGAAACCATTTAAACTCTTTAAAGGAAAATGGCTGGGTGTATTCTGTCTCAATTGTCAAGCATGGGAAATATCATCCAAGAGCTATATTTCAGGAAAACTAGAAGGCCATAGAAGAATAGATACATAGATGATAGATAGATAGATAGATAGATAGATAGATAGATAGATAGATGAATGGATGGATGGATAGATGATAGATAATGGATGGATGGATAGATAGATAATAGCTGGATGGATGGATGGATAGATGGATGAATGGATAGAAAGATGATAGATGGATAAATGGATGGATGGATGGATAGAAAAATGATAGATGGATAGATAATAAATGGGTGGATGGATAGATAGATAGTTGGGTGGATGGACAGATGACAGGTAGATGGATAGATAGATAATGGTTGGATAGATGGATAGAAAGATGATAGATGGATAGATAATAGCTGGATGGATTGATGGATGGATGGATGGATGGATGGATGGATGGATGGATGGATGCATGGATGGATAGTTGGATGGATGGATAGAAAGATGATAGATCGATAGATAATAGATGGATGGATGGATAGCTAGATAGATGGTAGAAATATAGGTAAATTTCATTATTCACTTTGGGAGAATGAAAGAGAAAGCTGTGCAACTAAAAATGATGCTGAAGACCTTAAGAAGATTCTTCCAACACCTGGGCCATCTGGGCTGATTGTACCATGGCCTGGACTACTGAGGCCAAGGGAGTAAATGCTTTCTGGCAATTTGCCTGCTCAAAAGGGGCACATTATTAAACTTTTCTTTTTTTTGCTTTTTCTATTTCTTTCTTTTTTTGATAAAGGGTCTCGTTCTGTCACCCAGGCTGCAGTACAGTGGCACGATTATCTCAGCTGACTGCAACCTCCACCTCCCGGGCTCAAGTGATCTTCCTGCCTCAGTCCCTTAAGTAGCTGGGACTACAGGCCTACACCATCATGCCTGGCTAATTTTTGTATTTTTTGTACAGACAGGGTTTCACCATGTTGCCCAGGCTGGTCTCGAAGTCCTGAGCTCAAGCAATCCACCCACCTTGGCCTCCCAAAGTGCTGGGATTGCAGGCATGAGCCACCATGCCGGGCCATGTTGTGAAATTTGCATAAAGGAGCTATACATGTCAAGTGGAGCACAGCGAGGTTTTGCAGAGTCTAAAGCATAAGTAATGTGTGAACCTCTTTTTTAAAAGAACACCAAATTATGAATATAAAATGATGATTGTCCCTGCCAGGACTGTGGAAGGAGCTCTGTAAGTGAGGCCCCTGGAGTTTAAACTTCCTTAGCTTCCCTGGGAACCCACCATGGGCAGCCCTGATGCCTAGAAGAGCTGTAGGTGAATTGAGCCTGGGCAAACAGGCTCCCCGAGAAAAACACACAACTCCCTACTGCACACACCAGCAATCCATGGGAAATCAAGGACAGCACCAGGACAATCGGGGAACTCGTTGGCGTTGCTGTGCCACTCAGGGCCACAGCAACCTTGGAAAATGAAGCCAAGTGGTGCTGACGTATTTGATACCATTTCTGGAGTCAGGCCAGGGCAGGCCATTACTCACTGAAGGACATGCTGCATTCCAGCCACCATGACAAGTGCTCTGCACACATCACCTTTTTGCATCCTAAAAGCAATACTAGGTAAATAGAAGATTGTGCCCCTTTACAAATAAGAAATCGAAGACTAGAGAACTCAAGTAACTTGCCAAGGTCACGCAGGTGGTCTGTGGCAGAGCGAGGACATACCTGGTCATCCACACACAGAACCCACATGCTACAAGGTGTGGGCTGGTCCGCGGAGGGGCCAGTCTGTCGTGAAAAACGAGATGCTCTTGAGAAAGTGGGGGAAGGGCCTCATCTGGTGTGTCGCTTAGTTCCTTTCCCTTTTGATCACCCCTTGGTTGATTTATCTTCAGTCAAAAAGTCATGCCAGGTCTACCAAAGTTGAACTTGTGGTTCAACTGGCTTGGGAATAGCACACCCCACCCAGCCCGGCATTCTAGGAGCAGCAATAAGGGAGCCAGGGTGGCCTCTCAATCTTTTGTATCCTTTGAGTCTCTGCCCTCTTGTCCTTGAGTATGGCTGGATGTGTCACAATGTCCAATAAAAGAAAATGGAGGAACTGAAGAAGAGTTTTGCAGACTTACTTATAAGTGGAGGGAACAGTTAACCAAGGGGAGGAAAATCTAAGCATCTACACCCTTGTACAGAGCTGGTTCAGAAAGCAAGGAGAGGCACATAGAATCAAATAGAACTGTCTTTTAGTTGATCCCTGATCAACTAAAAAGTGAAACAAAATAAGGCATTACCGAGAAGAGCAACCAGATCAGCCATTGGCTCATGAAGGATGCCACCAAAGGTTCCCGAGTGAAAATCCTGGTCTCTGCATTTCACCTGTAGAGTAGATAAAAGGCAAGAGATACACTTCCTGCCTTGGTTGCTTTAGTGGAAGCATTTCACGTGGTGAAATACATATCTGCATGTGTCCCTCAGAACTCAGGTAGGCGACCTCCAGACCTGACTTCACTTTCCGTGTTTCTCAGTCATGGGTACTGGAGTTCCTACCCGCTGTCCATTGCTTCATTCCCACCATCTCCTGAATACCCTAAAGCTGACTCATTCCCCAGCTTTTCCACCACCTTTATTCTAGCCAAGATCACGAGGCTCTCCGTGGCCAAATAATTGACGTTTACACAGCTGTCTTCCTTTTGGTTTCATCCAATATTGTTGATCACTCCTCTTTCTGGAAAAATTCTCTTCCCTTGGTTTCTGAGAAGCTTTCTTCTCCTTCTTTTTTTCTTGCCTGCAGGACAATTCTATTGATATCTCCTGTAATAACATCTTTTCTTCCTCCCACCTCTAAAGCTTAATACTTGGCTCATCCTTCCTCTACATGGGCTTCAAGAGCTCACAGGATAGTGTTTATGTATACAGCACCCTTGACATAAGAGTGACTCCGTCTTAGAAAAAGACTCCATCTTACATTTCCTAAGGCACTTTGCCAACAGGGACTAGGTGTTCTGCCTGATCAATAAAGACTGCATCCAGCTGGATAAGGATATAACCAAACACGTTCTTCCACTATTGGTTCTCATCAGAGGACTTGGCAGTCATCAAACAACCAGGACGTCAGCAGTTCAAAACTTAACAGATACGGTCCTGCTGTCACTTGTGCTAAGAACCCAGCATCTGCCACCAAAGGCTCTGCCCAAATCAAAGGCTCTTCCTTACAAGACCGCTGGACCACCCAGGCCAGGCCAGGATTTCTTTTTGTCTATGTCACACTCCCTGGACTGGTTCATTAACCTGTTTTCCTATCCCTTTTCTTTTCTTTTCTTTTTTAAAATTATTTATTATAATTATTTTTGAGACAGAATCTTGTTCTGTGACCCAGGCAGGAGTACAGTGACACGATTTCAGCTCACTGCAACCTCTGCCTCCCAGCTTCAAGTGATTCTTCTGCCTCAGCCTCTCGAGTAGGTGGGACTACAGGTGCACGCCACCATGCCCAGTTAATTTTTTTGTATTTTTTTAGTAGAGACAGGGTTTCACCATGTTGGGCAGGCTGGTCTTGAACTGCTGACCTCAGGTGATCCACCTTCCTCAGCCTTGCAAAGTGCTAGGATTACAGGCGTGAGCCACTGTGCCCAGCTCCTTCTCTCTTGATGGTAAATGTTACTTTGTTTGTTATGGAACGTTCAGTCTATAACATTCACATATTGGCTAGGTATAGCACGATGTATGCTTTACAATATCGACTGCCTTGTGGAGTAGCTTGAGCCTGTGTGCCTGCAGTTCTGACTCCTGAGTGAATGGGAGGCACTAAGGAGAATTGCCTCCTTGGAAACTGCATGGAGCCCGTGGCTTTTATTATTGAGATAGCATCAGTAAAAGCCTGACATTGTGGAAAGACACAAACATGTGTGGACTTGGTTATCTCTGACCATGCAGTGCTCACGATAATTTAAGGGCAGGGATACTATTAACACCTCCATGCCCTTAAATGTTCATCCCTGGAGGTCTGACCTTCTACGTAAACACCAGACCTAAAACTCTGGGGTG
Source organism: Rhinopithecus roxellana (assembly GCF_007565055.1). Classification (NCBI taxonomy): domain Eukaryota; kingdom Metazoa; phylum Chordata; class Mammalia; order Primates; family Cercopithecidae; genus Rhinopithecus; species Rhinopithecus roxellana. The sequence continues at coordinate 34,353,258 of NC_044569.1, read as the reverse complement.
CTTACAGCGCATTCCACTTGAGCATGCTTCCAGTTTCTGAAACTCAGGAGATCTAGACCTGGACTCAACCACTTCTGCAATTACTTCCTACCAGCATGATTTCTCCTATGCATGCCATATCCAATCAGTTACCAATTTCTACAGGTTGATTCTTCGGTTCATTCCCTCCCATCCTTCCGGCGCAGCTGGTCTTCACGGTGTTCCACTCCATCTTCAATGTAGTCCAGAGCAATCTTCGGTTTATTCACTTTAGCATTAAGACTTTCAGTTCACTAGGCAATAACGCTAGCTAAATTACTCTGGAGTATGGACGGTCTTACTTTGAAACCTTGAGCTGGCTGCCTCACATCCTGATGACAGCTCCTCTCCTCCTCTCTTGTAACTTTGCTGTACCACCTGTTCTCGGTCTTCATCAAGACGTCAGTCCCTTGACCCTTCCAAGATGTTCCACATTGCCCTCCTGCCTTTGTTTTTTCCCCTGTTCAACCTGAATACCACCATTGATCACCTCAGCCCCTCTGCTCAACACCTTGACGAGCTCTTCCTTACTTTCTCCACCACAACCCTCTGGAGTAACCTCAACCCCAGGGCCAGTCTGCCCCTCCGAGGCCTTCTCTGTCCCTGGCCACTGAGCATGCTGCAGAAGCCATCAATTTGCATGGATAGATGACTCCAGACCTTAACATTGCCTGGCCCTTCTTCATCCTCCCATCCGTTCTCTTCCCCCGTCCCGAAGTGACCACTTCAAGCCATCACTTCACTGCAGATACACTCACTTCCTGCTAAACAGAAAAAAACTGAGGCTAAGAGGGAAGACACTCTAGGACTTGGAGCTCTCTACCTACCCAAGGCCCTCACAAAAGAGGTTACTTTCCTCCCCTGGGTCTGGAGCTCGCCCCCTCCCACCTCCTCAGAGCCTTTGTTCTCAAAAATCCTCCCCCTCCCTCCCAGGTCTCCAACTGCTCCCTCTGTCTATTGCCTCCCAAGGACTTCCTCCAGCCATTATCCCAGCTCTGTCCCACTTTTCATAGCCATGTTTCCTGAAAGCGGGTTCTAGAGGACAGTCCCTGCTTCCTGTTTTCTCTGTCACTCCCACATCTCTTTAGTATCTGTATCTCACTAGAAGTAAACTTCCTGAGGGCAGAGACTATTTTATTCAGTCCTATACCCCCTGGGACTTAGCATCCTCCTATCTGACAAATAGAAGGCACTGTTTTTCAAATGCCTAGCCATATGTTTCCGTGTATGTGCTCACATCTGAATCTCAAAACTGCCTAGGGATTGGATAGAGCATGGATTATCAGCCTACACATTGCTATATGAGAAAACAGACTGAAATGATGAAATAATTAGCTGTTTACCCGGGAGGGATTTTTTTTTCTTTCTTTCTTTTTTTTTTTTTTTTTTGAGACGGAGTCTCACTCTGTCGCCCAGGCTGGAGTGCAGTGGCGCAATCTCGGCTCACTGCAAGCTCCGCCTCCCGGGTTCACGCCATTCTCCTGTCTCAGCCTCCCGGAGTAGCTGGGACTACAGACGCCCACCACCTCGCATGGCTAGTTTTTTTGTATTTTTTTAGTAGAGATGGGGTTTTACCGTGTTAGCCAGGATGGTCTCGATCTCCTGACCTTGTGATCCGCCCGTCTCGGCCTCCCAAAGTGCTGGGATTACAGGCTTGAGCCACCGCACCCGGCCCCAGGAGGGATTTTCTAAGTCTTATGCATTATCACAGGTTGCCTGTATTACTAGAAAAAGAGAAAAGGGGAAGGAAACTGACTATGCGTCAAACCTGAACTAAAGGCTGCATGTAATGACACAGCATCCTGGGAGGGGGCGTTATTGTGCCATCTTTCAAGGTGGGAAACCAAGGCTTAAGGTGAAGTCACCTGCACGAGGCTGGGCATGGTAGAAGCTAGGATTCAGATACTGGCCTCGGGCGACACCAATGCTCCTTCTCCTTCCCTGTAACCACGGCACTTAGATTTCCTGCCACTGCGGCCAGCAGGCCCACGCCAGGAGCAGGACACAGTACAGTTGCCCCTGCATTGATCAGGCAGTCTGCTTACCTCCCTGTGGCTGCCATACCTGCCTGCAAATCCCATGGCCAGAGTTTCCAAGCTTTGCTTTGTGAGTCACAAACCCCTGTGAATCCCCTCTCCAGAACAAGGTACACAGCCACGTCCACTCCAAGTGTCAGGGGGTTCATGACCTCCCCAAACCCTAAGACCTCTGCACCCATCCCACATCCCCTGAGGCTGTGTGTCCCAGGTAAGGCCTCTGCCCTCCGGAAAGCTTTCTTTCTTCCTCTCCAAGATCCCAGAATGGATTGGCGCTCCCATTCACAACCCCCACAGGTCTCCATCCATGCACTGCTCTCTGTGGATACCTCCACCATGAAGTAGCTGTTCCCCCGGGTTCCGTAAGTGATTGCTGGCTTCCTTTGGCTGATCCACAGGTTATCTGAAATTACGATGTAGTCCACACCAGAGAAGAATCGGTTCTTTTCTTTTTCCACAAGTTCCTCCAGGGCAACAGAGCCAGCCTCTTCCATCCCCTCAATGATGAATTTGATATTCACAGGAAGATCCTAAGTAACAACAGAAGAAAAAAATTGCACAAGTTGCCTGATGTGGTTTGGCTGTGTCTCCACCAAGTCTCAACTTGAATTGTATCTCCCAGAATTCCCACATGTTGTGGAGGGACTCAGGGGAGGTAATTGAATCATAGGGGCCAGTCTTTCCTGTGCTATTCTCATGATAGTGAGTAAGTCTCACGAGATCTGATGGGTTTATCAGGGGTTTGCTTCTTCCTCATTTTCTCTTGCTGCCACCATGTAAGAAGTGTCTTTTGCCTCCCACCATGATTCTGAGGCCTCCCCATCCATGTGGAACTGTAAGTCCAATTAAACCTCTTTTCCTTCCCAGTCTTGGGAACGTCTTTATCAACAGCATGAAAATGGACTAATACAGTAAATTGGTACCAGTAGAGTGGGTTGTTCCTGAAAAGATACCCAAAAATGTGGAAGTGACTTTGGAACTGGGTAACAGGCAGATATTGGAACAGTTTGAAGGTCTCAGAAGAAGACACAAAAACATGGAAAGTTTGGAACTTCCTAGAGACTTATTGAATGACTTTGCCCAAAATGCTGATAGCAATATGGAAAATAAAATCCAGGCTGAGGTGGCCTCAGGTAGAGATGTGAAACTTTTTTGGAACTGGACAAAGAGACTCCCGACATTTTGCCCCTACCCTAGAGATTTGTGGAATTTTGAACTTGAGAGAGATGATTTAGGGTATCTGGTAGAAGAAATTTCAAAGCAGTAAAGCATTCAAGAAGTGACTTAGGTATGGTTAAAGGGATTCAGTCTTTAAAGGGAAACAGACCTTAAAAGTTCAGAAAATTTGCAGCCTGACTATGTGACAGAAAAGAAAAACCCATTTTCTGGGGAGAAATTCAAGCCAGATACAGAAATTTGCATAAGTAGTAAGGAGATTAATGTTAATCCCCAAGACCTTTGGGAAAATGTCTCCAGACCATGTCAGAGACCATCACAGGCCTGGAGATCCAGGAGGAGAAAATGGTTTCATGGGCCAGGCCCAGGGTCCCTGTACTGTGTGCAGCCTAGAGACTTGGTGCCCTGTGTGCCAGCTTCCCCAGCTGTAGCTAAAAGGGGCCAATGTACAGCTCAGGCTGTGGCTTCAGAGGGTGGAAGCCCCAAGCCCTGGCAGCTTCCATGTGGTGTTGAGCCTGCAGGTGCACAGAAGTCAAGAATTGAGGATTGGGAACCTCTAACTAGATTTCAGAAAATGTATGGAAATGCCTGGATGCCCATGCAAAAGTTTGCTGCAGAGGTGGGGCCCTCATGGAGAGCCTCTGCTAGGGCAGTGCAGAAGGGAAATGTGGCGCTGGAGCCCCCACATGAAGTCCCTAGTGGGGCACTGCCAAGTGGAGCTGTGAGAAGAGGGCCACTGTCCTCCAGACCCCAGAATTGTACATCCACTGACAGCTTGAACCGTGCACCTGAAAAAGCTGCAGACACTCAATGCCAGCCCATGAAAGCAGGCAGGAGGGAGGCTGTACCCTGCAAAGTCACAGGGGCAGAGCTGCCCAAGACCATGGGAACTCACCTCTAGCATCAGTGTAACCTGGACATGCGACCTGGATTCAAAGGAGATCATTTTGGAGCTTTAAAGTTTGACTGACCCCTGGATTTCAGACTTGCATGGACTCTATAACCCCTTTGTTTTGGCCAATTTCTCCCATTTGGAACAGCTATATTTACCCAACACCTGTACTCACATTGTATCTAGGAAGTAACTAGCTGGCTTTTGATTTTACAGGCTCATAGGTGGAAGGGACTTGCCTTGTCTCAGATGAGACTTTGGACTGTGGACTTTCAGGTTAATGCTGAAATGAGTTAAGACTTTGGGGGACTATTCAGAAGTCATGGCTGGTTTTGAAATGTGAGGACATGAGATTTGGAGGGGCCAGGGGTGGAATTCTATGGTTTGGCTGTGTTCCCACCATATCTCAACTTGAATTGCTGCTCCCAGAATTCCTATATGTTGTGGGAGGGACCCATGGGGAGGTAATTGAATCATGGGGGCAGGTCTTTCTTGTGCTATTTGCGTGACAGTGAATAAGTCTCACAAGATCTAATAGGTTTATCAGGCGTTTCAGGTTTTGCTTCTTCCTCATTTTCTCTTGCTGCTGCCATGTAAGAAATGACTTTCACCTCCCGCCATGATTCTGAGGCCTCCCCAGCCATGTGGAACTGTAAGCCCAATTAAACCTTCCCACTCTGAGGTATGTCTTTATCAGCAGCATGAAAACAGACTAATACATTGCCCATTCACCTTTGAAGATGCACTGTTTGTTTGCATATAACATAAACACATGAAATTATTATTTACATTCAATGTATGAATGTGCATTCCTCACAGTTCTGTTACAGCAATGGAGTCGTTAACTATGGTTGTGAAGGAGAATTCAAGGTAACGCCTGGTGCGTGCCCTCCAACATGTCCTGCCAATTTAATGCTATGATCAAGAATTGGGGAAAGGAGCAGCTACAGAAAAGCACATTCTATACTACAGAGCTTCCCTGTGTGGCTGCAGAGGGAGGCATTTTTCTCCTTCTCCCCAAAAGGAATTTTTCAAGAAAGGTTAGGCAATTACAAATCACTTTTCTGTCCTCATAATTCTGAACATGAAAAAGGAGAAATTTCTCCTTTGAAAGACTGTTAAGCCTCGGGTTAATTTTTACTTCAAGTATCTGTTATTTTTCAACTGTGATTTCAATCTGCCTTTTAACTTATTCAAAGGCTTTGATCTTGCAGCAAAATGGAACTTGAGTTTTTTTTTAGTTAATATTAGGGCATGGAATAGCTTCTTTAAAATTTTTACAACATGCTTCTTCCCCCATTTGGTTCTGATCTTTTTGTATCTTTATAATTTATAACTTCATATCTTTGAGAACCACATTAAGAGGAGAGGTCAAAGTCTTTTCCTAGAGCACAGGATGCATGCAGAACTCTAAAAGTGATTATATGCAGATAAACAACATGCACACACTATAATCAGCTCTAATAAGTGGGCTTGACTCACCACAGATTAACAAATGCAACATGAGCACAGGATTTGTATGAGAAAGTAGTAAGTTATGTAGTAATTAAAACGAGAAAATTAGAAACTCAGTCATTCAGTTGGAGAAGAACTTTTGGGGGATAGAGATTTGTTCATGTTTCCTTTGTGTTTCTGTATGTCTTAGAAAGTCCATCTGAAGTTCTGAGATCTTAATATCCGAAGGTTCTATGTGAACACTGAACTAGCAAACAATTGCTAAAGAGTAGTTTAATCCTACTAAACTACTAAATCCTAAGAATTTTCTGGCAAGTCACTTTTAATAAAATACAAACCCATAGCACTCAGCATGGCAGGCCGCATGCATTAGCAGCTGGGTTTGCCAAGCCTCCCCTTGGCAGCTCACTGCTCTACCTGTGAAATATGGATATTAGTACTCACTCTGCCTCCTAGAAAATAACCCAGGGAGGGAATGTGTCCTAAGAGCTCTGTAGGCAAGGCAGGCAGAGGAGAAGAAGGGAGGGACCTCACACACCACCCCCAGTGCAGATATTTCTTCACTGAATCCCTGCAAGCCTGTGAGGTAGAAACTGCCTTTCCCACTTTGATCACAGATGAGGAAAGTGAGGCTCAGAGATGAACTGACGTGTCCAGGGCAGTGAATATGTCTTCTGTTTTCTTTGTGATTGTGTAATTTTCAGAGCTGAAATTTATAAAGCAAAACAGATTTTGGCTTTTTTATCGGAACAATCTTATAAATATTGCTATCCCTTTGAAGGAGAGAGAGAGAGGAAGAAAGAGAAAGAGAGGGAGAGAGAAAGAAAGGAGAGAAGGAAAAACAGAGAGGGAGACAGAGAAAGAAACCAAAGCCACATGGAATGTCAGGGCACAGGTGGTGTGAGCTTCATGGATAAGAAGCCACCTTTGCAGTGGTCAGCAGGACGCCACCGAGACCTGTGCTGACTTCCTGAGCATGTCTCTGTGAGATTCAGGAGTAGAGTCAGAGTACTTAAGTCCCCTCCATCTGCTTATGTCTCAGGAGAAAATAAACTTCTGAGAGGAAAGCCCCCGGCACCTAATGAAATAACCTTCAGGAAAAGACATCCCAGAAGCCCGGGTCTTCTCTGCAGGACAGGGTGCCAGCGAGGCCCCTCAGCCCTCAGGGCCTTGCAGCCTTGGACAGGGGAGATGGAACCATATCCCCAGGTTGACCGGATTCTGTTCCACAGAACAGAATCCGAGGCCCAGAGAGGTCAAGTCACTTGCCTAAGTTCACACAGCTAGATCCAGTCCTCTGCTGGCGTCTAAGTACATTCGCTAGGAGGGGGAGAAGAGTGGCTTGAGATAAAACCATCCTTGTGTTGAAACATGAGATAGTTAAAGGTACAAACCTGGGTCCTCTGGAGGCCGGAAAGAGGGGACCCACCTCCTCAAATCTGTACCCCTGCCTCTGCTCCAGAGCCCTTATTTGGACATCTAAAGAGAACCACTGTGCTCTCAGGGAAGAGATCCAAGGATTCCTGCGGAATGTCATGGAGATTCCTATCTTGATCATTTGCAAAGTAGCCGATACATTTTAAAAATGTGTGTTTGTCTCTGCTAACAAATCATACTTTGTGATAAGAAGAAAAAGAAGATTAAAAAAGACAAGATAAGATAAAATAAGGATTAAACAGAAAAAGACAAGTCCCATCAGATAGCAGCTTGGCCACAGGCTTGTTGTGTCTTTGGCTGTGTCTTGTTTTTTAACATGATTAAAAGTGCAGGCTGGAATCCATCCTCAAAGTATCAGCCTTGCCACCAGCTGCACTGCTCTGGGGAAGTTCTCTGACCTTCCCAAGCCTTACTGTCCTTATCTGTAAAATGGATACAATTGTTGCACACACCTCCAAAGATTGTTGGAGTGAATAAGTGACCTAAGGCAGTTTGCTCAGAACACAGCAAACAACTCAAAGTAAGTTGTAGTTACCATCCTCCTCCTCCTCTCTCCCGAACACAGCTGTCACCTACTTGTTCCAGGGCTCTGAAGGCGCTCACAGCATTGATCCAAGCCAAGACAGGGCCTTTGTTGTCGGTTGCTCCTCGTCCATAAAGTTTCCCTTTACAAAGGGAAGAAGAATGTTCAGAGAAGTGTGGACACCTCTGCCACATGAGTTAAAAACCAATGTTGTCTCATGGGTACCAATGTTAACAGTGCTTTCTATAATAACATTCCAGGCACAAATCTTGCTATGAAATTGCAAAGTATGATTTCTTATGTACAAATAAGACCGTACACAAGAGATCCTTGGATCTCTTCCCTGACAAATAGTACAGGCGTCAGCTAGTCAGATAAGACAAGTAAATTTGCAGTAGACAGATCCCACTGTCCTTAACAATAATTAGCTATTTTATCCAAGTTCACTGAAGAGACCCACCGGGGACTTGTTGCAGAGTACCATGTGGCATAGCCTCTCATTTTGGGATTTTACAATTAGTAGAAGAATGAAAAAAATATGTGTGTATATCTCTATTCACCTTTCTTCTTTTTCTTTACAAAATGTGAATGACATTTGATACTGTTCAAAAGGAAGGTGTGTGGCCTGGATAACTGTTTTCCTCACAACTCAAGGACCTCCATCCAGGGGCACAAAAGTGTGTTGTTTTTTTCACAAATGAAAGAAAACCGGCCTCAGTGAACCAATCAGTAGGCTATGAGAGCCGCCTCTCTATGCATTCTCCCTTTTTTTTTTTAGATGGAGTCTCACTCCGTCATCCAGGCAGAATGGAGTGCAATGGTGCCATCTCAGCTCACTGCAACCTCCGCCTCCCAGGTTCAAGTGATTCTCCTGCCTCAGCCTCCTAAGTAACTGGGATTACAAGCATGTGCCAGCATGCCAGGCTTTTTTTTTCCCAGACAGAGTCTCGCTCTGTCACCCAGGCTAGAGTGCAATGGTGTGATCTCAGCTCACTGCAACCTCCACCTCCCAGGTTCAAGCAATTCTGCCTTGGTTTCCCAAGTAGCTGTGATTACAGGCGCCCACCACCATGCCCAGGTATTTTTTTGTATTTTTAGTAGAGACGGGGGTTTTGCCATGGTGGCCAGGCTGGTCTTGAACTCCTGACCTCAAGTGATCCAACCACCTTAGCTTCCCAAAGTGCTAGGATTACAGACATGAGCCACCGCACCGGGCCTATGCATTCTTAATGACAGGGAGAGACCCGAAACCCAGGGACAGAGCCACATCTTCACCCCTTCAATCTTGCAAGCACAGCAGCTCCGCACTATAGCCCGGGTGCCTCACTGACCGTCCACCTCCGTCAGCACGTAGGGGTCTGTGAGCCACCCATTGCCCTGGTCGGCAGGCTGCACGTCCAAGTGGCCGTAGAAGCACACGGTGCCTTTCGTGGGATCATTCCCCAGTTCGGCCAGGATGACGGGAGGTATTGGAAGACTCTGACCATCAGGCAGCTGCAAAATGATCAAGAATCACATTTTTTAAAATGCTGTGTTGTTCTTCCAGAAAATTCAAAGACATGATATTGGGAGTCCTGGCCAGGCTATCCCTGGGTCCTTGGAGAGCCCGTGTCATTTTTCTGAGCATCAGTTTCTCCATCTCTAAAATGAGTCCCATGAAACACTTTTTTTTCTTTTGGAGATAGGTGTCAGTCCCGGCGCCCAGGCTGGAGTGCAGTGGCGCACTCGCAGGCTTATGTGATTCTCCTACCTCCGCCTCCTCACAGTAGCTGAGACTCCAGACGTGCGCCACCACGTCTGGCTACCTTTTTGTATTTTTGGTAGAGACGGGTTTTGCCATGTTGCCCAGGCTGGTCTCAAACCCTCAGGCTCAAGTAATCCGCCCGCCTTAGCCTCCCAAAGTGCTAGGATTTCAAGTGTGAGACACTGCACCCAGCCAAGACACTTTTAATTAAGATATAAAACCTAATTAAAAGTAAAGTGCTTCTTTAGATCCACATTGACAATTAGCATCATTAGCTGAATGTGCTCTTCAGTAAGAATGCAGATGGGCCGGGAACGGTGGCTCATGCCTGTAATCCCAGCACTTTGGGAGGCCAAGGCAGGCAGATCACAAGGTCAGGAGTTGAAGACCAGCCTGGCCAACATGGTGAAACCCTGTCTCTAATAAAAATACAAAAATTAGCTGGGCGTAGTGGTGCACGCCTGAAATCCCAGCTACTCGGAGGCTGAGGCAAGAGAATTGCTTGAACTGGGACTCTGGAGGTGGAGCTTGCAGTGAGACGAGATCACACCACCGCACTCCAGCCTGGGCTACAGAGCGAGACTCTGTCTCAAAAAAAAAAAAAAAAAAATGCAGATGACAACTGGCTTAAATTAGGTGGCTTAAATTAGGTGGCCAAATCCTAGAAAATGTGGACGATCTCAAGGTTCCGCAGTGCTAAAATAAGCACAGCAGGTGCTTAGCTTTAAGACATTCATGATGGAGTAGAGTTCTAAGAGATGGTTCTGATGAAAAAAACAGAGCTCCAGATACAAGGCCTTTGAGAAAGATGCATATGAATTTAAAGAAAAGGACAATTTCCTTTTCCTTAAAGAAGAAATTGGAACCTTGTGTCCAGGAAGTGAAGAGTACAAGGGGGTCCTTTCCATAATAAAGCGACCTTCACTTGTCATCTGCACTGGCTTCTAAGAGCCCATCCCACCCCTGGAGTCCTGATATGACTGGAAAGCAATAACACGGCTTCATTCGAGACCAAGGGAATGCTTCATCTTCATTAGGAATTGGGAGGTTTTGGTTGAGGATCAGGGTGAGCCTCTCCCTTGCCACCCCCGGAAAGGCACAATTGATGTCTAGAAGTAGCTGCTCCCTCGGTGGGAGGGAACACCACAGCACCTGCTGAGAACCCATGTCCACCGAGGTCACATGGGCCCCCAGGCGCTGCAGTGTGTCCGCGGCCACAGCCATCATTCTGAAGAGCTCTTGTCTGAAGCGAGGCACAGGCTGGACAGAGTCACTCTCGATGGCCACCCACTCCTTCAGCGTCTAGGAGGAAGAGTAAGCAGACCATTAGCATGGGGGTCCCACATCTGCTCTGGGGGGAGCGAGGGGAGGGCAGGAGACAGCGAGTCCCCAGGTGCTCTTCTGTTGATTGAGGACCTGAGGACCTATGACAGTGCCAGTGAACACTGTGACATTCAAGAGTAACAGACAGAATAGCTGGGGTTTTAATCAGGAATCTGGAGGCCAGAGACGCCTGGTTAGTATAGAAGGTCAGGCAGGGTGGGCTGGGAGAAAGAGGATGGTCTGGGTCCTCACTGGGTTCACCAGGGCTGTCAAGAAGGGCAAGTCCCCACCCACTATTTCTAATTATTAAGAACTGAGGAGCTGGTGGGTTCTCAGCTTTCTCCAGGACTCCCTGCTTCCCACACTTGGCCCTGGAAGCCTCCCAGCCATGATTGAACCCCACAGTGGCCTCCGCTGGGCTGCAGGTCCCTTCTGACATGCTCTGCACTTAGATTCCCCGGCCCGCCCCTCCCTGCTCTCCTAGGATCCCGCGGGCACTGTGACCTCGGGCTTAAACTCAGCCTGTCACAGCTGTGTGACTTTGGGCGGATTCCTTAATCTCCCTTAGCCTGAGTTTTCTCATCTGCACAAGAAAGTAATGCTCCCTAACAATAGGGTGATGGTGAGGACCACTGAGGTAACGTGTGCACAAGACTCAGCATGATGCCGGGCACCTGGCGGCCACTCCAGCAGTGCTGGCTGATATGAATGACTGATAAGAACCACTCACACACCGGGTTGGAACCTGAGTGGCTCATACTGAGACAGTCAGCATTTTTATGAAAAACTACACAGATTTACTGATCTTGGACTTTTCTTCCTGACTCATTTGAGTTTGACCTCTCTATCCTGGTAGTAGTGCTTTCATTTTTATTATGAAGGCATTTATCTAACCCTAATGAATACTGTGTTTTACATTTTTAAACTGGAATTTACAGAACAGAGACTGCTGGCTTCTCCCTAAGTTCAGTAGATTTGGGTATGTTTGAGGGACTTAGAGGGCTTGGGGTACAAAGTTCAGGGAGACCTCAAGGAGCTCCCAGTCTGGTGAGCACAGACAACAACACATCAGTGTGCACATGTGTCGGGGTGTGTGGGGATGGAACCAGATGGCCACAGAGAGGACAAGAGAGCTTAGGAGAGCGGGGCTGGGGAGGAGCTGGTGAATCTGTGGGCTCCAGCAAGCTCCTGCCTTCCCGCTCCTCCTCCTGTCTCCTCCTCCCCAGGCCTCCCTCTTTTTGCCGTTCCACCTCACCCTCCCTCTACTTTACCCCACTCCCACCCCGTATATGTACAGACCCTGTATGGTGAATTAGCGGTGAAGCAGAGGATTATAAACTTGGGAGGCTAAGGCAGAAGGATCACTTGAACCCAGGAGGTCGAGGCTACAGTGAGCTGTGTTTGTGCCACTGCACTCCAGCCTGGGTGACAGAGCAAGACCCTGTCTCAAAAAATAATAACAAAAAAATAAGAGGGCCAGGCCGGGTGGCTCATGCCTGCAATCCCAGCACTTTGGGAGGCCGAGGAGGGCAGATCACTTGAGGTCAGGAGTTCAAAATCAGCCTGCCGAACACGGGGAAATCCCGTCTTTACTGAAAAAACACAAAAATTAGCTGGGCATGTTGGCAGGTGCCTGTAATCCCAGCTACTTGGGAGGATGAGGCTGAGGCAGGAGAATCACCTGAACCTGGGAGGTTGTGATGAGCTGAGGTTGCACCACTGCACTCCAGCCTGGGCAACAGAGCGAAACTCTGTCTCAAAACAAATAAATAAATTAAATAAATGAATGAATGAATGGAGGAGATAAAATGCCTATTGCACACATACTACAAAACAAACGACGTTGCTGTTGAAGTTTGCAGAGCTCCCTGGCTCCCCAGCTCTGCCTAGGCCTTACAATAACGTCAGGTGGCATTAGGAATGGGCGACCTGATGGACCAGGGCAGACTCAAGCTCAGCGGAGGTGCTGGTCATCTCTGCGTGGACATCCCTGGATCAAGTGTGCTGGATATGAAGAGACAGTGCCCTTTGCAGGAGGAGTGGCTAGGAGGGATCTCTTCCATCCATCTAATGAATACTGAAGATTTTTAACCTAATGAGCAGTCACAGGCATTTTAAATGGAATTAGGCAAAAATATCCACATCTCCAAGCAAATAATTGTCTCACCCAAATACCAAAGGATGTAATCCATGCATTCTGTGTGTAGTTTCCTTCTCCTACCTGCACAAATTCATCCTGATGGAGGTCAATGTACTGGAAGACTTTCTCTAACAGCGCCGGGGGCAGGGAGTGTGAAGAGAACATGCCTCCTTCCAGCAGCAGCAGCACCGCCAGCAGGGACGCAGCCTGGAAGGGTTTGACACAGGAGGAACGAACGAAAATCAGCACCAGTTGCTGGACTTTGGACCTTCCAAATTCCTCAAGAAGGGTTGTTATCTCACACAGCTGCCTCCAGTCAGTCGGAATAAAATAATACAAGGCGGTAGAACCAAACATGTTATTTTTTGCTACATCTTTCCCCAAACACTTTATTTCCAATGCTAAAGAATTTTAATAAGACAAAAATCGAGTTAACAAGCTCATCTTTAAATAACATCATTCCATTTATTCCTAGGATAAGGTGTTTCCTTCTGGCCCCTTGGGGAGGCCAGTTCTGCTGCCCAAGAGTGAAGGACGATCTTTACAAGACAGAAAAGAGCAAGGTAGAACCAAAAACAAACATGCAAAAATCTTCCATGTGTGATGAACTGCTGCACTAGACGAAGGAATTTCTGAGCAATGCCTAAAATCCAGTGTTGTGGGGATTCTTTCTACTGGCTCCTGAAATCACAGTACTTTAACAAGAAAGGAAGAAAAAGGTCTGAGGTGGTGGTTCATGCCTGTAATCCCAGTACTTTGGGAGGTCGAGGTGGGCGGATGACTTGAGGTCAGGAGTTGAAGACCAGCCTGGCCAACATGGTGAAACCCCGTCTCTGAGAGACCCATCCACAACCCTGCCTCCTCCCTCCTTTCCCCTCCCTGACTCCTGCTCAGTCTCCCCAGCCCATCCACAGCTGGAATGATGCCACCTGGGTGTCCTCGAGAGCCTGAGAGCCAGCATTCCTCCTTGACGCCTGAAAGGAAGGTCCTGTGGCAAAGTGGGCAAGGGTCACCCCTTCACAGAGGCCCCCCAGAGCCCTGTCTGGAGTGGGAGCTGCCGGCATCAGGCCCAGGGGCCACCTGCACATCTGGAGGGGCCATTAGCAACATCTCCCCCAGTGCAGCCCCAGCCACCAGAGGCTGGAGAAGAGGAGGCAGGGAGTGAGGGGTGGGAAGGGCCAAGGTGGCTGCAGCCCTTGGTCAGACCCCCGACGTCAGGTTCTTGGCTGGGAAAGCCACCCGCTATCCCCAGGAGACCAGCTGGGCTCCACTGTAGAAGCCAAACCCACCCTCCTGCAGCAGGAGGAAGGAGGGGAGAGTTTAACCCAGCCTGTCTCTGTTAGTTTTGTCTCTGGAATCCCATCTTTTATTGTTTCAAATGTTTGAGATGTTTTACATTATAAAATTCTAATTGTTTAATCTATGATTGTTTAAATGCCCACCTTTCCATAGGTGGAGGTGAGCAGGGGTTGCAGGGAAAACAAGGGGAACTAGGCTGGTGAAGTGTCAGTGCCATCCCCAAGACCTTGAGAGACAGGTGTCCTCACAGCGAGAGGACGCTCCGCACGGATGTGGCCCCGCCAATGTTGCTTATTTTACAATGGAGCATCTGCAAGGCTGTTTGAAAAGCAGTTGGTTGAATATTTTACTTTTCATTCTGTCATTTTCATGGCTTCCTCTAATCCACTCTCCACGAAGCAGCCTGGGTGATTTTTTTAAAGGTAGGGCAGATAGCAAGACTCCCTGTTTTAGCTCTTCCAAGAGGTCCCATTGCCCTTGTGGTAAAGCAAATATCCCCATGGCCCCCAGGACTTACATGGTGGATCCCACCTGCTTCTCCAACCAGACCTCCTCCCTTGTTGGGGTACCATGCAGGGCCCCTCCATCACTTTCCACCTGTTCCCAAATGCATTGCTGAATCTTCCTCCACGCCCCTGCCCATCCCTTGGCCTCAAGCCCCCATGGAGCAAAGGTGAGCTGGGGAGCATCCAAACTGATGAGCCCCCCCAACACATTGCACAGGCATCTTAAATGAAATTGTGCACAGGGAGCTGTGTTCTGTCTCTTCTAGGAATTCACTTACAACAAAACATCTGGTCCTACTGAAAATGTCCCAGATGGCAAGAAGGAGTGCCTCTCCCTAACCAGAGTGTCACTTAGCACCTGGGGTCAATCCATCCCATGCCCAAAAGGACAGTCACTCCCAGGTTGTTCTACCTTCTGTCAGATCATCACTGAAATGCTACAGGGATGTTCAGGCTTCAAGAACTTTTCAGCCAGGATTCAGCTGGCACAAAATCTGAGCGACCACAGAGAACCTGTGTTCACAAAACAAGGCGGCAGAGTGAGAGTCAATGCTGGGTGAGGGCATGTGGATAAAGCAGTGCAGTCGGGGTGGCATCACGGGGAGACCACAGGCCTAACAGTCAGGAGGGCCAGCACCAAGTTCAGCCCTGCCAGATCCCAGCTGTGCTCCTTCGGGTACCTCTCTGAGCCTGAATTTCCTCAACTGTCATCAGGGACTGGAAGCCTCACAGCGGTTGAGGACCCAACCAAAGAGCTATAGAAAAATGTGTGGCTCCGAGCGGACAGAGAGCTCACCAGCTGTCAGGAAAGCAGTCAGACATGCCGTGAAATGCAGACCATGTCCCATTATGGGGTGGGGATGGTCAACAGCAGCATCTGGGAGGAAACTGGTGCTGAACACTGACGGGGAGGAAGGGTAAGTTTGGGGAAGGGCAGGCATTCAGGGCAGAAGTTTTAACCTCTGGAAGTTTCCTCTTTTTGAAGTAGGAGAATGTATCAAAACGTTCTAATAAGAGTCTGAATTCTGCTGGAGAATAATCGAGAGGAAATTGTAAAGTTTAAGAATAGTCATAAATATTCTGGAGAGTGAACTGGCTTAAGGACACACATACATATCAATCAAATAGAACTGAAAACCCAGAAATAAATCCTCACATTTATGATCAACTGATTTTCATCAAGGGTGCAGAGATCATTCAATGGGGGAAAAATAGTCTTTTCAATAAATAGTGCTGGGAGAATTGGATATCCCCGTGCAAATGATAAAGTTTCACTCCCTTCCTCACACCATATATAAGAACTAACCCAAAATGATCAAAGACCTAAATGAAAGTACTAAAACCATAAAACTCTTAAAAACAAACAAACAAACAAACATAGCTGTAAATCTTCCTACCTTTGGATGAGGTGATGGTTTCTTAGATATGACACCGAAAGACAAGATGGTTAAATTGGACTTCATCAAAAATAAAAACATTTGTGCATCAAAGAACACCATCAAGAAAATGAAAAGACAACACATAGAATGTGTGTGTGCATGGGGATGGGGGGGACTACAAATCGTATATCTGATAAAGGACTTATGTTGAGAATATAAATAGCAATTACAGTTCAATAATAAAAGAAAGCCAAATTTTAAATGTGCAAAGGATTTGAATAAATGTTTCCTCAAAGACAATATACAAATGGCCAATAAACACATGGAAAGTTTAGGCTTAGCATGATTAGCCATCAGGAAAACACAAATCAAACCACATGAGACACCACTTCCTACCCGCTAGGATGACTAGAATTAAAAAGCCAGACACTAACAAGTTTTGACAAAGATGTAGAGAAATTGGAACATTCATGTACTGCTGATGGGAACTCAAAAGCTTGCAGCCACTGTGGAAAACAGTCTGAAAGTTCCTTAATCTGTTAAACATAGAGTCACCATATGACCCAGTAATTCTACTCCTGAGTACATATCCAAATAAGTGAAAACATATGTCCACACAAAAACTGGTACATGATGTTTATAATGGCATTATTCATAGTAGCCAAAAGGCAGAAACAAGACATGTTCATTAATGAATGAATGGATAAATAAAATGTATATTTCACTGAAATATTATTTGGCTATACAAAATGATTTTCATCTTACATAAAAAGGAATGAAGTACTGGCACATGCTACAATGTAGACAAACTTTGAATACATTGTGCTAAGTGAAATGAGCCAGACACAATGGCCACGTATTGTGATTCCATTTACATAACAGTCCAGAGTAGGTAACTTCATAGAGACAGAAAGTAGTAGATTGGTGGTTACTCAGTGGGAAAATGGGAAGGGAATGCTAATGAATAGGGGTGCCTTTGGGGTGATGAAAATGTTATAAAATCGATTGTGCAATGGTTATACAATTCTGAATATACTAAAACATCATTAAAATTGCACATTTTAAATGGGTCAATTGTAAGGTAAAAGAATTATATCACAATACAGTCATTATACAAATAATCATAGCTATAGCCACTCATTTGACAAATACATTTGACAAATACATTATGGAGTATGAAAACTGTAGACAGAGGAAGCTATGCATTGGTTAAAAGCAGGGTCAAGGTGAGCAATACCCATTCACGAGCTGATTAAGAACTGCGTCCAGTAGGTGGTGCTGATGAGCCGCTCATGATCTCCCTGGCTGCCCTGCACTCAGAAGGACTGAAGCCGGATCCAGCCCAGCTCTGAGGAACTTAGCCAGGAGCCAGGGTCGGCAGATAAAGTCGGTGGGAGAGACTCCTCTGGCCCTCCAGTAGCCGGAGAGGGAGCTCAGGTGCGAGGAAGGCTTCAATAAAGGCTCTCGGAGACAACAGTGGCAACTTTTTTTTTTTTTTTTTTTTTTTTTGTAATCGATCCATCTACATTAACATTTGAGCTTTTATTTTTCCTTCAGACAAGTTCCATTAAAAAAAAATTTGGTGTTCCTCTCCAGTGAAAAATAAAAAAGGAAAGTTGGAAGAAGAAAACAAGCTGCAGGAAAAAAATATGAAAACAGTGATTGTTGTAAGGACAGAATAGTTCAGATTCAGCAGGAGCCTCCTCCTCCTCTGGCCCTGGGAGAGCAACTTAGCCCTGGTCTTGAATAAAAGACTGACCTGATGCCCTGATCTGATGAATGGCCGTGACAGCAGGGATCTGACAAGGGGAAGTGCATGACTTCATCCTCCCTCCCTTTTCCACAGAGCAGGGCAGCCTGCTGTAGTCCATTTGCTGTCCAGGTTCATGGACATTGACTTTGGGCATGAATCCCCACTTCACCATCTGACTGGGATCGGAGACTCCATCTGTTTTCCTCCTGTTCCTCCACGCCTCTGTTTTTGTTTTTGTTTGTGGGTGTGTGTGTTACAGTTGTGCTTGACCTTGAACTAGTTACCTGTACTAGGCTGTTCTTATTGTATTGCTATAAAGAAATGCCTGTGGGGGTAATTTACTTAAAAAAAAAATAGGGTTAATTGGCTCACAGTTCTGCAGGCTGTACAGGAAGCATGGTGCCAGGATCAGCTCACCTGGTGAGGAGGCCTCAAGGAATTTTTACTCATGGCAGAAGGTGAAGCAGGAACAGGCAGGTCATGCGGTCAGAGCAGGCACAAGAGGGATCACGGGAGGTGCCACACATTTTAAACAACTGGATCTTGCATAAACTCACTATTGCAAGGACAGCGCCCAAATACCTCCCACCAGGCTCCACCTCCAACATTGAGGATTACATTTCGACATGAGTTTTGGGCAGGTACACGTATCCAAACTGTACCATTCTGCTGCTGGCACCTCAAATCTCATGTCTTTCTCACATTGGAAAATACAATAATGGGCTGGGCATGGTGGCTCATGTCTGTAATCCCAGCACTTTGGGAGGCCAAGGCAGGCAGATCACGAGGTCAGGAGATCGAAACCATCCTGGCTAACACAGTGAAAACCCATCTCTACTAAAAATACAGAAAAAAAAAAAATTAGCCAGGCATGGTGGTGGGTACCTGTAGTCCCAACTACTCCAGAGGCTGAGGCAGGAGAATGGCGTGAACCCAGGAGGCGGAGCTTACAGTGAGCGGAGATTGTGCCACTGCACTCCAGTCTAGGCAACAAAGCAAGACTCCATTTCAAAAAAAAGAAAAAAAACAAACAAACAAACAAACAAAAAATGCCTTTCCAATAGTCCCCCAGTCTTCACTCATTCCAGCATTAACTCCAAACTCCCAAGTCCAAAGTCTCATCTGGAGATGAGTTCCTTTCACCTATGAGCCTGTAAAATCAAAACAAGTTATTTACTTCCAAGATACAATCAGGGTAGGACATTGGGTAAATGCTCCCACTCCAAAAGGGAGACATCAGTCAAAAGAAAGGAGCTCCAGTTCCCATGCAAGTCTAAACCCCAGCAGAGGCGTCATTAAATCTTAAAGCTCCAAAATAATCTCCTTCAACTCCATGTCCCACATCCAGGGCACACTGCTGCAAGGAGTGGGCTCCCAGGGCCTTGGGAAGCTCCACTGCTATGGCTTTTCCAATGTTAGGATGCAAGCTGCCGGTGGATCTACCAGTGGATCTACCATTCTGGGGTCTGGAGTATGATGGCCCCCTTCTCACAGCTTCATTAGGTAGTGCCCCGTGGGGACTCTATGTGGGGACTCCAACCCCATATTTTCCTTTTGAACTGTCCTACTAGAGGCTCTCTGTGAGGGCTCCACCCCTCCACCCCTAGGTTCTTTCTAGGCACTGAGGCTTTCTCATACATTCTCTGAAATCTAGGTGGAGGCTGGCAAGCCTCCCTCACTCTTGCACTCTGTGTGCCTGTAGGCTAAACACCATGTGGAAGCTGCCAAGGCTTACAGCTTGCAAGTTCTGAAGCAGTGAACTGAGCTGTATCTGGGGCCCTTTGAGCCACAGCTGGAGCTACAGCCGTGGGGATGTGGTGAGCAGCCTTCTGAGGCTGTACAGAGCAGTACTGTCCCAGGTCTGGCCCGTGGAACCATTTAGTCCTCCTAGGCCTCTGGGCCTGTGATGAGAGGGGCTGCCTCGAAGGTCTCTGAAATGCCATCGAGACCATGTTCTTATTTTTTTGGCTTTTAACACTAGGCTACCTTTCAGTTACGCAAGTCTCTCTAGCAAGTGGTTGCTCTGCAACCTGTTCAAATTCCTCTCCTGGTAATGATTTTTCTTTCTCTGCCACATGGCCAAGCTGAAAATTTCCCAAACTTTATGCTCTGCTTTCCTTTTAATCTTTTTCCCATTTAGAAAAAAAAAAGAAAGTGCAGCTCGTTGCCAGTGCTCATTTAATTTTACATAAACTCACTTTTTGAGGCTGAAGCAAATCTGACTGATTTTCAATGTGAAAATAAAATATAAAAACTGTTCATGGAGTTCTTTCTAAACAGAACATCAGAATCAACTAAATCATCGGAATCATCTATTTGAGAGTCATCAAATGAATCTTCGACCCACAATTGTTCGAGAACAATGTTAACATCGCATGCAGGAATGCTACATTTTCTAGGATTTGACATTTTCAGCAGTTGAAAATTACTACATTTTGTACATGGAAATACCACTAACAAAAACCAGAATGCCCTAAATAGAATGATGTCTGTTGTTTCCAAAGTCAATGTACTAGAGTGATGTGAAAATAATAATAAAAGCAAGATAGCTCATGGCAAAGTTATCTCAGAGTAAATGCTGCAGCCACAAGTGCCACTGGTGAATATTCTTGGAGCAACCAAGAAAAGGGTTAAATGTGAATTCCAACTTTAAGTCATTTCTTCACTTCCACATCTGAACATAAGTTGTTAGAAACAGCCAGGCCACACATCTTGAACACTTTGCTACTTTTATTTCTTCTGCCAGATACCCTAAGTCATCACTCTTAAGTTCAAATTCCACAGACCCTTAGGGCATGAACACAATGCAGCCAAGCCCTTTGCTGAGGCATAACATGGGTGAGGTTTGCTCCAGTTCCCAATCAGTTTTTCTTTTCCATCTGAGACCACATCAGCCTGGACTTTACTGCACAAATCACGATCAGCATTTTGGTCACAACCATTAACCAGTCTATAAGAAGCCGCAAACTATTTCCCTCATCTTCCTGTTTTCTTCTGAGCTCTCCAAACTCTTCCAACCTCTGGCCATTACCCAGTTCCAAAGTTGCCTACACATTTTCAGGTATCTTTATAGCAATTCCCCACTCTCAGTACCACTTTTCTGTGTTAGACTGTTCTTGCAGTGCTATAAAGAAATACCTGAGGCTGAGCAGTTTATAAAGAGAAGAGGTGTAATTGGCTCATGGTTCTGAAGGCTGTATAAGCATGGTGCCAGCACCTGCTCAGCTTCTGGGGAGGCCTCAAGGAAGTTTCACCCATGGTGTAAGGTGAAGCAGGAGCAGGATCCTCACACGGCAAGGACGTGAGCAAGAGTGGGAGGCGCCACACACTTTTAAACAATCAGATCTTGCAAGAACTCACTCACTATTGTGAGGACAGCACTAGGAGGGATCCACTCCCGTGACCCAAATACCTCCCACCAAGCCCCACATCTCAACATGAGATTTGGCAGCGACACCAATCCAAACTCTCATCACCCAGTGAAAATCCAGGGATGTAGAAAGGTTATTCCTGGCTTTTGACCTTGCAAAAAGAAGAAAGAGGAGCTGCAGAACAGGAAGCTGCACTTGGCGGGGGCTGGGGTTAGGGATGCGTAGGGTGAGTCCTGGACTGAGAGAGTCTTTTGGAAAGGCCGGGGTGGGCAGTTGCCCAGCTGAGGGTGCTAAGCTCCCACTGGCTATGGGACCCTGAGGGGAACCCCATTTGCTGCAGAGGCTTGTGTTTATCCCAGCTGGTTGTCCTTAGGTTTTTAGATTTGGAACAAAAGTTCCAAGTGCCCCTGTGGTGAGTCTTCTTTCTAAATCCTGTAACTCTTAGGGGAGGTTTACATCCTCTGCTGTGTTACCATCACAACCTGCCCTTCCCCAAGGTGAGAGGTCCGGGGGCACTTCCTGAGTCTTCTTAGTGTCTTGACATATCATTCTTCTCTTTCTCCTCCCACAGCTTGGCACTGGCTGCACCTCCACCTCTCTCCTAGCTCTCACTTACAACTGGAGAGTTGGATGCCCTGTGGGCTTAGCTGATCGAGGCCTTGACAGTGGCCCAAGATACTTTAATGAAGGACACTTCTGTCTCCTGCCAGGAGAGGAGCAGGCACCCCTAAAGGAGGACGGAGCAGGGGTGCTGTGGGAAAACCCCACTTTTGCACTGGTTGTTTTTGTTTATTTTGGGTGTTGAACAGAAGAAAGAATAGAAAATGAAAGAAAGCGCTCTTGCCTCCACCTCCCACAAAGCCTCAGGCCAAGGGTGGGTCCTTGGTGTCCACACAAGGGCCAATCAGCCAGACCCTTGTTCAGTGGAAGAAACCTCAGTGCCGGTCAGTCATCCTGGATGCCAAGAATTCTATTGACCTCCTAGTCGCGAGTCCTTGTGGGATTGTTTTATAGAGGTTGCTCTGTCCTCGGTCTGCTCTGATGAATTTGTTATAACACAGAAAAGAATGTTTTAGTAGCGTAGTTTATCTCACCATCACAGGATTTTTAATACACAACAGAAACAGGCTTTCCTGGATTCTGCTGGGTTCCTGTGGGCACAGAGCTGAGCCAACGTGGTTCCTGCAGATTAACTCACTCTGGCAGCAAGACCCACGGAGGAATCAGCGAGGGCGCATTTCCTTCAGTCAGCAGCCCGGACAAACTCCAGGGAGCACAGTTCCCCAGAAAGTCCCAAGAACTGTGAGTCCCTCCATCATCCTCTAGTCTGGCCCAACCTGTGAGTTTGACCCCCGAGAAGAACATTGGTTGAGGCCAAGTGCAGTTTCGACTCATTCCCAGAATGTGAGGCCACACACCACGTGAAATGGCTGGAACTAACAAAGTTTACTCCGTTCGCTAGGATCCGCACAGAGCTGCTCCTTGAACGCTGAGCAGAGCTGCAAGAAGTCAGAGACCACCGAAGCCAGGGGACGGAGGAGGAACTGAGTGCCAGTCACGGGGTGGTTGTTTTCGTGGTTTGCAGGGAGAGCTGGCCTAAAGCTCAGGTGCCAGCACTTAGGAACTGGCTGGCTCAGGACACAGGCTCTGAAGCAGGGACAGTGGGACCTACTATGCGCCCTCAGGGTGGGTGGCATGAGAGAGTACAGCATGTGGCACCTACCAAGCGCCTTCAGGGGTGTGGCATGAGATGATACCACATCTGGCACATCACAGCCCAAGGCACTGTACGGTGTCTTCTCTCCTGGGCAGCAGATGGCTAGTCCAGCAACCAAGCCGCCCAGGTGGGCCGTCGGTGCTCCCACCTGTGTCTGGGGTCCTCATGGGTAGGCGGTGGGGAAAAGAAAGCTCGCATTGTCAGGGTGTGAGGCTGGTGTGTTGGTAACGGGAACAATGCCCCTTCAGACACTTTTACTCCCCACAATCTGGACGGGGATCTGGGTCTCGTCAGACATCAGCCAGAGAGACAGCACAGCACCACTTTGCACCACTTCCAGAACCTTCCGTCATCTAGAAACATAACAGTGGCTTGTAGCACAATGACACAGCCAGCCAAACAACAATGACAAAAAAGAGTGAATGAAATAACCAGTGATTTCAGTTATTTCTCCAACAGGCCAGAATCTCATGACAGTTACATCGATACATTGAAGTATACTCTACCAGGGACAGTGGCGTCATCAGATAAGACTGAGCTGTGAGCTCCTCAGAGGCAAGAGCGTGTTTCCAATGAGGGAGTAGGACATGGCTTTCAGTTTTGAGGGGTGAAAGGTGTAAATCCTAAGGGATCCACGAGGCTGTGCCTGACACTGGAGCCAAAACCCAAGGCGAAAATCGCCTTTGGAGATCTCATAGCTGTGGCCACACCAGAGCCACTGGCTCTTCTTCCTTTAAATTTTATTTGAGTGATTTCTGTGTAAAAGTGTCGATAGGATATTTACAGAATACCTGCAGGGGAGACTGTACAATCTCAGGGGGCAGCACGTGAAATTGAGATGTTCCGGCTGCAGAATAGCAGAGAGGAGGAGGAGGGTCTGAGGGAACGGGGAGTTGAGAGAGACGCGGACTGGAGACAGAGGAGGGGTGGCGAGGAAGAGAGCAGAGATTTCTCACAGAGTCAGGAGAAGAGAACCTGGCAGGGTTTTGGTGGGACCGTGGGCCAGGGTGGAGACACCAAAATGCAGACAGCACCAAAGAACACGTTTCTTTTCTAGAAACCTGTAATTATGTACACAGCCTTTAAAGTGTTATCTTACACATTCAACTCACAGCAAAATTACTTTGACTTCAAAGTGCAGGACTTTAGGCATCCTTGATGCCTGTGAACCAAGGTCCCTGGTTAAAGGCGGGGGTGGACTCCAGGGCTTGGCCACCTCTGGCAATGGCATCTCAGGCCACCTTTTGGCTTTGAACAAAAGATCGACAAACGTAAAGTCGAGAACAAGGGCCGATTCGAGGAGAGGGTGGGGCTTTCCCAGTGGTCTCCACTAGCTTCCTCAGGCTGCTGGAACAAAGCACCCCAAAGCGGGGGCCAAACACCAGATCTTTACTCTCCGGCAGTTCTAGAGGCCAGAAACCTCAGTCACGTGTTGGCAGGCCCGGGCTCCCTCTGCAGGTTCCAGGGGAGGTCCTTCCTGCCCCTCCAGCTTCCGGTGTTGGCGGCAGACCCTGGCGCTCCTTGCTATGGCGGTGTCCTTCCGGTCTCTGCCTCTGTGTGTGCACAGTCAGCCTCTTTCTGTGTCTCTCTGTGTACTGTCATCTTAGGAGGACACTGGGTTTTGGATTTAGGGCCCACTCTATTCCAGAATGACCTCTTTTTAACTAATTACATCTGTAAAGACCCTGTTTCCAAATAAGGCCACGTTCTGAGGTTCCAGGTGGACAGGCATTTTTGGAGGAGCGTTATTTAACCCAGTACACCCTGGTTATTATTTTCTTACCACTATATAATATCCTTTTTCTTTTTTCTTTCCTTTTTTTTTTTTTTTTTTTTGAGACAGAACCTTGCTCTGTCACCCAGGCTGCAGTGCAGTGACGTGATCTTGGCTCACTGCAACCTCCTTCTCCCGGGTTCAAGCGATTTTCTTGCCTCAGCCTCCCAAGTAGCTGGGATTACAGGCATCTCCCACCACACCCGGCTAATTTTTTGTATTTTTAATAGAGATGGGGTTTCACCACGTTGGCCAGGCTGGTCTCGAACTCCTGGGTTCAAGTGATCTGCCTGCCTCGTCCTCCCAAAGTGATGGGATTACAGGCATGAGCCAGCACACCCCGCCCCCATCTGCTCCTGATTCATAGGTGCCCGCTTACGTTTTGTATTTTCTCATTCGTTCATGTGGGTGTTAGTCTTTCATTTGTCTCTTAAAGAATTTAAACATACTTCATTTGTATCCTGTTTTAAACATGTTCTACTCTTTGTATGTCAGTCTTGGTAAACCCATTTTCTAACACAATGCAAGAGCTGTTTTTCTCAAGGCTTACATACTTCAGAACTTTGGCTTGCAGCCTCGACTTGAATGATAGTCATTTTATTCTCTTTCTCTGTTATGAGTTCTGCCTAAAACGTAATGGTTGCCTCCACCTGGTGCTTTAAGATGCCCATTCCAGGTCCAGGTCTTAAATTGGTGGCTTACAGTTTTCAAACAGTGTTTAGTGGCACACACTTGTAATCCCAGCATTTTTGGAAGCCAAGGTAGGAGGACCACTTGAGCCCAGGAGTTCAAGACCAGCCTGGACAACACAGAAACTCTGTCTCTACATAAATTAAGTTCGATTTTAAAACTTAGCCAGGCAAGGTGTTGCACACCTGTAGTCCCAGTAACTCAGGAGGCTTGAGGTGGGAGGATCACAGAGTGAGACCTTGTCTCAAAAAAAAAAAAAAAAAAAAAAAAAAATTCCTGAAGCATATATAATTGCTTTGCTTGAAGTGGATGGGGAGTTTTAAGGGTGAACTCATACTGTGTGCTGATCGGAGCTGCCTGACAATGATTTCACTTCCTGGGAGGCAATGTCCCCACAGCCTGGCCCAGTGCCAGGCTCAGTGCTGGGAAAGCAACTGCTGCAAACTTTCCCAAATGGGAGGAGAGCAAGATTCGGGCGAAGATAAAAACGGTCCACTTCAAAGCTCACAAGCTCTGTTCAGGACACCTTAAAAGGCATAAATGTTTGTATCCTGGATAACCTCAGCCTCCAGGAATTAGCAAAGAATAACTAATAACTTAGGCCTTGACACCAGGAGCTCAATAAGCAAACCTCACCCTGTCAGCAGGGACGGGGCCTCTGGGATGGCTCCAGGGCAGTGCTCCTGCCCACACCTCTGGCCTGCAGTACAAGGTGCAACGTTGGGTAACAAGACTGCCCCAGGCAAACTGTGAAGCTGAAACACGCAAAGACGTTTCGCCCTGATCACCACGCACTCTGGGATACCAGGGCACTGGAGCTGTCCTAGGAGGCGCAGGGGACCCCTCCTCATCTGCAGTCTTTGGGGAGTTCCATCTGTGCGTGCCTTGTCTTAGCACTGTTTCTCTCCCTTTCACAATGTGCCCTATTCCTTCTGGGATCGGGAGGGGACAGCACCCTGACTTTATGTGCTGTGGTGCCGGAAGCTGAGGCACGTGTACCATGAAAGGTATCTTTGTCCCAAACACAGTGCTTCTGAAGAAGTAGTGGATTGTAACTGCTGGAAAGAGCAACTGCGACTTGGAACACTGGGGCATTGTGGGGCCTGCGGAGAGGTGCTCTGGGGACAGAAAGCCCCTACCTCCTCATTAGGGCTGGGACAATGGGGCTGGGGAGGACCTCAGGGCTCAGGTCCCCTGCTCCAGCCTTGCTGCTGCCTGCCCTGTGACAGTGAGACCAACCGTGCAACAGCCCGCCCAGGTTCCCTCCCATAAACCATCCGCAGGTGCGTATTTCCTCCTGGGCAGGCGCTCTGCGCTAGGACCAGTAGGATGGTGGCTGGGCCCACCCACCCTTTCTCCTTCTGTGACTCCTCCAGGAGCTGGCTCTCAGCTCCAGCCAACAAATGCTACTCACCCTCCAGATGCCATCCGCTCCTGAACCTGCCAGGGTCCCAAGCCAGCCGAGTGGCAGTCACCAGGGCAGCATCTCTCTCTGGTGAGCCACAGATGACAACCTGCTGAGAAGCTAGGACAGCTGCCCTAGACCGTGCATGCTCAGGGGAGGATCCGATCACTGCGCCTTTCCTGGCAGCTCCTGTGGCAGCTAAATGGTGCCTCTGCACGCCTCCTGTCTCCTTCCCCAGGTGCCTCAGCAGAGCCCATGGCTGGGGCTGTGCTCACTGTGAGCCTCCAGCGGGTGATGGCTCCCGACCACAGCCCCATTCCCCCCTCCACTTTCAGAACCTACAAGTTTCCATTGTGAACCACAGAAAAGTGTGTTCCAGTACCCAACAACTCGCAGGGCTGTCCCAGAACGCTGCTAGTGGGTGTCTGGAACTAGCATTTAACTGTCTATAGCAGTCTATGCTAAACCACCCATGATACAAGAAAATCGGCATCACTTCATTAGAAGCCCGATCCGAAATGTGATGTTTGCAATGTTCCTCAGATTCTAGTGCTGGAGTGAGTTAGGGATTCCACACATCATGTGATTTGTTGACTAATAGAAGTCGTGTCCATTTGCAGTAAGGTCACATTTACATTTTTATTGCGTCTTCACACGCATGGAGCCAAGCACTTCATGGCCACGATGTCATCAATCACTCTGAAAATCCAGTGAGGCAGAGCCACTGTGGCTCCATTTCACAGACGAGTGACCTGAAGCACTAGAGGGGTCAAGAGACTGCCTGGGATCACACAGCCAGGATGAGTAGGTTACACCCCCACGTGTCTCAACACGGCTCTCCTTTCTCGGCTTGCCCTCCAATCCTCACCGAGGTTCCCCAAGAGAGCTGCTGCTGTTCCCTCTTATGTCATGTACAGGGGGCCAGGCTGACGCAGGGTGCCCATTCCAGGCACTCAAGATCAGATCAGAAATTCAGGGCAGAGGCCAGGCGCGGTGGCTCACGCCTGTAATCCCAACACTTTGGGAGGATGAGGCGGGTGGATCACCTGAGGTCAGGAGTTCGAGACCAGCCTGGCCAACATGGTGAAACCCCTGCCTCTACTAAAATATACAAAAATTAGTTGGGTGCAGTGGTGGGCACCTGTAATCCCAGCTAAAAGGGAGGCTGAGGCAGAAGAATCGCTTGAACCCAGGAGGCGGAGGTTGCAGTGAGCTGAGATTGCACCATTGCACTACAGCCTGGACAAGAGAGTGAGACTCTGTCTCAAAAAGCAAAAGCAAAAAAAAAACAACAGATTTATACCAAAAACAAATGTAAAGTGTAGATCCTATTTAGATTCTGATTCGAAAGACCAATGGTAAAAATAATTTTAGGGGACAACATGATCAAGTTGACCACAGGTTGTAGGTTGTATATTTGTTGATCTAAAGGAATTATTGCTAGTTTATAGTGTGTTAATGGTATTGTTGATATACACATGTGCTCGCCTTCAAGATATGTGCTGAACAACCTACAGATGCAATAATGCAATGTCTGGAATTTACTGTAGGATTATCTGGATGCTGAGCGTGAGGGTCCTGGGACGGGCTCTCCTGAAACAACATGGGCCACGTGTTGGTAATTGTTGGAACTGGCCGATAGACACACAGGGACTCACTATCCTCATCTGTCTATGTTTGTGCTTGTTTGAAACTTTCCATTAAAACGAGAGAGCAGGGTTGGGGCAGGCTGAGCCTTGACAAGCAGGCAGTGCCCTGGGCCAACCTGAGTTCATGGCCACCGCGCCTGCGGTCACGCCACTGATCCCAGGAACCTCTTGTTGCTCAGGAGCAGGTGGTCGTGCTTGGGGGCCTATCTGCACCAACAACTCTAACAAGGCGTTTGGTCGGAGGAATCCTGCAGGTGGGGAAACTCCCTGGCTGCGGATGAGCAGCTGGCCAAGGAAGGATCGAATGCCTCATGTGCAGGATAGCTCCCTCCGGCATCTGCTGGCACTGGGAATGAGAGATAAGGAAGCCTCTGGGAGCTGGAAAAGAGCCCACCTGGCAGTCCTGCATCCTCAGACCCTTCGTGAGACAGTGTGCAGGAGAAGTGGGTGGCGGAAAATTAGCACACGCCTACTTAGAAATCCAGGCTCTGGGAAAAGCCTGCATCCTTCCGTCATGAGTTGGGAGTCTATTAACGTAAAGAACTAAAAGCTGGTGGGAACAAACAGGTGTAGATCTCCTTAGTCAAATCCCTGCTGGATAGGGAAGGCTTTTTTATTGTTTTTGAAGGGGGAGAAACCTTGTTGTAGGAAGACAGTGTTTGCAGCGAATGTCCAGGTATTTTCTGGCCATAATCTCTCCCTGTTTAGCTTTAACAGGTTGCTTGAGAGAGAATGCCAGTTCCCATCTTGTGCAAATCAACAGCAGAATTGATTAATTAGAAATCAGCTGAACGCTAGATTAAATAAGAGCTGGGCTTAGGTTCGGAACGTCGGAGCAAGAGATATACCCTGGAAAAGCCAAGAAAAATCTAGGGAGGCTCTTTATACTTGAAGTTGAAAATGTTCTCAAAGGCGATAGGTGGAACGCCTCTGTCAGAATTCCCTGACTGGGGTGAGGGGGAGGGTCATTGTTAAAATGGTGGATCTTTTGGCCAAGAAGTGAGGGAAAAAATGTTCCGTATCATTAGGCATTGGGAAATGCAGATCAAACCACAACCAGACACCACTTCCCACCCAGGAGGATGCCAGCAAGCACAAAGTCAGATGACAAGTGTTTTGAGGATGTGGAGAAATTGGAGCCCTCGCACACGGCTAGTGAGGCTACAAAAGGGGTGCAGCCAGGGTGGAAAGCGTCTGGCAGTTCCTCAGACACTGATCCATGGAGCTACTGTATCGACCAGCAATTCCACTCCCAGGTACACGCCCCGGAGAAATGAAAATACATATCCACACAAAAACTGGGACACAAATGTTTATAGCAGCATTATTCATAACAGCCAAATGGTGGAAAGAACCCAAATCTCCGCTCACAAACAACTGGATAAATACAAAATGTGGCATAGTCACACAGTGGAATGCAGTCCTGATATATGCTATGACACGAATGGACCTTGAAAACATGACATTAAGTGAAAGAAGCCAGTCACAAAAGGCCACATACTGTATGATACCATTCATATGAAAGTCCAGAATAGGAAAATCTATAGAGACAGAAAACAGGTTCGTAGTTGTTTAGGGATAAGGGGAGGGAGGGGGAATGGGAGGGTCAGGTGAGGAGAGTGTTGTGAAATGGACTGTGGTGATGGTTGCGCATGTCAGTGAATATACTAAACGCCATTGGATGATGCTCTTTAAAGTGCTGATTCCTGAGCCTCTGCCCTAAAACTGCTCACACTAAAGTCTGAGAGAGAAAAAAAACAAAAAACAAAAACAACCCTGAGTTTGGGATTTAGTGAAAAAGGCAGTAAATAGTACGTGGATGGGTAACTTCCCACCTTCGTCTAAGTTGTACTTTGCCTTTTGTAATCAACAGCTAGAAGTTCTACTCTATGGTTTTATCAAGAATGCTGCTTGTTGTGGAAAGAAACAAGGAGTGTGGACAAAGTGTAGTGATGTATGACCTCGTTCATTCCCCCAGGGAAGCTGCCTGGTCCCAGAGTCCACATCCCTGGTACCACTGTTTGCCCAGAGTGACTGGGCCCGGGCACTAGAGCACACAGGAGCACATCACACATGCTGATTGCACGTGCCCCATCCGAAGGGCGAGTGCTCACAGCACAGAGCCCCTCTGCATCTTGTGGTCCAGCTCCCCAAACCTCATCCAGTCCCCCGGGCCACAACCAGGAATCCACCCTGGCTGTTGGTGGGCATTTGATCTGTGCTACAGTAAAAGAAAGCGTTTGCCCAATCTTGGGCTCAAGATCCCCAGAATAGAACTCATGACTTTCTTTTCTCTCTCAGTATTAGAAAAAGGTGATGGTACTAAGTCAGCAATAGCAACAAAAACAAGCAATGGGAAAGGACGCCCTATTCAATAAACAATGCTCAGTTAACTGGCTGGCCATATGCAGAAGACTGAAACTGGACCCTCCTTACATCATATACAAAAATCAACTCAAGATGGATTAAGAACTTAAACATAAAGCCCCACACCTAAAAGCCCTGGAAGATAACCTAGGCAATAGCATCCTGGACATAGGAACAGGCAAAGATTTCATGACAAAGACACCAAAAGCAATTGCAACAGAAGCAAAAATTGACAAATAGAATCTAATTAAACTTAAGAGTTTCTGCACAGTAAAATAAACTATCAACAGAGTAAATGGACAACCCACAGAATGGGAGAAAATATTTGCAAACTATGCATCTGACAATGGTCTAATATCCAGCATCAAGGAACTTCAACAAATTTACAAGAAAAAACAAACAAGCCCGTTAAAAAGTGGGCAAAGGACATGAAGAGACACTTTTCTTTTTTTTTTTTTTTTTTTTTTTTTTTTTTGAGACGGAGTCTCGCTCTGTCGCCCGGGCTGGAGTGCAGTGGCCGGATCTCAGCTCACTGCAAGCTCTGCCTCCCGGGTTCACGCTATTCTCCTGCCTCAGCCTCCCGAGTAGCTGGGACTACAGGCGCCCGCCACCTTGCCCGGCTAGTTTTTTGTATTTTTTAGTAGAGACGGGGTTTCACAGTGTTAGCCAGGATGGTCTCGATCTCCTGACCTCGTGATCCGCCCGTCTCGGCCTCCCAAAGTGCTGGGATTACAGGCTTGAGCCACCGCGCCCGGCTGACACTTTTCAAAAGAAGACATATGTGTGGCCAACAAGTATATGAAAAAAAGCTCAATATCACTGATCGTTAGAGAAATGCAAACCAAAACCACAATGAGATACCATCTCACATCAGTCAAATAAGTGTATTAAAAAGTCAAAAAATAACAGATGCTGGCAAGGTTGCAGAGAAAAGGGAACACTTACACATTGTTGGTGGGAGTATAAAATGGTTCAATTATTGTGGAAAGCAGTATGGCAATTCCCAAGCAGCTAAAAACAAAACAACCGTTTGACCCAGTAATCCCATTACTAGGTTATACACTCAGAGGAATATAAATCATTCTACTATAAAGACACATGCATGAGAATGTAAACTGCAGCACTATTCACAATAGCAAAGACGTGGAATCAACCTAAATGTCCATCAATGATAGACTGCGTAAAGAAAATGTGGTACATCTACACCATGGGGAATACTATGCAGCCATAAAAAAGAATGAGATCATGTCCTTTGCAGGAACATGGATGGAGCTGGAGGCCATCATCCTTAGCACAGTAACGCAGGAACAGAAAACCAGATACTGCATGTTCTCATTTGTAAGTGGGAGCTAAATGATGAGAACACATGGACGCATAGAGGGGAACAACACACGGGGGCCTATTGGAGGGTGGAGGAAGGGAGGAGCGAGAGGATCAGCAAAATAACTAATGAGTACTAGGCTTAATACCTGGGTGATGAAATAATCTGTACAACAAATTTCCCTGACACAAATTTACCTTTGTAACAAACCTGCACATGTGCCCCTACACCTAAAACAAAAGTTAAAAAAAGTAAAAGAATAGCAAAGGGGAAAATACATATTACAATCTCTTCCTCTCTTTCGTATCAAAGGGTATTATATTGAGTCCAAAAGAAATTATTTCCTTTCTTTTTTGAGACAGGGTCTTACTCTGCCTCCCAGGCTGGAATGCAGTGGTGTGATCATGGCTCACTGCAGCCTCGACCTCCCAGGTTCAAGCCATCCTCCCACCTTGGTCTCCTGAGTAGCTGAGAACACAGGCATGCTCTACCCTGCCTGGCTACTTTTAAAGTCAGGGTCTCACTATGCTGCCCAGGCCAGTCTTGAACTCCTGGGCTCAGGCGACCCTCCTACTTTGGCCTCCTGAAGTGTTAGGATTGCAGGCATAAGCCACCACGCCCAGCCAGGGAAATTATTTCCTTTCATATTGCTTTTAACGTTCATGTTTTGAATAGATACTATCATGACACAGTTTAAAACTTTTTAAAAGACAGACAGTATTCAGTGAAATGTCCTCTTCTAACCCTCACCCCAGTGCCCTGGCCAGTCATGGGTTCTTAAAAAAAAAAAAAAAAAGTCAGCAATAGAAAGCATGGCCAGGCCATGGGGTGAGGTTCTCTCTCTCAGAGCAGCGATTTCGCAGCATGGTCTGGGAGTCTCGTGGTCTTGCAGGTGGGCAAAGACCACTTCTAGAATCCGGTTGTGGTCAGGTCGCCGCCTGCCTTCTCACTGTGTCTCTAGCCTCGCATTTGCATGTATTTGTTTCAGTATGTCTTTTGAGGGTCTTTTGAGAGTCTTCTACATATCAACCTTCCACAAAATTCTGAACATTTCTGTGTGTGTGTATGTGCGTGTTTGCAATGGAAATAAAAAGGGTCCATGAATTTTATCTTTCCAAGTAGTCTGGGACACAATCCCACAAAACCTCACAGCCAAAGACACCTGCCTGCTTGTTTTCCTAGAGAGAAGCCTTCCTGACACACCCACACTCAGGTCTGCACCTGAGCCATGGAAACCTCCCCGAGAAAGGCCTGGGGTGATTTAGCCCGGTGATTTAGTTCTCGTAAACAAGCCCTTAAGCCGGGAAACTGGGACCAGGGCAAACAGCACACTGTTACCATTATTTAGGCAAATTCTTCCAGGAGAAAACTCATTTTTTTAAGAGAAAAAGTACAGAAAAAAATTGATTTAAGAAGACTGAGTTCAGGAACAATTTGAATATGAACTACTTGACAATAATGCCATTTAATTATTGTTAAGAACACACAACCACCCAAAAGCATTACTGATAAAATATAATTCCAAATACCACGTTCCTCGGCCAAGACAGCACCTGAGAACACCATGAGGAGCAGCATCTGGGGCCATGCTGGGTGCCCGACCTACCCACCTGGGCTTAACACACGTGCTCCTGGGACAAATGGAAGTCTGGCGCCCAGTGCACAGACTCTGAGGGTGGAGGTCCTACTCACCGTTCTCCCGAGTTTGGGATCCATTAGGCTGGAGTTCTGAAGCCTCTAGCAACTTTCCCAACCTCCAAAAGATGTGGCAGAGTTAGTCCCATCAAAGCCCCGAGAGGGTGACATTAAATATCTCTCTGTGCCCTGACCCACGTTGTCCCCCGGAAGGAAGACGAGGCTGGTATAGTGGAGCTATTCACATCTGGAGAACAAAGCGGCTTCGGAGGTATTCATTCAGCTCAACTGCAGAGGAAGAGACAATGCATCTCACATGCACAGACACAGGATGAGGCAGTGGCCCCAAAGTCATGTGATGTCACTGGAAGCCAGCAGCTGGGCTCGGCCTGCGACTCCCCGGGTTCTTCTTTGGGGGTATATGTGTATCATCTCTGCGACAGAGCGGGCCCTGGCCAGCAGGCAGAGCCGAGCCAGCGGCATAGCCCCCTCAGGTGACAGCCCCCTCACGTGACAGGCCCCCACACGCTGTGGCTGTGGGCCCTCGTGATGGAATGTGACGGCTGAGGATTAGCTTCCTAGGGCTGTGCAGGGGCCGAGGGGAGAGTTTCCCCCGCTCTCTGAAGGGTCGCTGAAAAATCTTGCACAAGGCAGTTGAATTGGAGAAAAGGCGTACAGATTGATTTGATCCTGGTTTTACGTGACATGGGAGCCTTCAGAATGAAGGCCAATACCCAGTGGGGCTGGGAAGCTGAGTCACCTTCCTGAGGTTCCACAAGGAGTGGCGGCTTGGATGCTGGCGAAACAGGTGACGGGAGGAGAAAAGAGGACTTCAGCTGAGGACAATCAAGGCTCACTAGGGACGATTCCGTGGGCTTGACGAGTACACCGCAGTCTTCGGCCAAGTCTGCTGGGCCGCAGAGCAGACAGT
This sequence comes from Rhinopithecus roxellana, assembly GCF_007565055.1. NCBI lineage: Eukaryota > Metazoa > Chordata > Mammalia > Primates > Cercopithecidae > Rhinopithecus > Rhinopithecus roxellana. Next base: position 34,318,717 of record NC_044569.1, on the reverse strand, counting down.
GGCCTTGACAAGTCTGTCCGGTGTGCTCGATGTCAGCCTTCCTTCCTGAGACACGGGTTCAGTGAACGACAACTCAGGGAAGGGACCACCTTTCTTCTTTGGTGGGTCAGACTTGAAGGAGATAAGGACACTTCAGGATCTCCGGGAGAGACGGTGGGGGTGGGGGAGCGAGAGGCCTTGAAACTCCTTTTCAGTTCAATTGGCACAAAGCACCATATTTTGGGGTATTGGCTTCTGAGCCCCAATATCTGCTCTAAAAAGCACCCTACACTGGTGGCTTAAGCAACAGAAATTGGTCTCAGTTTTGGAGACTGGAAGTCTGAGATGAAGGTGTGGGCAGGGCAGGTTTCTCCTGAGGCTGAGTGGGAAGGGCGTGTTCCAGGCCTCAGTCTGCGTGGCTGCTGGCCGTCCTTGGCATCCCTTGTCTCGTAGAAGCATCACCCGATCTCTGCCCTTGTCTTCATGTGACTCTCTCCGTGTGTGTGTCCAGATTTTCCCTTACCATAAGGACACAGTTATCAGGGGTCCACCCTACGTCCACGTGACCTTACCTAAAGGTAAGTAATTCGATCTGCAATGACCCTATCGCCATAGAAGGTCACATTCTGAGGTCCTGGGGGTTACGACATCAACATATAAATTTTGGTGGGAAGCTCAGGGGACAGTAGAGAAAAGGGGGCCCCAGGGCACAGGCCAGAGCCCTGGGTTGAGGGGTCCCGGGACTTTTCTGGGGGATTGGGATTCTTTTGCATCATTTCTCTCTTAATAACTCTTGCAGAGATTGGCACACTGGAGAGTTACTCTGTAACTTTTTGCTGAATGATAGGACAAATAATCAAATAATTTTTGCCAACAAAGAAGCCTCTGGAAAGGCAGAGCTGGAACTCATTACCTCAGCGAGTTGAGGCTAGCTGTGGCTCTCAGGGCCGGGCCCTCTCCCTTGCAGAGGGGCAGCATCTCCACCAGCTGCACCTCCTCCCCATCCTCGCACCTTTTCCCCAACACTTGCCGGGCCGGGCTCCTTGAGCTCCAGGCCCAGCACAGCGGCTCCCGGGAAGTGGGTCTGGCCCTTCTCCTGAAGGCCAAGTTGCTGGGATCATACTCAGAATTCCAAGGGCTGGAAAGGAAGGAGAGGATGAGGCTGGGCCCAGGTGTGGGCTGTGACCCTATGAGGGTGGGGGCCCTGCTGCCTGCAGCCATCAGAGGAAAACCTTGCCCCTACCCGGTCAAAGTCACTTCTGGCAAGAGCATAGCCCAGGGGCAAGTCCAGCGCTTCAAAAGTCCACGTAATTCAGATCAGAGAATTCCACTTTCTCAGCCTCTGTCAAATGCACTTCACTCTTTCCTTGCAGAAAATATGTGAGATATGAGTGTTCCTCACAATAAGTTTTTTTCTAGAAAACAGAGCTGGCTCAAATATTTTGTTAGGATTCTAGCACTTTGGGAGGCTGAGGCAGGAGGATTCCTTGCCAGGAGCTGGAGACAAACCTAGGCAACAGAGTGAGTCCCCATCTTTATAAAAATTAAAAATACATAAATAAAAATTTTAAAAACATTTGTTAGCTGATTACAATAGAAGACATTTGATTCTATTACTAATATAGTTGGAAGGAGGGAAGGAAAGACTCCAATGGATGTTAGCAAGAACAGAAGCCAAACACAAGTCCAGGCGAAAGTGCTCCTACAAGAATTCCAATTATTTTGCCTTCTCAGTCTTTCATCTTCAAACATCTTCATCTCGGTGCCAGTTAAATCTGGGAGACAGTGGAGAGAAGAGAGGGGAGAAAGGAAGAGAGGAGAGAGAGATGGTGGTGGAGAGAGAGGGGAAAAGACAGAGAGGAGACAGAGAGACCAAGAAGCTGCTCTGGGTTCCCTGCTCCTAACACACGTGAACCTAAGCTAGGCTGTGCTTTTCAGCTTCCCAGGTTTCCATTGGAGAGTATGAGGGGCAATGCCTGGCGCTAGTATTTCCTCTAACTTTGCTGGGTCAGAGGCTACCACCTGTGTGTGTCGGCAGAATATGATGTACACCACGTCGGCAGACAGAAATACATCCTAGGTCTGTGCCATGGTAATTAAGCTCTGTGCCAATGACATGTCCCATTTACAGACCTCACTTGGTTGAAATCCTATCATGATTCTTCAGCCAGATCCCCCAGCACCTTCCATACCCTTCATAAGGCACCATCACTCCCGAGGTGGCACTGCACTCACTTATAAGCCGTCTTCTCTCTCTATAACTGTTGCAGGGATTCGCACACTGGAAGTTACTCTGTAACTGTTGAATGAAAGGACACATTTTACCAATGAAGAAACCTCTGGAGTGGCAGAGTTGGAACTCCTTATCCCAGCTAGCTGGGGCTCATGAAGGCTTCCTGAGCATGCCTGGGGCCCTTTTCCCTGCAGTGTGGCATCTTTCTGTATCTGGTGTAGCACAAGCACGTGGCGCCATCCAGTCACACCCAGTGGAGAGAGAAATGGGCCTCAGGGAGCCCGTACTCCCAGGAGGGAGAGAAAGATCTGCTCCCTCATTGGTGTTCACCATCTTCCGCTTTCTCCTCTTCCTCAACCATCCACACCAAGCTACTGCCACCAAGGATCTGGGTAATGACGCACCACGATGCCCATCACTCTGTGAATCCCACAGCACTGGAAACGCCATGCTTTGGTCCACAAAGAGTCCTCCCTGACTCCGGACTCTAAACAGAGCCAGTGGAATCACCTCTCCAAGTCTCCCGTTTACTTCCCTGGAAAGAGGAGGAAGGAACCTACCTTCTCCGGGTTCAATGAGGCAAAGCTGGTGATGGTTATGATTAGAGATGAAAGCAGACCTTTTGCCCTGTCTTGGGACACTAAAACATGTCCAAGAGGGCTCTTTAGAGATGAAGTTGACAGTAACAGCTTCCATTCCAGTTCTGGGAAAATAAATCTCTGCACACACTCTCCTGTCTGTCCCTCCAACTCTTTTTAACCCCACAGAAATCCAGCTTTTGCCTCTCTCTGGAAGCCTTCTCAGAAGAGGCAAGCCCAGGTGTGGGCTGCACCCTGTGACCTTCTTGCCCTCTGGGGGCACGGGTTTCCTGTCCAGGCAGTGGCAACAGTGTGCATCACACTCAGCGCAGGGCTGAGTACACAGTACCGTACACAGTGGGTGCACAATGAACGGGAGCTGACGTGATTCCAGCTCACCCCAGACTCCCCCAGGCCTTGCCCACCTAGTGAGATTTCACAAGCGTGTCTTGGGTGCTGCCCTGCGTTGGGAACAATGGCTGAGCAAGTGCCCGAGCCCTGCCTTCAAGGAGACAGGATAAATGTACGAAATGGTCCAGCAGCTGCAGCTAATGGCTAAGTGGCTCACGTGGACAGAAGTCCTGGGTTTGAACGTGGAAGAGGATGCTTTGGGCAGATGCTGGGGCAGGCGTGGAGCTGGAGGAGGTGAGCCTTCCTGGAGGGCAGGTGGGACTGGAGAGGTCAGGCCCTCCAGCAGGCAGCATGCTAGAATCACCTGGGAGCTTAAAAAAGGCCAGCGGCCAGGCCCACTCCCAGAGAAATCATCTGATTTGGGATGGGCAGATGAGAAATAGGGATAGGCAGAGGAAGTGGAGGCTTCTGGGTGGGGACGGGGCTGCAACAGGGGCAAGCAGGAAAGCCGTCTTCTCAGAAGGGGTGCCCATTAGCTGACAACAAGATTCAAGATCTGAGGATTGGATGGGGCTTCGGATCTCCTGGTCTTTTCCACTCCGTAGGAGTCCAGGCCCTGACCTCCTCCTGCGTGGCTCCAGCAGCCTCACCCTGGCTGGTCGCCCGGACCCCAGGGGTTCAGGCCACAGGACCATCTCATGCGAACATCTCAGTGAAAGCCCACTCTGTGCCCTTTTGGGTGGGGTTTGGTCAATGAAGATCTGTTGTTCTGAGGAACTTCTGCTGTGACTAAACCACTGTTTCTTTTAAGTTGGCACCTGTCTGTTGAAGCAGCCTCCTATCAAAGGCCATTTGAGGAAACTCAGACTGACAGAATTCTGCATAACTGAGTGAAAACTCCTCTCTCTTACCATGTACAGTAGTAACAGATTCTACTACACACAGGTGTCTTATGATACTGAAGAGTCACCAACGATGAACCACCTGCCCAGGGGGCTCTGCGAGCCCAAGAGGGTCCACAGTTGCCTCCTGATTGTGCAGTGGTGAAAGGAACAGGAGGCCGTGAGCACCATTTACCAGGACTGCCTTCTCCCCTCATGCTGCTTGCTTCCCAAAGCTTCAGGGCTGATGTGGACGGTGAGTTTTCTTCGAAAAATTGATAACAAAGTGTGTTCCATGAGTCTTTCCTCTATGTGTTATATATACTTTAAAAAAGTTAGTTGACAAGTAAAGATTGTATATATTCAAGGTGTCAAATGTAATCATTTGATATATGTATACATTGTATAATGATTATCCCAATCAAATGAATGAACACACCATCACTACCACTCCTGTACAGTAAATCCCAGCACTTCTTTATCTTGTAACTGAAAGTCTGTACCCTCTGCTCACCATCTCATTCCCACACCCTCCAGCCTCTGGCAACCACCATCCTAGTCTGTTTCTATGAGTTTGACTTTCAAGTCTGCATAGAAGATTTAATAGCATTGTATTTTTATGTCTGGCTTAATTTAACTTAGCCTAAAGTCTCCAAGATCATCTATGCTGTCACAAACAACAGGACTCCCTTGTTTCTATCAGGCTGCATAGTGGTCCATTGTGTATATAGACTACGTTTTCTTTATCCATTCATCTGCTGATGGACGTTTAGTGGTTTCCCTATCTTAGCTATAGTGACTAATGCTGCAATGAACAGGAGGGTGCAGACATTTCTTTGACATATTGATTTCATTTCTTTTGGATAAATACACAGAAGCGACATGGCTGGATCATATGGTAGTTCTGGTTTCAGTGTTTTGATAAATCTTTATAATGACTGCATTAATTTATATTCCCACCAACAGTGAACAACAGTGTGCAACAGTGTCACCTCCAACACTTATTATCTCTTGTCTTTGCCACAGTAACAGGTGTGAGGTGATACGTCATTGTGGTTTCGATTTGCATTTCTCTGATGATTAGTGATGTTGAGTATTTTTTTTATATGCTTGTTAGCCATTTGCATATCTTCTTTGGAAAAAAATGTCTATTCAGGTCCTTTGTCCATTTTCAAAGTTGGGTTACTTTTGTTTGTTTCTGTTTTTTTTTTTTTTGCTACTGAGTTGTACGAGTTCCTTATATATTTTGCAGGTTAACCCCCTTATCAGATATGTGGTTTGCAAATATTTTCTCCCATTCCATATGTTGGCTTCTCATTTTGTTGTTTCTTTTGCTGAGCAGAAAATTTGTAGTTTAATGAAATCCCAATTGTTTATTTTTTTCTTTTGTTGCCTATGCATTTGGTGTCACAGGCAAAAAATCATTGCCAGGACCAATGTCATGAAGCTTTTCTTCTGCGTTCTAAGAGTCTTATGGTTTCGAATCTTACACTTAAGTCTTCAATACATTTTGAGTTGATTTCTGTATATGGTGTGAGATAAAGGTCCAATTCTATTCTTCTGCATATGGATATCCAGTTTTCCCATTGTTATTTATTGAAGAGACTGTCCTTTCCCATTTGTTCTTGGCACCTTTGTTGAAAATCAATTGGCTATAAGTGTGTGAATTGATTTCTGGGCTTTCCATTCTGTTCCATTGGTCTAAATGTCTGTTTTTATGCCAGTACCCTATTTTGGTTACTATAGTTTTATAGTATGTTTTGAAGTCAGGTTGTATGATGCCACCAGCTTTGTTCCTCTTTTTCAAGGTTGCTTTTGCTATTTGGGGTCTTCTGTGATTCTATATAAATTTTAGGATTTTTCTTCTATCTGTGAAAAATGCCATTGATATTTTGATAGGAATTACACTGAATCTGTAGATCACCTCGGGTACTATGGATACTGTAAAAATATTAATTCTTTCAATCCATGAACGTGGGATACCTTTACATTTGTATCTTCCTTTTCATCCATGTCTTACAGTTTTTGGTATACAGATCTTTCATCTCCTTGGTTAAATGTATTCCTGCATATTTTATTCTTTTTGATGCTATTGTAAATAAAATCATTTTAATTTCTTTTTGGGTAATTTATTTTTGGTGTATAGGAGTGCAACTAATTATTATGTGTTGATTTTGTATTCAAAATCTTTACTGAGTTCATTTAGTAAGTGAACTATTCATTAGTTCTAAGAGTATTTTGGTGGAGTTCTTTTGGGGTTTTCTATATGTAAGATCATGGCATTTGCAAACAGAAAATTTTGCTGTTTCCAAATTGGATGCCTTTTATTTCTTTCTTCCTTTTTTTTTTTTTTTTTCTATTTGTTTTCCTTGGGGCAGATGTCATGGTATAATTGATGTAACAGAGGAACTTAAAGGTTGACATCCAATGTGCAGAAAACTTATTATTGTTTTCCAACATCTGTTCTCCCTCTCCTACGTAGAATTTTTAGCTGGGCATATTTTCATCCTCTCATACGTTTGGATGTGGCCACCTGACTGTTTTCTGGAGAGTAGAGGCAAGGGGTCGAAACGTTCAATCGTGGCTTGTGCCTTTACATGGAGGGATCATGTCTTGCCCTCTCTTTTCCTCCTTCCCACTGGCTGCTCCAGCAGGAGCTGGTGCAGAGATCTTGGCCTGTGAGACAAAACTGAGGAAGAAAGAGGCTCATAATTGAAGGAATCCAGGTCCCAAATGATACAGGAGCCCCCACACCAGCCCTGAACCTGCTGCTCAGACTTCTGTGTGAAGAACAAACGCGTAAACCTTCACCCCGTGGAAGCCTTGATCATTTTGGTCACAGCAGCTTAGACTTATCCTCACTAACTAATACACTGTTGATTAAGGATCCTGAACATTTCTAGCATGACTTATCTGACCCAGACACTAAAAAATAACAAGAAAAGAATGAACTTGACTTTCTCTAAGTCACATGGAGGATTTAACTGTTCTTCAGGTCAGAAGGGCTCACTCAGCTGACCCTCTTCTAGGTCAAGAATGTGGCACAGCAAGTTCTGTCTTTTTCTACATCAGACAAGATTATGGTGTTTTTCCCACTGGCCAACTTCCTGCTGTGGCCTGAACTTGATACAGGACAAGCTTTTGCTTTTGGCAATAGGGAAAAGGCTCCCAAAGCAGCATCTCCTGGGACTGCTTGTTGATGAATGCAAAGACCCCTGAGGGAGATCTGGGTTACACAAGCATGTGAAATGCTTGCTATCACATTGATTTTTTTAGGATAAGCCTCCCTGAGAGGACTAGTTGCAGGGCTTAGGGAGGACTTGCGGGGTGGGAGCAGGAGCAGGAGAACATCTACTGCTGACCTCAGGGCAGGCGCCCAGGGAGCAGAGGTATTCCAATTTCTTCCCTCCTTTCTAGTAAGTGCTGGGCATGAGAGGTCTGAGCAATGGCGCCTCTTTTTCCCCATCCAAGTTCCGACCTATGAGTCAAAGTAGTCAGCAAAGTGGACTGTAATTAATTAAGCTCGTATTTTAAAGCACGGATTGTATGTGTAGGTAATCCTATGCTGATTCCCAGAATGAGGCAGCCTCGCACTGCAGCCCTGGAGGGACAAAGCAGAGCGCCCCCTCGTGGACAGCTTCCTGCAGCCGGCCCGTGCTCGTGGAAGCATGGTGGCCAGCAGCGTCCGGAAGCCAGCAGTTCCCTTGACGCCCTCCTGGGGAAGTCTCATCATGCAGTGCCTTCAGCAAGCCACCTCCCTGTGCACAACTTCCCTGGCACCCCTGGGAGGCATATTCAGCAAGTTCTCCACATGGACTTCTCTGCCGGGTACTGGGCCGGGGCCATGCTGTCTCCAACAAGGTCTGGACTTAGCCCTGAGGAGTAGCTCTTCCTTGGGCTCTCTGTCCCAGGAGCTGGCTGCTCCCTACGTTTGCCCTTCCAACTCTTGGATTCTACAGGTGTTTGACTATCAGTCTTATCTCTAACCTTCAGGATCTAGAAGCGAGATCATTTTTGTATTGATTGGGTCCAGGCAGAAATGCTGAGATACCATGTCACACCCACTAGAATGGCACGATCAGAAGGATTACAGGTGTTGTTGAGGGTGTGGAGAAATCAGAATCCTGGTACACTGCTGGCGGGAATGTCAAATGGTGCCGCCGCTTTGGACAACAGTCTAGCAGCTCCCCAAACAGCTACAATTGGAATTCCTGTATTGGCCAGCACTTCCCCTCCTAGGCATATACCCAAGAGAAACGAGGAGATGTGTCCACACAAAAACTGGGACATGAATGTTCACAGCAGCATTATTCATAATAGCCAGAGTGGAGACAATCCAAATGTCTACCAGCTTATGGATGGATAAGCAAAATGTGGTCTATACTTAAAATCAACACTACTCAGCTATAAGAAGGAATGAAGTACTAACGCATGGGACACCATGGATGAACGTTGAAAACATTCTTCTGAGTGAAGGAAGTCAGACACAAAGACCACATATTAGGCCAGGCATGGCGGCTTCATGCCTTTGGGAGGCAGAGGTGGGAGAATTGCTTGAAGCCAGGAGTTTGAGACCAGCCTGGGTCATATAGCAAGACCCCGTCTCTACAAAAAATTTAAAAATTAGCTGGGCACAGTCACGCACCCTGTAGTCCTAGCTCCTTGAGAGGCTGAGGTTGGAGGATCACTTGAACCCTGGAGGTTGAGGCTGCAGTGAGCCAAGATGGTGCCACTGCACTCCAGCTGGGTGACAGAGCAAGACATTGTTTCTTAAAAACAAACAAACAAAAACTAAAGGCCATATATTGCATAATTCCATGTATATGAAAGTCCAGGCCAGGTGCAGTGGCTTATGCCTGTAATCCCAGCACTTTGGGAGGCAGAGGTGGGCAGATCACCCGAGGTTGGGAGTTTGAGACCCGTGTGACCAACATGGTGAAACCTCGTCTCTACTAAAAAATACAAAAATTAGCCAGGCATGGTGGCGCATGCCTATTATCCCAGCTACTCAGGAGGCCGAGGCAGGATAATCGTTTGAACCCAGGAGGCGGAGGTTGCAGTGAGCCAAGATCGCGCTGTTGCATGCCAGCCTGGGTGACAGAACCAGATTCTGTCTCAAAAAAAAGAAAAGAAAAGAAAAAAGGAAGTCCATAGAGACAGAAAGTAGATTAGTGGATGCTTGGGCCTGAGGGAGACAGGGCGATTGTGTTGGGGAGGTGATAGGTTACAGGTACTGCGTTTCTTTTGGAGGCAGTGAAAATGTTTTGAAATCAACTGGAGATGGTTGTGCAACTCTGTGACTATATGAGAAGCCACTGAATTGTTCACACTAAACAGGTAGATTGTTTGGCCTATGAATTGCACCTTTACCGAAGCTGTCAACAAGAAATCGCCATGGGGGAAACCAGAAGGAGAAATATTGAGACCTCAGTGGGAAAGGCAGGAGGCCAAGTGCACACCAGGAACAACTGGCCTCCTGCCATGGAGGGGAGGCCATGAGTGTCCCCCAGCAAGGGGAGGGGAAGAGGGGAGGCCTGGGTCCCAAGGCTGCCTCCCAGGAGCTGGGTGATGGCAGGCCACCACAAGGCTCTCAGGCCTTTCCCCTCTATAGCACAGGGACGAAGCCTCCTATTTCACTGGGATGCAATGAAACATTAGACAAACATCTTTAAAGCCCTTTGTAACATGGATTATATAAATAGTAATGAATGAATCCTTTGGGAGGAACTCTAACTCCCCCTAAAGGTACTGTCAATCATTTTTTAAAGGAAATGATCCCTAAAATTGGCAGCTCCTTACTTGGGTGACATAGTAGCAATTTTCCTCTCCAATATCAGGCAGCAGATATTTACTTTCTCACATTTTTCCATTTAATACAATTTCTTACAACTGTTAGGCCAGTAGATAGTATGGACATGGATCTATGGTTGCTCTTCTAGAAATAGTCAAATAATTCATTTGTGAATCTGCAGACCACCGTTGGATTCATGGACACTTTTCAAAGCATTTTGTCTTTTCAGTAAATAAAATAGTTTAGTAATGTCATGTTTAAAGGGCCAAGTGGCTGCAGTTTTCAATGCTTCTTGATGTATGAAACACCTTTCTCTAAAGGACCTAAGATATATCTGCTTTTTGAATAAAACTTAGAAGTGACACTTAGAGAAAGTCTTTTGTTTTTAATAAATTTCAATATTCCTATCATGTACCATACTGCAGTAGTCTGAAAAAAACTTTAGACTTGCTTTAAAAAAAACTGGTCCCAGATTACACAGGCTGAAACAGTATCTATTTACCATACCTGTTTCCCACTTGACAAGATCCAGCTTCATGCATGAGTGGGAACAGTTCTTCATTGTTTGCAAAGGGGTCACAGGGTCATTTCTGTCTTCATAACCTCTCTGCAAAAGTGGTTTGTGCTCTTCTGACACAGGAGGACACGGAGGCTCAAGTTCACAGAACCAGCAGTTAGACCCATTAGGTCCAGGGTTTTACAAAACTGTTGTTTACATCAAAATAGCTAGTGGCATGCCAGCTCAGCTTCTCACATGCGGCAGTCTGGATGTGTGAAAACGTCCATGCCACCCCGCTTAGGCATTTATCTGATCATGGGCCAGTCTTGGGCCGGGTGCTAGGAAATTAGAGCTGTCGAGATGGCCCTTGTGCTCCTGGAGATTCCACGAGGGACTGAGCTTGCAGAGATGGAGGTGAGCATTGGCACTTTCCCCAGGAGTCATAGGCCTTCTAGTAGAACACCACTGTGATTTTCTCCAGATCACCCTCCCCTAGCACTTCCAGAGGTGACGACCTTGCACTTACTTCAAGGGAACCTGACTGCCCTGAGCCACGCAGGGTGCTGCAGGTTTTAGCACGGTGATTGCCTGACTGCCCGTAGGCTGCCTTTTGCTGCTGTAATACGATGCCCAAGACTAGGTAATTTACAATGAGCAGAGATGTATTGGCTAATGGTTTGGGAGGCTGGGAGGTCTGAGGTGGAGGGGCCAGGACCTGGCGAGGGCCTTCTGGCTGTGTCATCCCACAACACAAGAGCTCAGAGAAGGGTAGAGAGAGCAAGAGGAGGCCAAACAAACCTTGTTGTAAAGAGCCCACTCCTACAATAACAGCATTCACTCAGTCAGGAAGACAGGGCCCTCATGGCCTGACCAGTTCAAGGCCCTGCCTCTTAATACTGTTACAATGGCTATTAAGTTTCAACACGAGTTTGGGAGGAACCAGACATTCAGACCATAGCCCCTCTCAGCTTGGGTTCCTGACCAATGCAGGCCCACATGCAGCTCGCATGCATGAGACACCAGCAGCTACTCTTAGGATTTCTGGGGGAAGACCATGCAGTTCTTCTTGCAGGATTAGAATCTGAAAGAAGGCATTTCTCACAGTTCTGATGGAGGAGTTGAGAGTTGGAGACACAAGCCCAGATAGCACTGAGTGCTGGGTCCAGCTGTACCTGAAGCCGCTACCCTTGTCTTCTTTTTTTGTTTTTACTTTGAAATGACAGGAGACTTAGATAGAAGATGCAACAGTCATAAAGGGTCCCCAGACATACTTCGCCCAGCTGACCTCTTATGCAGCCACAGCACAGGGATCAAAACTAAGAGATTAACATCCGCGCAAAACCAACTACAGATTTTCCTCACGTTTCATCCGTTTGTGTTTGTCTGATGTTTTTTCACAATGAATGTGATGTTCCCAGAACTTCCTGGGGCACATCCTCCTCAGGGCGTGGTGTCAGGAGTGCCTGGTGTGGATGTGTCATTACTGCTCAAGTTCATTTTGATCTGAGGGTGGCACCTGCCAGGTCTCTCCACTGTGAAGTTCCTGTTTTTCCCTTGGAAGGTGCTTTCAAGCTATGCAAATATCCCATTCCTTAAACCGCCTACCAATCTGTGAGTGTGTCAGGGATCTCACCTGCAGCAGCAGCTGCTCCAGCTTGGATCTCCCACTTCTCTCCCACATGAGCGGAGATTCTTCATCAAGGGGCACTGCTCCTTCTCACCCACTTTGTCGCTTTATTTATTTATATTACTATAAACTCACAGATTGTTATTTATTCCGTGGTAAAAATCCAACACTACTGCTATTTTCTCACTCCAGTTGCTCCGCTGGGCCCCTGCGAGCTCTTCCAGGCTGGCTCCTGCGTCCTTGGACGCAGCCCCATGCCCTCAGGAGCACATCCTTACGTTCTGATGTGAGAGGGTCCAAACTCATCCTGCATTTCCCCTGCTCAGCCCTGGAACCAACCACTTCAAGGAGCCTTTTCCTTTCATTGAGTTTACTCTGTTCTTTTATGTGAACTCGGCCAATCAATTCTTTGTTTAAGCCAGCTGGACTTCCTGTGGCCCCACAGTCGTAAGAAGCAGGGACAGGGACAGGGACAGGGACACTTCTTGGAACATGCGGGGGCCATGAGTGAGCCTCCACTTGTGTGGACGACGGAGGGAGTGCTCGCCTGGGAAGACCTGGGTTCTGTTTTCTGGGTCCTGCCTGCTGTCCCCTGCCCTGAGCTGACACCATCAACCAGACCCCACTCAATAAGCATGTTGTGCACGCCGCGAGCAACTCAGATGGAGCGATTCTTTTAGAGGTGTCATGTTTACTTTTTATTTAGTACAAACTGAGACAAAATCATCCTTCCAGTTAGGTGAGGTTTTGAGGGATCATACTAAAGAGAAGACAGGAAAACGCCAGTAATGGTGAAGGTCTTGAGAAAAGGACGGGACCCACAGATAGCAAGAGATCAGAGGAGGCCCCGACTTCTCTCCTCATTTCCTTTCCAAATATCCCAAATGTGCAATGCATCACCTGAGACAGAAGGCAGAAAGCATCAAGCTCTCTGTTTATCCCAATTCAATGACAACCAGAACTTTTTTTTTTTTGAGATGGGGTCTCGTTCTGTCGCCCAGGCTGGAGTGCAGTGGGGCAGTCATGGCTCATTGCAGCCTCCAACTCTCAGTCTCAAGCAACCCTCCTACATCAGTGTCCTGAGTAGCTGAGACTACAGGCATCCTACATCAGTGTCCTGAGTAGCTGGGACTACAGGCATGCACCACCACACCTGGCTCATTTTTTAAAAAACTTCTTGTAGACGGGGTCTTGCTACATTGCCCAGACTTAAGTGCAGTGGTGCAATTACAGCTCACTGCAAGCTCAAACTCTTGGTCTCAAGCGATCCTCCTGCCTCAGGCTTCTGAGTGGCTGGGACTACAGGCATACACCATCATGTTTGGTTCATTTCTTAAACTTTTTGTAGAGACAGAGTCTTGTTTTGTTGCCTAGGCTGGTCTCAGACTCCTGGCCTCAAGTGATCCTCCTGCCTTGGCCTCCCAAAGTGCTGGGATTATAGGTGTGAACTGTGGTGCCCAGTCAACAACCAGAACTTTCTGCAGACCTTGTGCTTTTGGACCTTGGGTATTTTCTGCAGGTCAAGCCATCCTGACCACTCCGAGAACTTACCCAGGGTGACTCAGCTGTCACTCTAGGTCACTCATAAGCCCATCGGGTAGCTCTACCCATGGACAGCTGGATGCACTTGTGTCTGTTCTCTGAAGTCGTAGATGACCTGACAAGAGGGAGAGGAAAGAGGGAACCTTCACTTCCCTGGGCGAGTCGGAAAAGGGTGGGGTGAGGGCGGGATTCCTTCTCGTCGGAGGTGACACACAGGAGGCCGGGCCTAGTCCTTCAGCTGGGAGACCTCATAGAGGTACGCGGCCAGCATCTTGGTTCCCTCTATGTAGTTATGCCTGGTAAAGAGGAACACATCGTCGTGTCAGCTGGTGTCATGAGCCAACACCGAGGCGCGGGGTGACTCCTCTCGAGCCCAGACACACGCTGCCTTCTTCCTGGGGAGCATCCCCCAGCGCAGCTTGGGGGCCCTGAGCATTGCTTGCCTTCAGAATTCAGCACTCCAGTTCTCAAGTGCAGCTTCAGTCTGACTGCCCAGCCCAGAGACCAATCCTGGTCCCCTAGTGCCTGGGTAGTGAATATCAAGCTTGGATCGTGGGCTCCTCCCATTATCCACTTGTTTCTGAAGACCAGGCCTCCCCTCCGGTCCTCTCAGCCAGGTCTCTGTCTCCCCCTCCCTCCTTCCTGCAGGGTCTCTGTCTCTGTCTTAGCCCCTGATCGTCTGCCTTGGTTACCACAGGATGCATTCTTGCCTTCTGCCCTCCTCAGCTATGTTAGGGGCCAGAGGCCTCTCCCGGAACTGCCTGAGACCCCTGCCTGCTGGGCCCCTCCTGCTCCCAAGGCCGGCTCAGAGGCTGCACCCGCCCTGTTGTGGGAAGAATCCCCATCACGTCTGCCCAAGTCAGGGATGTGTCAGAGCAGCAACATGTGCAGTTAGCAATGACACTGCAGTTCCCCAAAAAGGAAACAGGAAAATGAACAGGAAAAAAAGGAAATGGAGAGAGGGGTAGAGGAAGTGCACAGAAAAACACTGCATGAACCTTGTTTTTAGCACCTGCTCCTGCAAGGCCTCGTCCCGCCTCCCATCTGAAGTTCCCGCTTCGCAGGAAGGCAGGTCACGGGCCATCGCCCCCACCTGCTTCTCTTGGCAGCTGCACACGGTGGGAAGGGGAAGGGGAAGGGACGAGAGGGACGCTGTGCAGGAGACGCCAACCTGGGCCGCACCCTGGACCCTCACCTGTTGAGCTTTTCATTCTGGGAGTGGGCTCCGTCATCCGCTGACCCCATAGGCAGCAGCATGATGTTCTTGCCCGTGGCCTCCTGAAAGGTCAAGGTCACGGGAATACTGCCGCCTTCCCTGGTCAAGTCTGCCTCAACACCAAAAACTGGGGCAAACGGAATAAAATAAACGGTGAGCTTTGGGGCCCCAAGGTTGGGGATCTATCTCAGACCACTATTCAGTTGCACTCAGTCAGACCCCGTGCGAGGCCCTGGGGACAGCAAATCCATGCTCGAGGTCTGCCGGGGCCCAGGCTCATCCCACACACCGGCTGTCCTCATGCTGACTTAACTACGTGCCCAACGATACAGCAGTGCCCCGACACAGCTACGTGCCCACGCGGTGTAAGAGTCCTGTCAGACATGCGAGGGGCCCTGCCCAGCATCATCCACAAGGAGTGTCCAACCTGTCTTCATGGCTCTTCTCCCAGCCACGTAATGAGGGTGACTGCAGTCGGTGACCCAGGGCTTCCCACCGTGGCCCATGTACACCTTGAACTCGTTGGGGCTGTGCAGTTCAGCAAACTTCTTAGTCAGGTAGCTTGTGACCTAAACCACAAATAGAAGACAGACATACGATGCTTTATAAGCTTGGCATTCGATCCAATGCTAGTGACCTACGGGTCTGCTAAAACGGGGTCTACAGCGAGCCTACAATTGGCCTCTGACAGGTCTGCAATGGGTCTATGCTGAGTCTACAATGAGTCTCATTTTCTGTCGCTTAATACCGAGCTACGTAACGAGAGTAAGGAAAGAGGGGACTTCTGTTTTTTTTTTTTTTTTTTTTTTTGAGACGGAGTCTCTTTCTATCGCCCAGGCTGGAGTGCAGTGGTGCGGTCTCGGCTCACTGCAAGCTCCGCCTCCCGGGTTCACGCCATTCTCCTGCCTCAGCCTCCCGAGTAGCTGGGACTACAGGTGCCGCCACCACGCCCGGATAATTTTTTGTATTTTTAGTAGAGACAGGGTTTTACCATGGCCTCAATCTCCTGACCTCGTGATCCACCCGCCTCGGCCTCCCAAAGTGCTGGGATTACAAGCGTGAGCCACCGCGCCCGGCCAGACAGAGGGGACTTCTCATCAAAAAATAAAACCCAGTTATTTCAAAGTAAAAGACAAAGTTTTAGTATCAAGCAATTCACTCTTTCCAAAGATCTTCCAAATGATGAAACTATTTAAATTAAGTATAAAAACAATCTTCCCTGACCTGCTTTATATTATGGACAGAATGTTCGTGTGCCCCCAGAATTCATATATTTAAGCCCTAAACTTCATTGTGACTACATCTGGGAACTTAACAGAAGTAACTAAGGTGTGAGACAAAGTCACAAATGTGAGAAACTGCGTGTGCGCTGATCCGCTTGCCGGCCTATTTCACAGGCTCCACCCTGCCACTACCTGCAGCTCTCGGGAAAGATGCTTTGAAGACAAAACGGGGGAGCACACACCACCCCTGCCTCTTGCCCGAGTCGCTGCATTCCTTAGCAGATAAACGACCCTGTCCTTACCTTTTCCCACACACAAGATAGCGCCTGACCGCATTAGTGGTTGCGCCTCTGTGACCTATGGCCACACGCGCTCTTACACTGAGGCTCAGTGTGGCCTGGCTGGAATGTAACATCTGAGCAGGTGCGATGTGATTCTGCACGCACCGAAGCTCCCCCGCCTGCAGATGAGCTGCGGGCTGAGCCGCTGTCTTGGAGCAGGCTGGCCAGGCCTCTTGAAGGCTGCTCCTGGGCCCCAGGCTGCAATCCGCAGTCCTCAGTGAGACGCCTGAATAAAACTAACTTGAATTATTAAAAGCCTGGCTTTTTTTCTTTAGTATGTTTTTTTTTTCTTTTTCTAAACCTTATTTAGACAAAGGTTAAATGAGGCCAGAAGGGTGGGACGCAGCCTGAGTAAGAAGATACAGAAAGCCTGCCCTCCGCCATGTGAGGACAAGCGAGGTACCCTTGTCAGATGCCACAGCTGCCGGCACCTTGGTCCTGGACTCACCCACCTCCGACACAGTGAGAAATCCGTTTCTGCCACGTAAGCCACCCGGTCTGTGGTCTTTATTGTGGCAGCCTGAGCAGACCGAAAGCACTTCATAAAATAAATGACCACAGGCTACATTGCATCCAGACCCAGGATAGAGCCAGGCGCTTGTCCGGGGACTCCTCCTTGTGACAAGACCTCAGTGTTCAGCACGAAGGGCGAGCCCCAGGCTCCCGTTCCCAGTGGAAAGACTGTGACTCCATCTCCCCATGAATCCCAGCGGACCAGGGCAGTCAGAAGCTGGGCTGACCTCCAGCCACCAGAGTCCCCTCCACACGGTACCACGGTAAGGGGCGGCTCCGGGACTCTGACCAGAACACACTTGGCCCAGCGTTGGTGTTTGGCCTGGAGCCTTGAGGTAAGGTCAAAGGCCAGACTTTAGTAACAAAGGCCAGATCAGTAACAAAGGTCACTTCCATGTGATGCATTATCTTACATTAGCTTCTGAATCACGACTGTCGTTATGATTACTGATTTTGCCAGAGCCAGGAAGCGGGGCCATGCGTGGCCTGGGTGTCTGCCTAGTAAGAGCCTTTGTTACCCAAGTCTCTGCCTGGACACAGCAGCTCTTGGTCCCCGCCCTGCATCCCAGCCCCACATGCCTGCTCGCTGACGACTTCAGGAGTCATGTTTGGTACGAGCCTGATGGAGAACTTGCCAACCACCTTCCTGGGAATCACCGTCTTGGCCCCCGACCCAGAGAAGGCGCCTTCGATGCCATGGAGGGAGAGAGACGGGTACCGCCATCGGTGCATGAGGATGTCTTTCTGCAGAAAAATCAGAGGGTCAGGGACACCTCAGGCACTCGGTGCCAGCCCTGTCTGCTCACTGAAGAGCTGGGAATGTTGTCTGGGAAATCAGCGGTGTGAGACAGGCCCTGGCCCAGGACCCCGACAACCATAGGCAGGAGGTCCAGGTGCAGGCACCCTGCCCCGGTGCACTCTGGAGCTGCAGCGAGTGACTCAGCACAAAGGAGGCCCCTGACAGGCTGCACACCCTCAGGTGAGGCATTTTACTGCTTCTTACTGCAGTGTGGGTGGCTCAGGTCCACCTGGCAGAACTAGGAGAGCCACGCTGGCCACTGAGCACCTGTAGAACTGGGGGTGTCGAGGTCCCACAGATATTGGAGCTCTTGATGAGCCAGAGGCACCAAGAGGAGGAGGGGATGCAGCCCAGACTGTGTGTAGGCCTCTCCCAGGAGGAGGAAGAGGGGATGCAGCCCAGGCTGTGTGCAGGCCTCTCCCAGGAGGAGGAAGAGGGGATGCAGCCCAGGCTGTGTGCAGGCCTCTCCCAGGCCCACAGGACACAGGTGTGCAGCCCGTTCCTACCGAGAGAGGACAGCCAGGCTGACCAGCAAATCTGGTACAGGCCTGTGAATACCGACGATGCCATCTCCTCAGACCAGGAGAGACTTCATCTCCTGTTTCCCAAGTGTGTCATCAACACCATGACCTTCCTGCCTGCCCCCACCCCCCACATCCCTGCAGCAGAAGGTGGGTCAAGAGAGTAGGTGTGCCCCCAAAGGGGCTTCCAGAAAGTTCCTCAGTGACTTAGCCACTGAATATGTAGATTTCTGTTTGCGAACCAAACAGCTCAATGTTATCTGGGAGGTACAGACGAGGCCCTAAAACACCATACACAGAAGCAAATACGAGCCTGAGGGACAGGGCAGGAGAAACAGACCCACCTTCTCCCAGGCCCGCTCCTCCCTGCACCCAACCCCTCGGTCCATGACATCACTGTCCAGTCATTGCCAGTGGGAACTTTCTCTTCCTATTCCAGAGGCTCCTCCCTGATGCCAGCCAAGGCTCCCACGCCTGCAATAGCCTCATGGGTCTCCCAGCTCCACTGACTCAGCTCCGACACCCCAACCCATGATCCTTCCCTATGCGAGAACCGATGAACTCAAAGCCTGGCAGGGTTCACCACCTCCTAGGAAGACACGGCCGTGCCTAGGCCATCAGGCCAGCATGTCGGTCTTGGTCCCAGGCCTCACTCCACTGCCCGTCTGTCTCCAAGCAGCCAATATGTCTGTGCTCCTGCTCACTGGGCACGCCAGCCTTGCCCTGCACCTCTGCTGGCCGACAGGACCCTCTGATGAGCCTCAGCCGCTCCTAGCACCATGACCCTCTCCTCGTGCAGGCGCACAGCCTTTGGGACTGCCTGGTGTGGCCCTTAGCACATCCTTCCAGAGCCCTTGCCTGTCTGTCTCTGGGAGACAAAACTCAAGAGCCCAGCCGGGCCTTATTTCCCTTGTGTCCCAGGGCTGAGTTGCTTGATTCAACTGATGCTGGCTGAATCAATGGCACAGAACTTACATCTGTATCGCATAAACCCACAGCCTGCAGAACTTAACATCCATACCACATAAACCTATAGCCTGCAGGACTTACATCTATACCACATAACCCACAGCCTGCAGAACTTACATCTATACTGCATAAACCTATAGCCTGAGGAACTTACATCTATACTGCATAAACCCTACAGCCTGCAGAACTTACATCCATACCACATAAACCTGTAGCCTGAGAAACTCATATCTATACCGCATAATGCTACAGCCTGCAGAACTTACATCTGTACCACATAAATCTACAGCCTGCAGAACTTACATCCATACCACATAAACCTATAGCCTGAAGAACTTCCATCTATACTGCATAAACCCTACAGCCTGCAGAACTTACATCTATACCACATAACCCTACAGACTGCAGAACTTACATCTGCACCGCATAACCCTATAGCCTGCAGAACTTACCTCCATACCGCATAAACTTACAGCCTAGAGAAAAGTCATGACCCACTTTTCCCCTAACAGTGAGGTAAACATTCGGCAGTTTCCACCTCGCACTCGGCTCTGGTGTGGCTTAAATGATCCCTAGATCCAGTGGTAAGGAGGTTACTCTATAAACACAAACATGGCAGAGCCGCTGCCAGCAGGAGCCAGCCCATGTCCCCTCTGCATGCTTCTCCAGGTCTGATGGAATCAAAAGTGGATTTTGATACTAAAAAATTCCAGCGACCAGCAACCTGGTCACAGCCTACTTTCTGAGTGTCTCCACTGTTTGGTGACTCATGTGCACTGGACACTCCAGCTCCTTCCCTCGGAGACCTCCTGGAGCCAGGGAAGGTGACAGGGCCTGGGGGACACCTGTGTCACAGCGTGGCCCGGGCAGGTGGCAGGGTCGAGGCCTGAATTAGCACCTTGTTGCTGTGCAGGAGGATCTGCGCCCCCACGTCCTTGGCAAACTCCTCTATGTCAAAGTCGATGTCGTCATACAGCTTGTGCTCCTCTTCCGTGACGGCGGCCACAGCCTCGTTAATGCCGGGGATCAGGATGTTCCCCCTCTTGTCCACCAAAGAGCCTGAGGGAAGTGGGAGAGGGTTACAGCACTCAGGGGAGGCCGCGCCAAGGCGAGCTGCTCTTTCCTGCACTGACCCCAGGGAGCCGGGCTCGGGAGAGAGGCGGCTCAGGCCCCACAGCCACATGGCTGAGGGAGGGGCCAAGAGTAGCCACAACGCTCCACAGAATGATGCTCGTGGACGCGTCCCATGCACGTGTCGCCTGTCAGGCACCGTCCGGGACCTCAGGCTTTGCCAGTGATGTAATCAGCCGAACAGCCAGTGGTGTAATCAGCCGAACAGCCAGTGATGGAATCAGCCAAATAGCCAATGAGGGAGCAGCTTAGGCATTCCCATTTCTCAGGTAAGAAGACTGAGGAACACGTGGGGAAAGGAAATTATCCTTGGTCATGGACCACGACACAAATCAGCAGACTGGCTTCACACAGCCCCACTCTAACAACCGCCGCACTGCCCCATGTGCCTTTTAAATACGCATTCCACAAGAAAAGTGCTGCTCCTGAGCTGAGGGGGGTAAACTGTGGGCATCACAGAGTGGATGTCACACGGGCAGCTGGCATTGGCGGGGAGGAATGGAGAGCTTGTGGATGCTGCAGGAAGGGAGGGCTGTGCTTGGCCTCAGAGCAGGAGGACACCAGGGATAGCATGATGGGATGCCTGGTCTCAACGAGCTGATCAGGCGGGGGACCTGGACGGGGACAGTTATCACATAAGACAGGCCCAAACACATGCCCTGCAAGAGATGTCAAATGACCACGTCTAAAGGAAGGACAGCACCATCTGGCGCAAGGGGCTTGGCCAGACAGGACCTGGGGGCGACGGAGTTGGGTGCTGGAGGCAGGGTAAGGTTTCACCAGGTGGTGACAGGCACACGAGGGCTTCAGGGGCAAAAATAAAACAAGGGGGCCTCTCAGAGGCACAAGTGAGTGGGAGGAGGGAGAGGCACAGTTGGAACCGAGACAGAAGTTGGTTCGTGTGGAATGCTGAAATGCACCCAGTGCTGATGACAGACAGCCTGGAAGTCATGCGCGTCCACTTTCCCCTAAACTGCGGACTGAACGCCCATCCCACACTTACCCATCAGCAAAATGAGATCAGTCATGGCCTCGTGCACCGAGCCCCCATACACCCCGGAATGGAGGTCTTTGTTGCTGCACTCCACCTGCACGGAAACAAAGGCTACTGTATCTGGCTGCCTAGTGGGAGCTTATTTTTATCATGTGACAGTGAAATCAACAAAGAGCATTTACAAGGCCTGACAATTTTCCAAATCAAAATTTGCTCCCTCAGGGAGCAAAGCAAAGCATTTCCCAAATTAAAAACTTAGGCAGGAACAAAAAAAAAAAACAGCTTATCTGTGGCATATGCCAATCACAGATAAGATGGTAACACTAGCCACAGATACAAGCATTCCACAGGGCAATCTGCCTCCCACTCAAAGCCTTGCTAGAAGTTTAACAAAGACCCTGCACCTCTGCTGAGAGGCAGCCCAACATGAATGAGACCCACCACGGGCCTGGAGCCTGAGACCTGGGGTCGGACCTCGCCCTTGCACTGAGCAGCCGCATACCCAGCGTAGGGCAGCTGCCTGCAAAGTGCCCGGCCTCCTGGCCTGCAAATGGGAAGAGGCGCAGTGCCCCTCCCAGCACCGGGGGTGACAAGGGGCCACTTTTAAAACCAGAACAGTGCCTTGCTCAGAGTGAGGGCTCAGGGCAGCAACTGCAGTGATTTCTAGCACTGTTCAGGTTATAAACGACGTCTGCAAACAGGATCTAATTTAATCACCACAGTCATCCTGTGGGGTATTGGGAGATGACCACCAGCCAGTAAGTGGCAGAATCCAGCCAGGCCTGGCCCTTCCCACTCTCAGTGCTGCCTCGGTTTCTCTTTTTTTTTCTGACACGGAGTCTCGCTCTGTAGCTCAGGCTGGAGTGCAATGGTGCAATCTCCACTCACTGCAACCTCCGCTTCCCGGGTTCAAGCGATTCTCCTCCCTCAGCCTCCCAAGTAGCTGGGATTACAGGCACCCGCCACCACACCCAGCTAACTTTTTGTATTTTTAGTAGAGACGGGGTTTCACCATGTTGGCCAGGCTTGTTTTGAACTCCTGACCTCAAGTGATCCACCTGGCTCGGCCTCCCAAAGTGCTGGGATTAGAGGCGTGAGCCACTGCACCGGGCCTCAGTTTCTCCTTATCCCGTGCAGTCACTTAGTCATGGGATAAGGAGCCTAAGTGCTAACATATCAATATTTCAACCTTCAAAAGGAAGTGTTTCTAAAATGCTTTGTATGTGTTTGCATCTCCTGAAATGAACTAGCATTTAATCTCCTCTCAGCCGCTCCAAGGCGACATTACAAATCACACTGTCCTAGCTTGACGCTGCTGTGTGTTAACGTCTGATCACTGGAAGTGTTGCTGTCCACCCTGCAGTATGACGGTGGTTTATGGAAGTTGGGAATTGGGGCACTAAGTGAGCCCTGTGCTTCTCCTTCCTGCGCACCTGACTTCTGGGTCCTTGCCTACTTTGGGCTTGGAAGAACCAGGAGACTCAGGGGTTAGAAAAAAGTGAAGCCGTAGAGCTTGCCACTGTACCTCGATGAAAAAGTAGCAAATGCCCCTGAGGCCATAGGTGATGCAGGGTTTCTTCTTTCCCAGCCAGTAATTGTCAGAAATGCAGACATAGTCCACATCCTTAAAGAATGTGTCTTTCTGGGCGAAAATCAGCTCATCTAGGCCCTCGGAGCCTGACTCCTCCATGCCTTCAAGGCAGAATCGGACGTTGACAGGAATCTCCTGTGAGAAGAGAACAGCAAGAATGGATATTCAGCTTTGTGAAACTTCCTTCTAGAAACCACACTCAGGATTACATATTTCACATCTCTGGCATTCTCCAGACTGACCACATGGGCCTCTGTGTGCACCTGTCGTCATCCCCTCCCCAGGCACTGCCAGGCCACTGTGGCTCCAGACCACTTGGACCTGTCCAGTCTCTCAAGGTGGGGCTCTCTGGAGCCACCCCACATGACCGAGGGGAGCTTCCAGGAAAGCCCGTGCCGCTCCCTCTGCAATAAGGGCCACGACACGAAGAACAGCACACAAGTCCTGATTATACCAGCGGAGCCACCAACACGAGGAGTGGTGGGTCCTCCTGTGAGACCTTCGCTGCTCCCAGGCACAGAAGCGCTGTTCTCCCTGAGGAGGCCGATGGGAACGTGCGCACCGTGCCGTGTATCTGGATCATTGTGGCTTCACAGGTGCTCGCCCGACTCTCACCCCAAAACCCAAAGGTGAAAAATGAGGTTGTGCATGAAGCTGGTGATTTGCCAAAGGCCAGGCAGGCTAAAGAACTGCAGGTCCTAAATGAGGACTCAAAGCTACTGAGTCCTAGTTCAAGACCGCCCAAGCTGCCCCCGGACAGCCCTGTTCATGGATGTGCTTCCTCCCCTGCCTCCCCCTCCTCTTCTGCCCTTCACGTGAAATCTTCCACAGGACCTCTGCCCGTGCACAGCCACCTGTCACCCTTGGTTGCCCCAGTGCCCGAGGTGCCTGCACTGCAGCTGAGGCTGAGGGCTCCACGGGGCCAGAGGTTGGAGCGGCTTCCTAGTTCCCGCCCAGCATGCAGGCTTGGCCGCGCCAGGCCAGGTGGTTCTGGGTGTCACTTCCCCACCATGTAAAGTAATCCCCTGGACCAGCAGGGCTGAGACCCGTTTCAGACCTAACATTCCATGTTTTGACAAAAATGCTTATCTTATTCTTATTTCATCATGATACAAGATAAAAAGCAACATGCAAAGATGTCTATACAGCATGATCACAACTAGGCAAAAAGCAACAGAAAATCTTGGTAAATTTCAAAATATTAATTGTCTTTGGATTCTAGGCAAGTATTTTTCTTTCTACTTGTCTGTTTTTTAGCAAACTTTGAACAATGAGCCGGTATTTCACAGGTAGGAGAATGCTTTTTTTCTTTTTTGAGACAGAGTCTCGCTCTGTCACCCAGGCTGGAGTGCAGTGGCATGATCTTGGTTCACTGCAACCTCTGCCTCCCTGGTTCAAGTGATTTTCTTGCCTCAGCCTCCAGGGAGCTGGGATTCCAGGTGCCCACCACCATGCCCGGCTCATTTTGTATTTTGAGTAGAGACGTGATGTCACCATGTTGGCCAGGCTGGTCTTGAACTCCTGACCTCAAATAATCCACCCACCTCAGCCTCCCAAAGGAATTCCTCCCAAAGGAATTGCAGGTGTGAGCCACCGCACCCAGCCAGAGAATACGTTTTAAAAATCAGAATTTAGTTTTAGGAGGACGTAAACCACACAGAGAGAGTGAGGGGCCTGTGTGATGTCATGAAGCCTGCACTACATTCTGGCAAGGGACAACACTCACAGACTGAAGTCAGGGACGGAAAAGTCACATTTCATGCGGTGGCAAAAACCATGCTGAGTTGCCAATATTGTGACCTTAAAGCAGCTGTAAAACAATTAAACTTTGAATGTTTCTGAAAGCTGGAAACATCATTTGTGCTGATAAGGGCTAGGGGACGCTTGTCTTCTCTTTTCCTGTGAGCTTTACAAGCTGTTGTGTGAACAGAGAGCCTGTCTTTGTATGGCTCAGATGGAACCCAGGACTCAGGCAGAAGTCAGCGTGGGGGCATACCTGGTCTGTTTTCTGATACGCTTCCAGGGCGTTTATCCAGCCGGCCACCGGGCCCTTATCATCAGTTGAACCTCTCCCATACAGCTTGCCTAGAACAGCAATCCACAAAATCATGAAGTGATGATTACAACGAACCCAGAAGCAGCATGTCTCAGGTGCACATCTGATAACCCCTTAGCCAAGCAAGGCTTCCCCTTCCAAGATCAGAAGCCCCCAGTCTCCACCTAACACTATTGTTAAATTTGTCAGATAATTCGACATCATCAAAGAGATAAGCCATGTGGATGCTCCCAAGTCCCCCCTTCCCTCTCCCACCGTGGTCACGGTGGTCAGATGGGGGCACGGCTTCCCGCTAGGTCAGGGCAGAGACCTCCAATCTGACTCCAGGAAGTCGCAGCCAGCTGCTTAGTTCATTAAAACCCATTTACCAGAAGCAGCGGGGAGCTCCTGACCTCCCGGGGCTCAGCCTGCTTCCCAGGTCCCGCTGTCTCAGCATGACCCAGCCCATGGCAGTATGAGGCTGAAAGTCATCACCACCTGGGGAATTTCCTTTGACCAATGAAACCCAACTTTTCACAAAAACTGAAGGTCAAATATAAGCTTTTCTAAAAAAAATCCTCTTCCCTACGACAAACACTGAACAACTGCAGTGGCTGGCACGGTGCTGGCTCAGAGCTGCAGACAAATGTGACCTGCCCCCACTCTCCAAGGCTCCCCAACAAGGAGAGGGAGGCCGGGCGGCTGGCAGTGAAGCTTTACCACAGTACAGGTGCTCTTCCAGGTTCCTTGACAGTCAGGAGCCTACTGAGGCTGGGACAGGGAGGGCTAAGAGGATGGTCGAAGGCAGGCCTCACAGAGCACGAGGCAGTGGTGACAGGGCTGATACCTACGCAGGTGCCCAGGTGCAGTTTTGAGCAGCATACGCTCCTGGGGGCTGCAAGTGGTCCCGTGTGGCTGGATACAGGTGGGAGAAGGGGCCAGCAGAAGGCAGGCGAGGGGAGGGACCCTCTGTGCCATCCTGCGTCCCCCAGGAGGAGTCAAGAAGAGAAGTGGCATGTTGAGGTCACTCTGGGAGCAGCCCAGAAAGGGAGTGGCACTGTGAAGGCCCAGAAATGGAGAGCAGGACCCAGCCACAGAGTGGGTGAGGGAGACAGGGAGCTTTCAGTGTGGGAAGGGCAGTGGTCCCGAAGGAGAGCCTGGTAGGGATGGGGACCAGTTCCCGGTGCAGGTGGCAGAGGTGGTGCCATCACAGGAGACTGTAAGACAGCAGACAAGGAGCAAAGACAAGGACTTCTGTTCAGAGACAGCGAGGTCCAGGAGTGAGGGCACAGTCAAGCAGACATGCGGGTCTGACACTTGAGGGCATGGCCAAGCAGACCTGTGGGTCTGATGCTCGAGGGGCACCCAAGTGCACAGAGAGGGTTAATCCTACAATCCACCATGACAAGGACAATGACATGGAATGTTGCTTTAAGTAAAGTCATTTTCAATTTTGCACAATAATGAACACAACTGACACTGGGCCAGGGAAGGTTTGAACACAGATGCAATGAAACACTTGGAAGGGCTTCGAAGAGAAGAGTCTGGAATTCAGCCCAGAGGGGCCTAGCACCAGGGCGGGAGGATTCCTCATCTGGTCAAAGACTCCCATGCAGGCACATGTGGAAATGAAAGCAGAAGGCCTTTCCACCAGAAGGAGCAGGAAGAAAAGAGAGGCCGGTCTGCGGGGTCCCTCACAGCACGGGCCTCGAAAGGCCTGCAGGTGCCCGGCACACGGAAGCACTCGGTGAATAACAGGAACATCGCCACCCCTACCGAGGCAGCTGGGGTGAGGGAGGCCACTAACAGATACTGCACAAGCAGCTGTCGGTAAGGGCAGGGGAGGGGGACAAGGGGACAGGCTTTTCAGGATGGCCCTGCCTTGATTCCAAATGTGCATTCTAAGAAAAAGCGTCAGCAGTAGAGGAAGCCTGGTAGACCCCAGCCATGGGGTGCTCGTTTGCACACGAAAAGGCAGCCTTTCTGGAAGTTCAGCGACAGAGGCACATGTGAGAAACCTCCATTTCTAGCTTATATTAAAAACAGTCTGTGCCTGGCGTGGTGGCTCACACCTGTAAATCCCAGCACTCTGGGAGGCTGAGGTGGGGGGGGCCACTTGAGGTCAGGAGTTCGAGACCAGCCTGGCCAGCATGGTGAAATCCCGTCTCTACTAAAAATAAAAAAATTAGCTGGGTGTGGTGGTGGGCACCCGTAATCCCAGCTACTGGGGAGGCTGAGGCAGGAGAATCGCTTGACCCCCGGGGAGGTGGAGCTTGCAGTGAATTGAGATCTTGCCATTGCACTCCAGCCTGAGCTACAGAGTGAGACTCTGTCTCAAAAAAAAAAGATTTTAAAAAAGTAATAAAATAAATAAAATAAAATAAAAACAATCTGTACTGGAAACAGAAAAACGGACTAGCAGTGACTTTCCAAAAGTCAGTGCTTTTCCTCTGGGCATGCATGGGCTCACCGTCTCGCTCCACCAGGGTGAAGGGCTCGCTGTCCCAGCCGTCCTCCAGGGCTGCAGGCTGCACGTCCAGGTGCCCGTAAATGCACACGGTCTTCTTCTGTGGGTCGGAGCCCAGCCTGCCGAGCAGAATAGGAGGGAGCGGGATCTCCGAGCCATCAGGGAGCTGAGCATGGAGAGGAAAGGAACCAAGGACAGCCTTTGTTTAAGAAATGCAGTACTTAAGGTGGAGATTATTTAAAGACTTTGAGCTTCCTTATCTGTCCTTATCAACCAACCTCTATTGTAGCGTTTAAGAGCACACTGTTCAATGGAGTCACTAATGAAGATTTACTTTCTGACTTTCTTGTACTCCAGAGCACAGGTACAGAATCATGTTTGCCAGTTGCAGGCAGTTCGGTAATTTTTTTTTTTTTTTTTTTTTTTTTTTTGAGACAGAATCTTGCTCTGTCACGCAGGCTGGAGTGCAGTGGCGTGATCCCAGCTCACCGCAACCTCTGCCTCTCAGGCTCAAGCAATTCTTAGGGTCTCAGCTGCCCAAGTAGCTGGGATTACCGGTGCCGGCCACCATGCCTGGCTAATTTTTTGTATTTTAGTAGAGACAGGGTTTCACTATGTTGCCCTCACGGTGGTCTCGAATTCCTGAGCTCAGGCAAACCACCCACCTCAGCTTCCCAAAGTGCTAGAATGACAAGCATGAGCCACTGCACCCGGCTGGATTTGGTAAATTCTTAAAGACTGATGTTTCTTTGACTTTTATATAACAAAACACGCAGGCTGAGTTCGGGATGCAACTTAGTTTATTATTTTCTGAAATGATGGTTAAAATCAACTATAATCTAAAATCAGAAGAGCTATTTTTGAAATTCTGTGCATAGATTACAATTATGCATGGAAGAGGCCATAAACCAAGATATAAAGAATAAAAGGCCGGGCGCGGTGGCTCAAGCCTGTAATCCCAGCACTTTGGGAGGCCGAGACGGGCGGATCACGAGGTCAGGAGATCGAGACCATCCTGGCTAACACGGTGAAACCCCGTCTCTACTAAAAATACAAAAAAACTAGCCGGGCGAGGTGGCGGGCGCCTGTAGTCCCAGCTGCTCGGGAGGCTGAGGCAGGAGAATGGCGTAAACCCGGGAGGCGGAGCTTGCAGTGAGCTGAGATCTGGCCACTGCACTCCAGTCCGGGCGACAGAGCGAGACTCCGCCTCAAAAAAAAAAAAAAAAAAAAAAAAAAAAAAAAAAAAAAAGAAAAAAAAAAAAACTATATCTAAATTCACATTTAGCCATTCTAAAAAGTTAGTGGTAGCTGGTATGCCTTCTGAGCTTTGTCCCAAAGGCACTACCAGTGTTCCACAATCCCATAGGAATGGAGGACGGGACAGGCATCCCAGCCCGCCCCTGCATCTAAATGGAGGCAAAGCAATCTAGGGCTTTTCCAATTTTCACATCAGGTCAATGGTCTCCGCCTTTTACTTTAGACCTACTCAGGCTGAGCAAAACTCCTGTGGCCACACAGCTCCTCACCAGTGCCTATATTCCAGCACGAAGACACCCCCCGCTCATCACAGAGGGCCACAGGCAGGTGGCAGGGGATGGTTTTAGCTGTAGGAGGAAGAGACTGTTCATACTAAAACATGACATCCATATTTTTCAGTCTAGTTACTAGAAAATACTGGTCATGAAAACAGGTATTAACAGACAGACACAACACACAAACTAAAGTGATACTGAAGTTAAATTAACAGTTTGCAATTAAGAGGTAAAATGAGCCGTCACGGAAATGACAACTGGATCAGGACAGTGCTGGTGATGGGCTGAGAAAAGTGTCCCCTCCAAACTGCAGGGCCCCCAGCTCTAAGTGTGCAAGCTCTTTAGGGAACTGGGCAGGTGGCTGGGATTCTTGTGGGATCCAGGATTTGTGTTCCCAGTAATTTCAGTAACTCCTGTAACCTGATGGCTGCCAGTGTGCAGCATGTAGCCTGGCGCCCTCATTTGTCCCAGCAGCACTGTGGCTGCGTGTTTGGCGTATGGCCTGATGCCCCCTGTCCCAGCGGCACTGTGGCTATGTGTGCAGTGTATGGCCTGATGCCCTCATTTGTCCCAGCGGCACTGTGGCTGCGTGTTTGGCGTATGGCCTGATGCCCATCATTTGTCCCAGTGGCACTGTGGCTGTGTCTGTGCTTTAGTTCTCACCAGGACAGCCTGTAGCCACCAGGGACAAAGAATTGTTGCTGAAATCTCCCTGCTCTGGTCCCAGGGGACCCATGGCCTTGGCAGTCCCAGCTGGCCCTCAGCTTGCCTGAGCAGAATAATGATTTTCAAAGGACCACAGATTTTCTCTAAATAAATTCCTGCTCAGTAGGGCTCCTCTGAAATACTTCAGCATTTTCTGAGAAACTGCTTGGGCCCATAGGTAACATTGTTCTGAAATGCCAAACATCACCTTTCCTTCATCAGCCTGAAAAGACTCCGACTTCTGCACTGACACAGGAGAACACACACCTCCACCTTCACCCTTGAATCAAGTCATCATCACTCTGAAAAACAGACCACCTCTGCCACCCGGGCATGCGGGAAGAGAAGAGAAGAGAAGATGTGGGGTCACCCCTCAGCCACGAGCATCTCTGCAGAAGGTTTCCACCAGTGATGAAATCTTTCAATTCCTTCATAAAACTCAGTGTTATGTAATTCAAAATAGTATAACAGTAATTTAGCTTTTTATGAAAGGCCCTTTCTTAAGAACTGTACAGCAATGTCAGTGATCAATGAAGTAAATATAACTATTGTAATGAAACAACTCCTAAAAATGATTTACCTCACCCAGATTTTTCAATATATTAGGAAAAAAGAAAGGAAAGGGAGCAAGGTGAGTCTGACCCTCAAAAGAAACAACATGAAGAAGCTTGGTTTATTCTCCCAAAGACGGGGGGAAATTGGTGGGAAGCTATAATATACCTTCAGTCAATTCTCAGATTTGTTTTCAGAAGAAAACCTCATATGAACAGCCCTGCCTGGGGAATCGGGAGGCCTGGGCGTGCGCCTGCTCTGCATGAGCCTCCCGTGGGCTCCCATGGACACAGCTGCCTGGCCTCCACTCTCTCCCTCTGACGAAACAAACACGCTGAACTGAACGGCCACACCTAAGCTTCCAGGGCTGTGATTTCAGCTTGACACCCAATCATCAGGCCGAAGGACCCAGATAAGCCTAAGCTTGCAATTAGATCAAAGAATACAAAAGAATATTACCAACTTTGAAAATACATGGCATGAAACATGCAATTAACACAAGGCTGAAATCATTTGAAATAAACTAGTGAAATAATATACAGTAAGAGGCCAGGCATGGTGGCGTGACAATTTGGGATGCCAAGGCAGGTAAACCACTGGAGACTAGAAGTTTGAGACCAGCCTGGAAACCCCCGTCCCGACAAAAAAAAATATATATACACATATATATATATGTGTGTATGTATACACACACACACACACACACACACACATACACACACCTAGTAAGTCCTCACTCAACTTCATGGATAGGCTTCTAGAAACTGTGACTTTAAGTGAACAAAATTACCTTATTCAATGACCTGTTGTTGTATGCTGTCTTGCTTAAAGCTGCAGTTTCTAAGAACCTGTGGATGATGTGAGTACTTACTGTACCACAAAGTGAGACTGTTCATTTAGGAAGAAAACAAACCATTCTTACCTGTCAGAATCCTGCAATGAAAAGCAACCGACCCGCACACAAAATATCTGTTATGAAAAAGTGGCTCACACCTGGCATCCAGCATTTTGGGAGGCCGAGGCAGGCGGATCACCTGAGGTCAGGAGTTTGAGACCAGCCTGGCCAAAGTGGCAAAACCTCGTCTCTATAAAAAAATATAAAAATTAGCTGGGTGTGGTGGCGCACGCCTGTAATCCCAGCTACTCAGGAGGCTGAAGCAGGAGAATCGCTTGAACCTGGGAAGCGGAGGTTGCAGTGAGCCGAGATCACACCACTGCACTCCAGCCTGGGCGACAAAAGGAGACTCTGTCTCAAAAAAAAAAAAAAAAGAAAGAAAAAAAGGCTCAGGGATGCAGCACTGTGTGTGGGGGGGGGAGCTGGGAGTTGGGAGGAGTCTTTATCATTTTTAAACGGACATGAATAAAGTGTAACTTCCTAGTTTGAAAGCTATGGATCACTGGGACGGGAATCTCAGCCATTCTCTAAGAAGGACTATTACATTAACTTAGTCTTGAGTAACTGTCAGCAGTTCTCCTTCCTGGAGAAAAATGCTGAGTGCCACAAAACCTTTGCCCCAGTACAACTGAAGCAGTCACGTACAGGACTTACCATCCAAATCGGGCCCTTCCTTTTTTGTTTTAAAGATGCCTGGAGTATTTGAAGCGAAAGATATTTTAAGAACTTGTGGAGTCTTGTCAACCCCTCAGGCAGAATCTGTTTGTGGTCCTGCACTGCAAAGAATGCTGACTCCTACCTTTTGTTTTCCGATATCCACCAGTTCCACAGAGCCACCCAACTGCTTAACATCTGCGGCAGCAACCTCCATCATCCTCCTGATTTCGCCTCTCTTCTCGGGCCACGCGGACACACTCTGGATAGCTACCCATTTTGCGAGTTTCTGTTTGTGGACAACAAGCAACCAAGGATTCTGAAAAGGTGTCCCTGAGGGAGAAAAGGCTTCCATAATGTTGCCATGTTCTAGGCACACGTGGTTGTCTGACCCTCTGTGGCTGCTGCATTTGAATAGGCTGACTGGAAATAGGACAGACCCATCACATGTGCTTTGGGTTTAAGATTTTAAAAACTGTTTGTACTAACCCTGTACCAAGAACTAGAGTACAAAAGAAAAATGTCAGATGGTTTATTTTTAACGATTAAGGAGGAAGTAAATGTAAAATGTACCAGGTTCCACAAATAAGTTTCTATCTGAATCTAACTAAATTACAACTGAAAGATACAGAAAATACCCAATGTTGCCACAGTCCAAATTAGCTTATTTATCATCCTGACAATGGCCAAATTTTCTAAAGCATAATTTTCAGAATGAGAATTCTAAAGATTTCATCTGTAATGTGTCTACGAAGAATACGTTTACAGCATAATGCTCTAAGTTAACATCAAGAAACAGATTTATATATAACATTATTGAATTACTTAGAATATACTTAATGCAACCTATTTAATCTGTAATTATCACAAGAAATTGTTGATGGAGATGAAACAAAAATTTCAATTAGATTTGCTATTCTTAGAAACATATATTAACACTTTGTCAAAAACCAAAAGTGTAACCTACACTGTAGTAAGAAGCTAATGGAACAGATCTCTAGGCAGATCTTCTAACTCTGGATTTAAATGGCATAATTCATATTAGCTCTTGACAGTTTCTCTGGACCCCATGGTATTAAATCAGATTTTAATGAATAGGGATTTTAGTGAATATCAGATTTTAATGAATATTCCCTTACCTTAATGTAGCGATCCTGATTTTCATCAATGTACTTAAACAGGGTCGTGAGGGCCGCCATCTTTCAACCAAAGCCCAGTCCACAGATCTTGAAGGTTCTTGGAAGGAAGAGCAACTGGTCAGTCCTGTCTCTAGTAGGCACTGACCGGCAACCTGCCCAGAAAGCAATTGTTCAGAATTGTAAAGTGTTGCCCCACCCTCCCAGCCAGCACTGCAACACCCTTAGCCACAAATGCTCCAGGAAGTGACTGCAGCTTCAGAGACAAAAGCTCTGGGAACCAGTTAGAGGCTGGGGCTAATCTTCCCTCCTTTACTTGGAAGGAAAGTTACACAAAATTCCATGTCAGATGACAGGTAACAGAGGGAGGGCCTGAGTTGAAGAAAATACGGTGAAAACTAAAAGCAGGCACTTTTCGTTTCACCGGCACTTTAATAAAAATTTTTATACTCTTAAAGCCCAAAGGTAAGTTCCACTTTCTGTTATCCCAGAGGATATAGTCACTTCAGGGATCTCAGCAAGAATGTCACATCCTGTGTCCACCACCACAAACCCACAACACAGACGACAGAGCCCAAGGAAAACCAAAGTCAGTTTAAGAAAGTTGATGATCTTAGTCCAGAAACAGCCAAAGGGTAACAGCTAAACCTCCACAAGCACCTGACCAAGAGGCCACACAGGCTCCAGGACACATGCTCTCACCCCCCTTCAATGTGTGACGCCCAGCAACTTCCGCCCCACTCACAGATACAGGTGAAAACACGTCATCAGACTCTTTTTAGAAGTCGGAATGAATACAATGTAAAAATGATTCTGGTATTGGGACTTTTATAATTGGCTTTCCGCAGAAGAAAGCACCCAGCTGTACTGAGCAAATTCAAGACTGTGGGGCCATGAAGTGCCTTGGAATCACAGCTGCGGAGTGACAGGACCCTACTATAGCCCCGTGTCTACATGCCAGACAAATGCCTGTGCATTGACATGCTTCAGGTAAAGAGCATTGTTTTCTCGGTATAGGATTTCAAAGAGATTTCTCGGCAGAGAGGTCACTTTATCCACCGTGACACCAAGCGTGGCAACTGTTCACAAGTGGCCGTTGCTGTGCAGGGTGATGAAATCGTAGGGCACTGCAAGTTGCAAATGTGATTTCTATATGGGTGGGAGATCCACCCACTGCCTTCTCAAGTGTTCTCTTCCTCCTCTTCAAACACCAGACACAGAGCATGGAAGAGCTACATACTTCCCAGCCAGCTCGGATCTCTCCGCTGAGGCACTCATTTGGAGGAGCCTCAAGTAAGACAGAGCCCATGAGCACGCCGGAGAGGCGTTTATCAGTGTTAATACATCAAATTGTCGTCCACCTGTTGCCAAAAATGTACGCAGGGAAGCTACCTGTTCACATTAAAAGAAATCCTATTTAGCAGGACAATATGCTACATGTGGTGATTTTCATGAGTTCCTGGTTATTAAATGCCACAAATCCCAAGCTCACTGTGGTACATTCTCATTAATATTATGCTCTTGTAGTCAAATTAACCAATGGCATTATAGCTAAAGTCACTCAAAAATATAGTCACGTGCCACATAACATTTCCATCAACAACGGCAGTGGTCCCAAAAGATTATAATGGAAAATAATTCCATTATAATCTAAAAAATTCATTTTCTGTCTAGATATGTTTAGATACACAAATACCTACCACTGTGTTACAACTGCTTACAGTATCCAGTAAAGGAACAGGTATGGG
Organism: Rhinopithecus roxellana; assembly: GCF_007565055.1. NCBI lineage: Eukaryota > Metazoa > Chordata > Mammalia > Primates > Cercopithecidae > Rhinopithecus > Rhinopithecus roxellana. Next base: position 34,284,214 of record NC_044569.1, on the reverse strand, counting down.
TTTGCAGCCTAGGAACAACAGGCTGCACCACATAGCCTAGGTATGTAGAAGGCTGTACCGTCCAGGTTTGTGTGAGTGCAGCTCAAGATGTGCACACAACAACGAATCGCCTAACGATGCACTTTCTCGGAATGTGTCCCCATCCTTAAGCAACATATGACTGTAATTATCTAAGTTACAACTTTCACTAAAAGCGAGGAAACAGAGATCAGATTGTTCTACCATCAGAGATGGGCTAAAAAGCAACTCCTGCTAATCACTCATCCAGTCAAACCAGGTTAGGCCAGGTTCCAGTTTCTCCTCCCACTCACACTTCTGGGTTACCCCTGTTTCACCTCCCCCCGTTACAAAGCCATTAAATGGAAGCATTTTTATATGCTCTGGAGAACACCACTAATTGAGGTAAAAACAGTATGCTGGATCGAGCAAAAGCAAGCATTATCCTTTTAAATGACACCTCACTCCCCTCTAAAAACCTAAAGTTCATAAGGAGTAACTTTATTTATCGAGACAGGGTGTCATTCTGTTACCCAGGCTGGAGTGCACTGGTGCAATCTTGGCTCACTGCAATCTCCATCTCCCAGGCTCAAATGATCCTCCTGCCTCAAGTAACTGGGACTACAGGCGCGCACCATCACACACAGCTAATTTTTGTAATTTTTTGTAGAGACGGGGTTTCCTCATGTTACTCAGGCTGGTCTCGAACTCCTGGGCTCAAGCGATCTGTCCGCCTCGGTCTCCCAAAGTGCCGAGGTTACAGACATGAGCCACTGTGCCTGGCAAGGGAGTAAGGGAGTAACATGATTTGAATGTTGAGACTGGTGGAGGGAAGGAGAAATTGCTGTGGCACCTGGAACCATCAGTAGTACACACAAATGAGTCTTCTAGTTCTGAGAATCTCAGTCCCTGTTCCTTGATAATTGAAGGCATATATAACAGAAATAACTGAATCACACCTTCATGTCTGTATAAGAACCAATAAAAAAAATCACCAGTCTGCCCAAGCTAGAACTTGATCCCTAAACACAATGTGAATTCTCTTTCTCCACTCCTGCCTGCAAACATTAGGGACAAGGAAGGCATCGGTAGCAGGCCTCGGGTTCTCCGCCGCTTTATGCAGTCTACGCTTGGATGATCTACGGAATCTGACCTTGGTAGGCGGTGGGGAGGGGTAGTTTTGTGGCCCTGTCTGTGAGGACGAAGGTCTCAAGGACATTGGTCAGGCGGACCAAATATTGTTTCTGTTTCACAGATGAGGAAACTGAAGCCAACTGAATGAGACACCTGCCCCAGATCATCAAGCTGGCATGGGAATTTTGTCTCCCCTCAGATGCTTCCTCCTACATAAACGCAGCCTCAAATGCTAGTGGGAGCTAGGGACCCTGTCCAGGGCCCTCTGAACCTGGGGCGCGTCTGTCCCGCCACACCCCCCACCCTAGGTCTTCAGGAAAGGGATCCCTTGGAGAAAGGCTGGAATTCTCAGCAGGCCCCTGAGGAGGGGAGTGGACTGACCAGCGCTCGGCTCCCTGCAACCCCATCTGCAACCAGGGTCGTTCCACTCGACTCCACCAGGGAGGGCCACGCAGGCTCAGGCCAAGTGCGCCGCCCAGCTTGTCCCTGCGGACCGGGGACGCGCTCGGCGCTGCTGGGACATGAGTGGCCCGGGTGAGCGGGGCCCCGGGCCTCCGGAGGTGCGAGAGGCCCCGGGGCCATGGCCGTCACGGGCCTCCGCCCCCGACCGCGCGCTAGGGCACAGCCCGGACACCATTGTTTCCGCGTGGCTGCGGCCGGGCGCCCCACGCTCCCCCACGAATGAGGCGTGACTCTCGCCGCTGCCCGGGGTCCTCCCCGCCCACCCCGTTCTCCGCTGAGGGTGCCCACCCGGGAAGGAAGGTCCATCAGGAAGACCCACCTGGGAAGGGAGGCCCACTAGGCAAGGCCCTCTTACCAGCAGAAAGCGCGGCGCCGGTTCCGCACCACGTGCCCCGGCCACGACCCCCGGCGCGGGCCCGCCCCGCTGTCGCCCAGGCCACCAACCCCGCCTTGTCTGGAGGGCAGACATCGCCACGCCCCCTCCACGCCCCCCTCCACGCCCCCCTCCACGCCCCCTCCACGCCCCCTCCACGCCCCCTCCACGCCCACCAATCCGGCCAGAGGCAGAGGGGTGGTGTCACCCACTCCCCGCCCCATTTCCGTCCGGCGCCTGGTGCGGAAGGCTGAGGTCACCTCTCCCAGCTCCATTTCCGCTTCGCCAGCCAATCCCGGCCTGGTCTACAGGTCTTACGTCACTCCGCCCCTCCCCGACGGTGGACGGGGATGTGGGCGTGGCGAGGGGGGTGGAGATTTCGTGGGTTGGGCTTCAGGGGAGGCAGGACTCGCGGCAGCGCGTGTCCCAGCTGTGGGCTTGTGCTGTGCTTCCCGGTCGCTCCTGGATGGGCGGGAGGGCCTGGCGCTTCAACGGTGGGGTCCGAGAAGTCGCCTGCAGTGCAGCAATGGAGTCCAAAACTGGGGGGCCTTGACTCCACCCTCTAACCTCCTAGGCTCTGGAGGTCCCGCGACACTCCCCTTCCCTCCCGCATCCTGCACTGCGCTTCCGGTTGCGGAGTCGGGGCACGGACTCATGCCGGTCACACAAGCTCCAATGACAGGTCGGTCTGGACTGGATTAGCAAAGCGTTCGTAAGCACCGTTACTGATAGTGGAAATATTTTAGTATTTGTGTCCCATGACCCTAGGAACTGATGAAGGAAGCAGAGCCAGCACCGTTTATGAGCATCTGCGACAGAGCTTCCCTTTTTAATCTTTACAAAAATTCTTGGGGGTAAAATTGTTATTCCCTGGCCTGCTCACTTTTCCGATAGAGTATTCTCAAAAGAGTGTAAAACTTGTGCCACTACCACATTCTTTAAGGAGTGATGGCTCGGGGGCTATTATTTTTTAAAAATGAATTTAATAGTTGTAAGAGATGTGTACGTTCCCACATAACGTAAAATGTTAAAACGAAATTGCCTCCCCCCTTAAAATTTACATGGCTTGTTTCCTCTTTTATTTTTATTTATTTATTTACTTTGAGACAGAGTCTCTCTCTGTCGCCAGGCTGGAGTGCAGTAGCCCAATCTCTGCTCACTGCAACCTCCGCTTCCCGGGTTCAAGCGATTCTTCTGCCTCAGCCTCCCGAATAGCTGGGACTACAGGCGCGCGCTACCACACCCAGCTAATTTTGGTATTTTTAGTAGAGACGGGGTTTCACCATGTTGGCCAGTGTGGTCTTGATTTCTTGACCTTACTGATCCACCCGCCTCAGCCTCCCAAAGTGCTGGGATTGCAGGCATGAGCCACCCAGCCCGGCCTCCTCTTTTATTATTTCCATTCCACATCCCTCATAGAACTTTGTTAAATGTAACGTTTTTATACTTAATAGTCTTACTCATACCCTAATCATATTTCTCTACAACAGAATATGATAAAAATTTGAATTAATATTTACTTTGCTATAACCAGATGAGATTAGGCATGTTCAGGGTGGTATGGCTGTAGACACTTTGCTATAACCAAAAAGCTTCAAGTATTAAAATGTGTTCTTCTGGATTAAATTCTCGTAACAATTATTAGTACATAAATGATAAAAAGAAAAAACTATATTACACATTTTGCAAACATTGCAAAAAGTAAACATTGGTGGAAAATACATCCTTTAGTCATATCTACTGGGCTTTTAAATAAATTCCTTCAGGTATCTGTAAATGAGATGATTGCTGAAAAGAGTCAGGGTTTGGTAAAAAAAAAAAAAAAAAAACCCATATATATATATGTAGCAAAAAGAAGTGATTTAGAGTAGAAGCCGTAACACACTACTGTTACCAAAATTTAATAGGCTCAAAGTAAGAATAAATAATGAGCAAAGTAGTTGAGAACTTGTTAAGAGCAATCAGATGCTTGAGTCCAAGTGAAAACATGAAAATGCATTTGCAATACTCAGTGTTAACAGAAGTTGGGGAACATGTTTCTCCTATGAATCTGAATAAATGTTAAGAAAATACAAAACACAAAATGTACCCTTAATATAGAACTCTGTTACTTGGAAATAGGTTAATTATTCCCCTGGCAACGATGTTAAGTCAGTACCTGATCAGTGTCCTTGAGTAAGGAGTCGTCCTACAGTGGTACCACGTGGCATTTCAAATTGTCCCTTTGTCTGGAGCATGCCAGGCTTCAAGAGTTGATGACATACAGCATCAGGAACAATGCCTGGCACTAAGAAGGTGCCTCGTGAGTGTTAATTACTCATCATTGTGCAGGGACCAGGACTCCTAGGAAGAGGAGACCCTGGCTGAAGTCAGCAGGTCAGCTGCACCACCCACATGCTCTAGGAGAGAGCCTCTGGAAAATTTGAGCAGCTGGAGGTTGATGCCCTTTAGAACTCTCTGAGTCCTTAAGTCTCCTTGCGCCCTCAGTCGTCTGTCTCAAGACCACCGCCTTACACAGCTGGTAATGCAAGCAGCTGGTATTGGAGCCTGTGTGCTCAGTTCTGACTTTCCAGCAGGTGGCCCCGCAAGTCCATTGCTTCTTAAAGGGTGCATTGGAGGTGGCTCGGTGGCAACAAATCTGAGCTTAAAGAGCTACATAAATATGTTCCTGTTCCTCTCTGCTGAGTTTGAGGACAACAAGGACATTATGAGAGAAAGCAAAGAAAGAAGTATGTGGATGAGTGACCATAGGTTAAGTACTTCAGAAAGAGAAAGGCTGTGACTGTTCTCAGAATTTAGGGAATGCAAACATTGTAAAAGTCAGTACCTAAGGGAATCATGACTCAATCTCAATGTATTTCACATTTTAAATATCCTTTCTCATCAAAGTACCACCCATGTGGTCACACTTGCAACAATTCTTATAATAAACATATCTCACCTTAAACATATTGAGTTCAGAATTTTTGTAATTGAGAAATTCAAGAATTGGAAATCTCTGCTCTATAACCTTTAACATGGTTCTGAGGCTAGTAAAACATAATTTTTAAGGTTATCTCATTCAGAAGATCAAGAAAGTAGACTGTTACCCACTGTAAGTCTTTTATCAGTGCATATTTATTATTATTATTATTATTATTTTGAGACGGAGTCTCACTCTCTCACCCAGGCTGGAGTGCAGTATGATCTCAGCTCACTGCAGCCTCTGCCTCCCAAATTCAAGCGATTCTCCTTCCTCAGCCTCCTGAGTAGCTGGGATTATAGACACGCGCCACCACACCCAGCTAAGTTTTGTATTTTCAGTAGAGACAGTGTTTTCATCATGTTGGCCAGGTTGATCTCGAACTCCTGAGCTCAGGTGATCCACCCACCTCGGCCTCCCAAAGTGCTGGGATTACAGGCATGAGCCACCATGCCCAGCCTTTTTTTTTTTTTTTTTTTTTTTTTTTTTTTGCATACATGTTATTAATCCCCATGTGTACTTTCGTTTGTTTTGCTATTTATTTGGTTGCATGCCAAATCTAATTTTCACATCGTGATTTGTGAGCTGATTAACCTGTATAGTTGGAACTCTTATGTCTTGTGTATCAATTGTAATATGCAGACAGCAAACTCTTAAAGAAACAATAACCACCATATAGCTAGTCTTATAATTTAGAAACATTTTCCCACATATGAGTCTGTCATCAGAAAGAACACCAGGGACTATCACTGCACACACTCTGAATGTGCCACTGTAACAGAAAATGCAAAAAAGGAAATAAAAGATGGCCGGGCATGGAGGCTTATGCCTGTAATCCCAGCACTTTGGGAGGCTGAGGTGGGCAGATCACGAGGTTAGGAGTTCGAGACCAGCCTGACCAACATGGTGAAACCCTGTCTCTACTGAAAATACAAAAATTAGCCAGGTGTGGTGGTGTGTGCCTGTAATCCCAGCTACTCAGGAGGCTGAGGCAGGAGAATCGCTTGAACCCGGGGGGCGGAGGTTGCATTGAGCCAAGATCACACCATTGCACTCCAGCCTGGGTGACAGAGCGAGACTCTTATCTCGAAAAAAAAAAAAAAAAAAAGAAGAAAGAAAAGAAAGCTTTTATTTTATTAATAAAGTAGAAGAACATTTCCTCTTTTAAAAGTAGCATGGATTATTTAATATGTTTCTTTTTAGTAGTGATATTTTCAGGGAAAGATATTATGTCATTGTATGCCTTTATAAAAGTACAGGACATGTAATGGCTTGGTCTCTGGTCTAGAAGGTTATGTGTGTCTATTTTCTGAGGTTTTTTTTGTTGTTGTTAACAAGCTGATTTTAAAAAAAGCTACCAGGCCAATGAATCTTAATCCCCACTATGCCTCCAGAACTAACTTTCTTAGTAAATTTTATTGCTTCATGCCATGGACTAAATGTTTGTGTCTCCCTAAAAGTCATATGCTGAACCCCTAATATCCTATCTGTTGGTATTTGGAGGTGGGGACTTTGGGAAGTAGTTAGGTTTAGATGAGTTCACCAGAGTGGAGTCCCCATGACGGGATTAGTGTTCTTACAAGAAGAGGAAGAGACCTTTCTCTCTCCCTCCCTACATCCCTTCCTCCCTCTTTCTCTCTTTCCGCCCTCCTCCCTTGTTCCCTCCCTCCCTATCTCTCTCTCCCCTCTAACTGACACAGTAAGAAAACAGCCATATGTTAACCAGAGGCGGACCCTCATCAGACATCAAATTTGTCGGCACCTTGATATTGAACTTCCCAGATTCCAGAACTGTGGTTTAAGCCCTCCATGGCTGTGGTGTTCGGTTATAGCAGCCTGGGCTGACAAAACACCTCAATTTATAATTTCAGCTTCTTGGCTAAACACTTAGTTCTCATATTAACCCGTAAATATGAAAGGATGACCGGAAGTTGTAGTTGTCTAGTGTAAGATAAAGCAGTCAGGAACGTCCTCTGAACACCTCATAGATCAGATGGGTTTTTGATTTGGCAAAGTTCCAAATAAGAATTTGAAGGCTATATGTTTGGATTCTCATATATTCTTCAAGAACGTATAGATTATTCTAGGAAGAGCCAACATTCCTGGGAGGGCAGATTTCGCAGACAAACTGATTGTCTTTGCATTTCCTCCAGACCCTCTCCTGTCTCCAATTCTCCAATGGATTTGTCAATTCTGAATGCGCCCAGCTGTTAAAGAGCAAACTCCCAAACCTCCACAACGTCTTCCTGTGCTTTGCCACTTTCACCCAGTGGATCTAATTCTGGTCCATCTAATTTCTCCGAAGGGTCCCTGGCCCTCCTCTGAGAGGCCAGCATTTGCCTCCTCCCCTCCACCTTTGAGGTCCTTCAGTTACCCAGGCCCATGGGCTTTCAGGACATCACTTCTTTTAGAAGTTAACAGGTCTGACCCAGAACTCATGTCACCTGAGGAACGGTCGGCTTTCTCATTGTGGATTCTGCTCGTTTCCTTAGGGCTGCTGTACAAGGTGCTATAAATCAGGTGGCTCCAAACGACAGACGCTTATCCTCTCAGTTCAGGAGGCTGGAAGTCGAGAATCAAGGTGTCTGTCCTCAGAGTTGGCTCCTTCTGGGGCTTGAGGGCTCTGAGGGAGGGCCGTTTCATTGTTTTCTCTCCTTTCGGGGCTGTGCCAGCAATCCCTGGTGTCTGCTGGCTTATAGCGGTCTCACTCCAGTCCAGTCTCTGCCTCCATCTGGACATGGCCATTGTGTGAATCTGTTCTCACACTTGAGGCCTCAGGAAACTTACAACCATGGCGGAAGGCGAAGGGGAAGCAAGCACATCTTACCATGGTGGAGCAGGGGAGAGACAGAAAAGGGGAGTGCCATACACTTTCACACCACCACATCTAGTGAGAACACACTCCACTCACCAGGACAGCAACAGGGATGTCCGCCCCCAGGATCCAATCACCTCACACCACCACATCTCCTGAGAACACACTCCACTCAGCAGGACAGCAACAGGGATGTCCGCCCCCAGGATCCAATCGTCTCATACCAGGCCCCTCCCCTGATACATGGGGATTGCAGTTCCAGATGAAATTTGGGTGGGGACACAGACTCAAACCATATCAGCTATCTTCCCTCTGTGTATGTCTGTGTCTATGGCCTAGTAAGAAGGACACCAGTCATTGGATAGGGCCCATCCTAATCCGGGGGACCTCCTTTTACTTTTTTTTTTTTTTTTGAGACGGAGTCTTGCTCCACCACCCAGGCTGGAGTGCAATGGTATGATCTCAGCTCACTGCAACCTCTGTCTCGCAGGTTCAAGTGATTCTCCTGCCTCGGCCTCCTGAGTAGCTGGGACTACAGGCAACCACCACCATGCCTGGCTGATTTTTGTAGTAGAGACGGGGTTTCACTATGTTGCCCAGGCTGTTCTGGAACTCCTGACCTCAAGTGATCTGCCCATCTCAGCCTCCCAAAGTGCATAATTCACCACGCCTAGCCCCTTTTAACTTTTTTTAATAACTTAATTTTTTTTTTTTTTTTGTAGAGACAGGGTCTGCCTATGTCACCCAGGCTGGTCAAAAACTTCTGGGCTCAAGTGATCCTCCCGCCTCAGCTTCCTAAAGTGCTAGGACTGCAGGCGTGAGCCACCGCGCCTGGCCGGACCTCCTCTTAACTGGATGGCATCTGCGAAGACCCTATTTCCAAATAAGCCACATTCATATATTCCAGGTGGGCATGACTTTTGTGGAGACACTATTCGACCCAGGACAGATCTATACTTATTTAAATACAATTTACATGATTTTCATCTGAAATGGCTTCCACATGCAAACACTTCTCTCATTTGCACAGCTGCCATCCTGTGGGCCTTTCTCTCCTCGTGCCTCAGCTGCAGCATCCAGTGTGCTAGTTCAGTGTGTCCCTCCCGTCACTCACCACCGGTCCATCCTACTGTGTGGATGGGAGACAGAATCCCCGCTTGCCTGGCTGTGCACCCGCTGTATGCGGGGTGCTGCGAAGCGCCTCGTGTGTCTTAGAGAATTAAAGCCCCAATGCTTTATCTGCAAAAGCACGATTTAATTTTTTTTGTAACTATACCTGATTATCTCAAAGACCCAGGTCTGAGGTAGAGACTAATAGAATCCTTTCCAGATAGAGGCACTCACTCCAGTGAATTTTCTTAGTTCCTGTGGGACCTAGTCATAGTTAGAATTCATGTCCCTCCCCTCGCCTCCTGCTTTCCCCTCTCCCCCAGGTTGATGTGAAGCTCATGGCTGATGCCAGTGCTGCTGTCTAAGGACAGCTGGTGTCTTTTCAGTTTGTGTGTCCCCAGCCACAGGGGGTACGAGTTCTGGCCTAAGTGACAGCAACAGGATAGACGAAGGGCTACAGGGACCAAGTGACCCCTGGATTCCTGCTTCACTTCATCCTGCCACAGTCCCCGCCCGGTAAGTCGTGTGTCCCTGCAGAGAGCATTTATGAGCACAGAAAGTGGGAATGTGCCCCCTGCCCAGAATCTGTTTCTCTAGAATGATGGCTTGTACATGTGGGACAGTATAACACCCCACAGGTAGTAACTTCTGTACCTAACAAATAGGAAAATTGGAAACAAATTGGAAAACCGTGTGTTTTCCAATTCCCAGCCCAGGAAAGTGCTTTGAGAATGAGATTGAAAGCACGTTGGGGAGGGTAAGGCAGCTTCTTCCTTGCTCTCTGTTGATCCTTAGTTTTGTGCCCCACCCCACCCACCCACCCAGCCTTTACTGCAGGGGAGTCTCCTTTAGGGTTGGGACCAGGCCTAACATATTTCCTGAACCTCCCTGGGTTAGACTTTCAAGGAACCAGGAACAGAGTAGCACACAGGTTGCTAAGCCTAGTGGGGCTTACCAGGAAAGAGCTTCTTACGGTGAACTGGGAGAGCACGCTGCACGGGACGGTCAGCCCCCCTCTGACCTGCAGCTGCCGAGGCACCCACACCACCCAGGCCTTTGTTCCCTGCTGTCTGTCATTCTGCTTCCAGTTTCTACTTGGATACTTCATTTTCTTCATCTCAGGTTGAAATTTCTCAAAAGAGAGTGTGATTCATTTAGCAAGTTATCGTTAGAACTAAACTTCCCCAGCTGGGCAGGATGTTTGCTCCAGGCTTTCTCCAGGCCACCAGGACCACCGGCCCAATCTCACATACTGATGGCTGCCTTTGGGTCTGGTGCCCACCTAGCAGAACCACACAGCACACAGTGCGGCCATCTGTGCTTGGGGACCCCCTAGAGCAGTGTGGGCATGGAGGACTTTCTGGGACTTCTCCCAGGACAGGGGCTGCACAGCTGGCACACCCCACAGGGCCTGTGGGACAGCCCAGCTCACTGGACATATAGCCGGAAAGGCCTTTTGGCCATTTTCACTGGCTCACTAGGGAAAGTGCTGGAAAGAAGCAAGCAGCAGGAGGCAGAAGGTTCCCGTGCCCTCTTTCTCCACAGTTTTGGGATCAGGTTGGAACTCTCCCTGCATCGTAAAAACAACTATTTTTATCCTCAAGTTAAAAGCTGCCACTGGACTCAGTGCATGCTTCTCGATTCCATGGTCCCCAGGCAGCATTTTTATCCTAGAATCTAGAGGGGCCAACCTGGGCAGAGAAGTTCAAGTAGGCAGTTAAGAAGATGCAAACAAGCTTGCAGAATGAGGCCCTTAAAGTCTGTAAATCGCTCGCGACTTTGAAGGAAACTCCAATTATTCCCATGACTACCCTCCACCCAAAACAGCAGAGCAGCAGCAGCATCTAGTCTAAACATTTTTTATAGGTACTTCTTGCTCTCTGGTTCAGAACAATTATATAATATCTTAACTCTAAGTATGTTAAAGAAAGTTAATTTAATGAATTCAAAACATTGGCTGCAATCTCCTCCAATTCAGTGAAATCTTCCTGGACTACGCCACAGATTTTCACATTCAGAAAGCTCAAAAGAGCTTCAGAACATAAGGCATCACTTTTTTCCACTAATATGTACAGGTTTTTTACAAAGGTCAACAAAAACATCACGGAATGAGAGTAAATCTCATTGCGGCTGTGGTTAGCGGTTAGGTCTGTCATTCTGGCTTTTTGTCTTGTGTTGTCATGTCTGTGCCTTCCGGACAGTATGTTCTCTGTTTTACTGCAGTTATTTTTAGCCATACATATATTTTTTCACTAGAGATAGGGTTTGGCTGCCATGTGTCTGAATAGGAGTCTTGTGATCAGCTTAACGCTGCATTTTTCTTTTTTAACGTTTGTCTTTTAGAGATGCATTACTGTTGATGTGTTAGAGTGGCACATAGATGTTCAAAATATGACATTTTTGGAAAGACTGTTCTGAAACATCACTATGTGTCATGCCAGCACAAAGCGCCAACTAACACTGAACTTTGACCTCAAAGACTGAACTAGCCATGTGCCCGGCTCCATATGAATTTGAAGAGTAAGTGAACAAATGAATGGTTGGATGAAGCTATTCTTTCTTTGCTGCTTTCCTTCTCTGCTTCAAATCTTCCTCTCAAGCAGGTTTATAGCTGCGGGAAAGTTACAATGCTTTCTCTTCCCCCAGCTCTTCCCGCACTGGCAAGCAGAATTATATATGTATATATACAGTGAGATTACATATATAAAATATGTATTGGCTGGGTGCGGTGGCTCACACCTGTAATCCCAGCACTTTGGGAGGTCGAGGCAGACAGATCACCTGAGGTCGGGAGTTCAAGACCAGCCTGACCAACAGGGAGAAACCCGTCTGTGGTAAAAATACAAAACTAGCTGAGTGTGGTGGTACATGCCTGTAATCCCAGCTACTCGGGAGGCTGAGGCAGGAGAATCACTTGAATCTGGAAGGTGGAGGTTGCAGTGAGCTGAGATCATGCCATTGCACTCAAGCCTGAGCGACAAGAGTGAAACTCCATCTCAAAAAAATGTATATATGTATTGTATATGTGTGTATGTACATATATGTGTATTTATATATATTTATATAGGCTGAAAAGGCTTGAGACTCAAGATTATAGTTACTTATAATCTGAGACTGCACATCTGAATAAATGCATAAAACTACTTTTGCAGGTTATAAGTGCTTATAGGCAATCTAATTCTATCCAAGGCAAAAAATAAGTATAATCCCTGACCCTAACAAAATTGCAACACAGTCCAAAATTCCTGCCATAGGTACAGTCCTTGGACATAAGGAAAGAAATCTCCTTCCTCGATTCATGTGCAAGTTTTGAGATGCTAGACCAATTGCCAGCTGGGTGTGATCGCTGTTTAAATAGCCTTCACATGGTTCTACGCTTTCAGGTGTACTTGAATCTTTAGATTGTATCTGAAACTAAATTGTGGTAATTTCCCTTGAGGTTTCTTGCAGTAAGATTCTAATCTTGCAATTAGATTCTTATTAAATCTAAGAAAAATGCAGAAATGCCCTTTAAAAAGCACTATCCTGTTTCAGAATATAAACAGCTTTAAAACCTTTGATAAGGGCCAGGCACGGTGGCTCACGCTTGTAATCCCAGCACTTTGGGAGGCCGAGGCAGGCAAATCACAAGGTCAGGAGATCAAGACCATCCTGGCTAACACAGTGAAACCTCGTCTCTACAAAAAACACAAAATTTAGCCAGGCGCGGTGGCAGCACCTGTAGTCCCAGCTACTCAGGAGGCTGAGGCAGGACAATGGCGTGAACCCGGGAGTCGGAGCTTGCAGTGAGCCAAGATTGCGCCACCGCACTCCAGCCTGGACAACAGAGCAAGACTCCGTCTCAGAAAAAAACAAAACAAAACCAAAAAAACCCCTTGATAAGAAAAGGGAAATTGAAACCATTAAAAGTTCCTGCAAATATCCAAAGTTCTGTGTGCCTTAGGCGATAGCAGTCTACCCAGAACCAGAGGAATGGAAGAAAGCAGGAGGCAGGCCAAGCGCCAGCCCACGCCCTGTGCCTCATGTGTTACCACACAGAGTCTGTAAGCAGAGACTGGAGATTTTCATTCCTTCTTCGGCCATAGCAAAATAACCAAATGCACAAATAAATGTTCACTTATGTGACTGCATTTCTGTTTGCATTCAAATATTTGGCACCGTCAGTGCCCAAGTAGGTTTTCAAAACAATGTTTGGCTCAGAAACATCACTTATCATGAAGTCTGAGTCAAATCAATGTATTACCTTTCCGGGACCCATTTGCTTTAAGGTCTTACCTTTACTTAGGAAATGAAAGCCACGCTGAAAAATCCAGGCATAAACAGGCAAGTTGAGGTGTTTTTCTCTCTCAGTACCTTACAGTCAGCCACACACTTGAGACTTGGTTTCCAAAGTAATTTATTTCCATGTATTTTAGGTGCCTGGGGCTGTGGTAACAAATTGTCGCAAACTGGGTGGCTCACAAAGCCCAGAAACGCATTGTCTCACAGCTCCAGAGACCAGAAGTCTGAGGTCAAGTCACTGGCAGGGACACACCATCTCTATAGCCATGAGGGAGAACGCTTCCTCCCCAGCAAGCCTCGGGGCTCCTGGGTCATGCCACTCCAGCCTTGGCTCTGTGTTCACATGGCCTTCGTCCCTGTGTGTCTCTCTGTGCCCCTCCTCTTCTTATAAGGACAGCAGTCATTGGGTTTAGGGCCTGCCCTAATTCAGTACGACCTAATTTTAATGAATTGCATCTGTAAAGCCCTATTTCCAAATAAACCCAGGTGGACGTGAATTTTGGGGCATGCTATCCTGAGTCGCGTATTATTTACACAGGTTACAAAGCACATTCTGTGTTCCTGGCCTCCTGAAAGCCACTTTGACTCAATCCTCCAATGGCTGCTATTATGGTTTGGCTGTGTCCCCACCCAAATCTCATCTTGAATTCCCACGTGCTGTGGGAGGGACCCTATAGGAGGTAATTGAATCATGGGGGCAGGTCTTACCTGTGTTGTTCTCGTGATAGTGAATAAGTCTCATGAGATCTGATGGTTTTAAAAAGGAGAGTTTCCCTGCACAAATCCTCTTCTCTTGTCTGCTGCTACGTGAGACGTGCCTTTCACCTTCCACCATGATTGTGAGGCCTCCCAGCCATGCGGAACTGTAAGTCCATTAAACGTCTTTCTTTTGTAAATTGCCCAGTCTCAGGTATGTCTTTATCAGCAATGTGGAAATAGACTAATACAGCTTCTATGCCCAACCATGTCTCATGCTGCAGAGTCAGCCAAACAAACCCGCTAATGAGCAATGTTTAGGGCAGCTGAGGTTTACTGGTAGTTCTAAAAGGAAGAAGATAAATAAAAAGAGGAAGAAAAATTGATGGGAAAAGGGAAGAAAAGACTGCTTAGCAGAGACCAGAAATTGTAGCCAGGAGATGACAGTGTGAGCCCCTAGCCGAGGGGCTGACTCTCAGGGCACAGCAGCCTCCCCTGGGCCAGCGTGAGAAATGAATGCTCCAGCCACCCACAGTACCGCGGGTGAGTTGCTTTAAGCCACACATTTGAAGCACAAAAGTGTGAGTGAAATGATGCCCGAGATTAGGTCTTCCAGTAATTTCACTGCATGGAACTGTAGTATAGAAATGGCTAGTTCCGTGGGGCATGCGGCAGATAACTGCCATTCATCCGCAGAGTGCTGGGAGCAGGGCTGGGGAGTCCTGGCACAGACAACACAGAATGCACGGCCTCTCTCAGCCCACTGTCTAGAGCCTCGTGGCCCTTGAACATAGGAGTCCCTCCTTGGAAGGCCTAAGAACACAACCAGTTATCCACACACGAGGAAGCAAGGACAGGTTGACAGTGACACTTGATTGATGGTTGATTAGCACCAAAGAGAGCCCAGCCTGTGCTAGGATATTGAAGCCAAGTTGGAGAAGTTATCTACCATGAAATTAATAAAATTTAAGGTGCAGGGCTCCTCCCCCACAGGCTCCTTCTAAATAAGCAATCACTTTTGTGCCTCACTTTTTTATGCATAGTTTTGTGTTCCTTTTCTTAGGGCAATTCCTAAATTGCAAAACCTTCATGTTGCATAAGCCTGGTTCCAGCCTTGGGCTAATGAAGGAGGCCAGAGCTGCTCAGAACCGCCAGGCAAAGACAGCCAAGGCACCCCAGCCCTGGGTCCCAGCTGCTGCCACAAACCCTGCTCAGGATGTCACATGGGCCCCATTCGAGAGGCTTCTGCCGTCTCCTGATTCAACCATGCTGTCTGTTTTCAAAAACCATTTAGCTCTTCATTGTACTTAATTTGACAAAATAAAATGTAAGAAACCATCTGTGCTAGCAGCTCCACCACCACTTTTAGCTTAGGATATTGATGATCTTCGAGAATTATCTCAGTCCATGGACAATCTCCTGGGAAGCTTTAAAGAGTACAGTCATATCCCCAGTGCCCCAGAAAGGCTAGGTAACTGCTCTGTGGTGCAGCAGGAGCGTCAAGACACTCCTGCCCCTGGGGTGTCTCTGAGCCCAGTAGGTTGAGGACCACTGACTGAAATCCAGGCCTGCTTTCTGGAGCATAGTGGGCCATAAGGATGGGGTGTCTGGGAAGAAGCTAGGGAACTTTCTGCGCACTCAGGGTGATGGGTCACGGGGTTCTGGGCCCATGAAGGAGTCAGGGAGGCAGCTGGGACATGGGCGGTGGGGTTTCTTCTTCCCATCACTCCTCCTTGGTTTTCCTTCTTTTGGAACTACGGGTCCAGTGAGGCCTTGGAGTTGGGAGTTGGGTAGGGGGAGCAGGAGCAGGCGGGGGCAGAAGTGGGTGGGGGCAGAAGTGGGTGGGGGCAGGAGCAGATGGGAGCAGGAGCAGGAAGGGCTGAGGCTGCTGGCAGGGCCTGGGGCCTGTGGCCAGGGGCATGAGGACCAGGCCCCGGCAGAATTCGCTTGACCACAATGGCACTGCTCTGGGATGCAGCGTGACCCCAGGCTGGAGAGGCAGCCAGTCTCCTGCTTGCATCCCAGGCCAGCTGATGCTGCAGGGCTGTGAGCGTAGGGAGCACCCAGCTCAGCCTAGAGGGGATGGTGGTGCCCTCAGGTGCTGGAGCTGACAGGAGGGCCAGGAGACCTGGGGTCAGTGTGAGGCCCTGAGCCACCCCATTGGAGACACTGAGAACTATGGGGGACATGTGTGGCTAGAACATGGGCGTAGAGAGGAGCTGTGTCCTTACTTCTTAGTCACTGTTGGGTAAGACTGGAAACATACGGGTGACTGCTGGAGTCTGAACGTATGTATCCTCCCAAAATTCATATGGTGAAGCCTAAATCCCCAATGTGATGGTATTTGGAGGTGGAATCTATGGGAACTACTTAGGCTGTGAAGGTGGAGCTCTTATGAAGGGAATTAGTGTCCCTATAAGGGGATGGAGAGATCAGAGCGCTCTCTCTTCACCAGGTGAAGATATAACAAGAAGGCGGCCATCCATAACACAGAAGAAGAGTCCCCACCAGAGCCAGGCCACGCGGACACCCTGATCTCAGACTTTCAGTCCCCAGAACTTTGAGAAATTAATGTTTGTTGTTTAAGCCACCCAGTTTGTGGCATTCTTTTAGAGCAGCCTGAACTAAGACAGAAATATTAACATAAACTTATCTTTCAGTTGGGTGGCTTAAAAATTCCCTCAGTACAACTGAAGACAAGTTCCCAGTTAAAGATTTTATTGAACAGATGGACTCAGTTGTTAAATGCTGCTGGGAACCCTGAATAAAGTTTATTTCTCTTTAAAACACATGTTTCCTATTGGATGAACAAGGGCCAGATAAATTAAGTCATGAATTCAGGCAGGTAACCTGGTCATGGATTATTATTCGGGGTTTCAAGCTGTGAACAGTTGTTGTCACTCGCAATTCAGGTGTCTCTCTTCACTGTGCTTCTAAAAAGAAAAACAAATGAATCAGAGCTTGGCTTTATGGACATGAGGAACGCATCCTTAAATTAGCCCACAATGGGATTCAGCTGAATGTTGGATGTGTTCCAATTTCCCCTTTAAGTGTGCTGAAAATCCATAGGAGACAGTGGAAAACCCATTTGCATTTAGCACCTGCGTTTGTCTCATAACTGTGTATTATTATGCTCTTTAGATTTGAAAGTACCTGGAGAACTTTCCTTCCTTTGGGCAAATAAAAGGCAAATAAAAGCTGTGTGTACAGTATTAGCTTCCTGTAGCTACTGTAACAAACTAACATAAACTTAGTGACTGAAAACAGGAGGCATTCATTCTCTTACAGGTCTTGAGGTCAGAAGTCTAACATCAAGGTGTTGGCAGCGCTGGCTCTTTCCTGAGGCTTCAGGGGGAGGATCCACTTCCTTGCTTCTTCCAGCTTCTGAAGGCCACTGAAATTCCTGGGCCTGCGGCCCCTCCTTCCATCGTCAAAGTGCATCACCCAATCTCTGGCTCCAACCTCACACCCAGTTTTTCTGACTTTGACCCTTTGGCCTCCCTCCATTCTAAAGGATCTTGTGATTTCAGTATTGGGTCCACCCAGATGATCCAGGATAGTCTCCCATCTCAAGATCCTTCACTGAATCACTTCTGCAAAGATTTCTTTGCGATACGAGGTAACATATTCACAGGTTCCAGAGATTAGGACATAAGCATCTTCGAGGAGGAGGGGGTCACTATTCAGACCCCCACACTGTGAGGTATCAGTGGAGAAGTCTGGGAAATGCAGTCAGTTCTCAGACCCATCCTGCAGTACCCCGAAGGAACACTGGGGGTCTCTTGCTCCCGCACAGCGGGTTTTTGCTTGGACGGGGGATCCGTGTTGACTTGGCTCACATGAACAGAAAACCTTCCTTCTCTCTTTCCCATTCCTCCTCCTTCCTCTCTCTTGTTAGTAACCACCTTGTTTTATGTGTGTGACAAGATGTTACATGAGACTTCCTGTCGCCTTGGAGTTTCGACAGAAAGTTCTACCAGAATAGAATAGGTCCAAGTACTCTGATATCTCAGCATGAGGGGCTAGACCAGTCAGCAAGGCTTGCAAAGGAGATGCCTAAATTGGGTCCTACCAGGGTTAGACCTTCACCTCTCCCCAGGCCCCTGGTTACCAGCAAAGCTAAGACTATTTAGAGAGGTTGTCTTAGTCTATTTGGGTTGCTATAACAAAAATACCACAAACTGGATGCCTTATATACGATATAAATGTAGTGCTGACAGTTCTGGAGGCTGAGAAGTCCACGATCAAGGTGTTGGCAGATGTGGTTCATGGGTGGTGCCTTCTCACTGCATCCTCACACGCCTGAATGGGACAACAAGGTCCCTTGGGGACAGTTATCAGGGCACTAATCCCATTCATGAAGGCTCTGCCCTCATTCCCTAATCACCTCCCAAAGGCCCTACCTCCTGTTCCCACCTCATTGAGGATTACGTTTCAACATATACATATTTGAGAGACACAAACCTTCAGCCCATGGCAGAGGTTGGAGGCAGGTGAAGTGAATCTCTTTGGGGTGAGCTGTTGGGGTGCTAGAATTTGCTCTCCTCTCCCCACTGGGAAGGAGAGGAGGTGCTTGGCCTGCGTCTACTGACGTGAGTTTGATTGATGCTGGAAAAGCCTGCAGATGAATGTCTATGGCTGCTGGCTGCCCTAGGAAAGCAGAGAGGAAGTGGCTGGGATGGGACTGGTCTGTTTGCAGAGTTTCCCATGGGCCAGGGCCTCGACTGAATCAGCCAGTTTGGGCGGCCATGACAAAGCACCATAGGCTGGGTGGCTTAAAGAATGGGAGTTCATTTCTTATAGTTCTGGAGGTTGGAGTTCAAGATCAACATGCTAGGAGATTTGGTTCTTGTTGGGGACCATTTTCCTGGCTTGTGGCTGGCTGCCTTCTTGCTGTGTCCTTTCATGGAGGGATTTGGGGGTTGGGGGAAGAGACAGAGAGAGAGCACACGCTCTGTTCTCTTCCTTTTATAAGGACACTAATTACCTCTACCGTAGGGTCTCCACCTTCATGACCTTGTATTAGGTTATTGCAAAAGTAATTGCAGTTTTTGCTTCCTTTTTTCTTTTCTAATAATCCTAATCACCTCCCAAAGTCTTCACCTCCCAATACCATCACATTGGGAGTTAGGGCTTCAATGTGTGAATGCAGGGAGGGGTACACAAACATTCAGACTATGCACCACTCACAGGAACCACCTGGAAGGGGCAGGGGTAGAGGACACAGGTACAAGCAGCCAGAGGAGCTGTCAAGGAAATGGTAGGAGAGACACTCAGCTTTTGGAGTGTCATCTCTGAAGAGCCTGTAAAGCATCCCTTGAGGGAAAACCCCCCAGCATTTGAACTACACTATATCTTGAGGGCTTCAATGTCAAATTCAACTGTCCTCCTCAAGTGAGACCTTTCCTGCCCAAGGCTGCCATATGCATGTGAAATCAGTCCCTGGAGTTTTGCAGTGTGCAACCTGCACCATCACACAGGACAGCATAGTTTCTCACTTCTCTTCTGTCCCCTACTCCACAATTGTAGGGGCCTGAAACATCAGCCAACAAGAGGGGAGGGGCATCAAGTTTCTGCTAAAATGTGGACTTAGCATAGGCTCTGGCTGTCTTTCCACAAATCAGCCTTGGATAGAAGAGAAAAACCTGGAATCAAGAAAACCAGAAACAGGCAAATAAGCCCCTGGGGAGAGGGGGCGGCTGAAGGCTGCTTTTGTTGGTGTGGGAGAGGTGGGGGGAAGGGGTAGCTGGGATGGCTGTCAGGGGGTAAGTTAATTGAGAGCAAAGCAATTTAAGTTCTCCTCTTGCCTCCCCCATCAGTGCATAGGGATAATCATTGCCCAAGACCAACAATGGAGGTGTCTGTTGGAGTGGAACCAGGGCAGCATCAAAGCCTTGCTGAGGGATGAGCTGATTCAGGCATTCATTTACTCAACAGATATTTACCAAGTTCTCTCTAATCTGGGCCCTGGAAATATAGTTGCACTCATGGATCTATATTCTTGAGAGGAGACAACATTAAATAACAGAAGTAAAGTATGTAGTATGTAAGATAATAATGAGTTCTAGAGAGAAAAAAATTAAACAGGAAGAGGTAGTGAAGGTGATTTTTGGGTCCAGGCCAGAAGGAAGTGAGGGACTGAGCCATCGGGACTTCTGTGAGAAGAGCATTCCTGGTGGGCGCAGTAAGTTCAAAGGCCATTAGGTGGCCATGTGCCCAGTGTTGCAAAAGAACAACAAAGGAGCCTGTGAGGCTTTCATGGACACAGTGGGAAAAAGAAAGCCAGGAGGTGGGGTCTGAGAAGTCACCAAGGGCAGAACCTGTAGAAAGTGGTGAGGCCTTGGCTTTGCTTATGGGAGATGGAAAGTCTTGAGAGGGTTTGAGCAGAGGAATATCTGTTCTTGAGTATGAGCTGCAGGAGGACAAGGGTAGAGGTTGGCTGAATGGTTAGCTTACTGTGAGTAGAGATGTGAATGAGTGGCAGTGTGTGGTGACGAGTGACTGAATCTGAATAGATGCTGAGCAGAGCCAACAGGATTTGATGATGGATGGGATTTGGGGGTAAGAGAAAGACAGAAGGCAAGGTGATGCCAAGGGCTTTTGCCTGAGCAATGGCAAGAAGGAAGTTGCTGTTTACTGAGTTGGGGAAGAATGCAGAGGGAGTTAAGGAAGGAGGAGCAGGACCTCTATTTCAGAAAGGTTAGGTTTAAGATGCATATTCATTATCCTGTTGGAGACAGATTAAACAGGTCAGGAGTCCAGGTCACAGGGCAGAGCTGGAGATACAATTATGGTAAGTCATGAGCACACAGAAGGTACTTAAATCCACAAGAATGGATGAAATCATCAGGGAGTGTGTGTAAGTAGAAAGGAAAAGTCCAAGGTTTGAGGCCCTAGGCACTGCAACATTTAGAGGCTGAGGGGTTGAGAACAAACCAGTATGTAGGATGAAGCAGAAAAAAGGAGGAAAACCAGGTTAGATTGTGTCCTGGAAGGCAAAGGAATAAGAACATCTAGGAGGAGAGACTGATGAATGTGGTCAAATGTTGGTGCTCACTCAAATTAAATGTCAGCGAAGAAATCGCCATTGAATATAGCAACGTAGAGGTAATCGGTGACTTGGAGAGGAGGAGCATTGGTGGATCATCAGAGTAGTAAGGGCAAAACCATGACTGGAATGGGTTCAAAAGATAACGTTGACAGAGAATAGATGATTTTCTCAAGGGTTTTTGTTGTACATAGAAGGAGAGAGATTAGGCAGAAGATGGAGGCAAAGGGTTTTTGTTGCTTTTTTCTTTCTTTCTTTCTTTCTTTCTTTCTTTCTTTCTTTCTTTCTTTCTTTCTTTCTTTCTTTCTTTCTTTCTCTTTCTTTCTTTTTTTTTTTTTAACAGCGTGAACAGCATGCTTGCATGAATGATGAACTTTGTGCCATCTGAACTTGACCCATTCTCATATTCCCTTTCCCCAGCTCTTCAGTAGCCTAAAAAGCAGCTCAGTCTGGCAGCCACTGGAGAGAGCAAAACAGGTTTGAAGCTATGCAAAAAGTCCCACCCCCAGAGAATTGTCACTATTTGACCTGTCTGGAAGCTTTCTGGAAAAGCTTCATTTTGTCTCTATTTGACGCTATTTGTCTTAGTTTGACCTGACTCAGAGTTCAGGCTGTAAACAGCCCTATCTCCAGAGCATTCCTCAAAAACAGTCAGTAGCAATTGTTTCACATTGTATCCTCCTGAGGTGGTGATAATAGGACCTACAAGAGGCTGACAAAAAAAAAAAAAAAAAAAAAAAACTTAAAGAAGAAGCTAATGAGTAAGATGACTACAGGGGACTTCGAAAAACTCCAACATATTTCTGGGAACTGAGAAAGCCACACACAAATGCAAGGCTGTGTGCATGCCCAGAGAAGACCTCAGAAAGCTCTAATGTCTCATCTCTGGCTGATCTTGAGGTTTTGAACAAGCAGCAAGTAAAGACTAAGACAGAGTTGTGAGTTGCCCAAGAAGAGATGTGCTCCAACAGTGGTTGCACACAGTGAAGAGTACAGACTTCATATAATTAGTCCAAGAAACTCATTAAACAAACAGATGTTACCAGGGGTCCTTGCTCGCAGAGCTCCCAAAATGGTGGCAAGCCTGGTGTTCTCTGACCTGGGGTTCTTGGCCTCATGCATTCCAAGGAATGGAATCTTGGGCCATGCGATGAGGGTTACAGCTCTGTTAGAAGCTGTGGGTCACGGAAGAGAACCACGGAACCCAGTGACTAGTGTTCAGCTTTATTAGGATGAACCCAGGCACTCAGCCATGCAGGAACAATGGCGAGCCTTTAGCCCGATCGGGAGCGGCAAGGGGCGCCTCCCTGGATCAGGAGCACAGTGGACACCCTGCTGGATTTGGAGGGATGGAAGTCAGCGGTGGGTCTGCGACGGCAACAAACAGCAATGATGGATGGCAAGCCAAAGCTCAGCTCCAGCGGAAACAAACACAGACCAGAAGATAGTGCAGTTGCAAGATTTAATAGAGTGAAAACAAAGCTCCCATACAAAGGGAGGGATCTGAAGAGGGTAGCCCTTGCCGGCTCGAATGTCTGGGTTTATATCCAGATCATTGTCCCTCCTGCTGTGCTCTTAGGTGATAGATGATTGGTTATTTCTTTACCTCCTGTTTTTGCCTAATTAGCATTTTAGTGAACTCTCTTTACTACCTGATTGGTCGGGTGTGAGCTAAGTTGTAAGCCCCATGTTTAAAGGTGGAAACAGTCACCTTCCCAGCTAGGCTTAGGGATTCTTAGTCAGCATAGGAAATCCAGCTAGTCCCGTCTCTCACAAATAGCAACAACAACAACAAACAGACAGAACAACAACACTTGGGAATAAAAGAAGAATCTTAATTCCAGATCCGACACACTGCATTATTTTAAAGGTACAGCTTTCAACAAAATATGCAAAACGTAAAGAAGCATGAAAGTATAGCCCATACACAGAGTGGGGGGTGGGAGGCAGGGAAAGCAATCAATAGAAATATCTGAGGAAACCCAAATGTTGAACTTACTAGAAAAAGACTTTAAACCAACTGCTATAAATATACTACAAGAGCTTAAGGAAACCATGTCTAAAGGATTAAAGGAGAGTATGAGAATGATAGCTCAGCAAATAGATAATACAAACAAAGTGATCAAAATTGTAAAAACGAACAAAAGGAAAATTCCAGAGGTGAAAAGTTCAATAACTGAAAGTAAAATTTTACTACAGAGGCTCAGCAATAGATTTGAAATGGCAGAAGAAGGAATCACTGAACTTGAATATAGGACACTGGGATCATCCAGTCTGAGGAACAGAAGAAAATATGCCTTAAGGAAAATGAAAAGCTCTTCTGAGACATGCAGAACACACTTGAGCACACCAATATATGCATGATGAGAGTGCCAAAAGGAGAGGAGAAAGAGCAAGAGGCAGGGAGAATATTTGAAGAAATAATGGCTGAACACTTCTCAAATTTGATGAAGATATTAATCTACACATCCAAGAAGCTGAGCAAATCCCAGATTGGATAAACTCGAAGAGACAACTAGACACATCCTAGTCAAATTGTTGAAAGACAAAGACAGGATCTTGAAAGCAGCAAGACAGAAGCAATGTGTCGTATGTAAGTCATCCTCAAAAAGATTAATAGTTTCTTTTCAGAAACCATGAAGGCCAGAAGGCAGTGGAATGACAGATTTACAATTCTGAAAGGAAAACACTATAAAGCAATAGTTCTACATCTGGCAAAACTATCCTTCACAAGTGAAGGGGGAAAACAAGACATACCCAGATGAACAATAAGGAAGTTTATAACAAGTAGACTTGCTCTACAAAAAACGCTAAAGGAAGTCCCCCAGGCCGAAATGAAAGGACATGAGACAGTAACTCAAAAGCATATGAAGAAAGAAAGAAGAATGGTAAAAGTAAGTACCATTTATATGCTTATTAATATATACTTATATATAAATATAAAAGCCAGTAGCACTGCATTTTTGATTTGTGACTCCCCTTTTTTCCTATATGATTTAAAAAACAAGTGTATAAATCAATAATTATAAAACCATGTTGATAAGTTTATAGTGTATAAATATGTAATTTATGTGATAATAGCACAAAGAAGAAGAGAGAGTGGAGCTATATTAAAGATTTTATATGTGATTGAAATTAAGTTGGTATTAATTCAAACTTTATTGTCTTAAGATGTTATTGTAATCTCTATGGAATCCACTAGGGCAATAACTTCAAAAAATGCAGGCACACATCCATGTTGAGGGGAAGGGGAGAGAGAAAGAGCAGGGAAATTAAAATATTATACTACAAAAATATCTAACACAAAAGAAGGCAGGAATAAATAGGGGAAAAAACTAATACATATGGAAAACAAGCGGTGAAATGGCAGATGTAAAGCCTACCTTATCAGTAATTATATTAAATGTAAATAAACTAACCACTCCATTAAAAGGCAGAGGTTGGCAGAATAGGTAAATAAATATGATCCAACTCTATACGGTCTGTGAGAGATACACTTTAGATTCAAAGACACAAAGAGGGGCCGGGCGCAGTGGCTCAAGCCTGTAATCCCAGCACTTTGGGAGGCCGAGACGGGCGGATCACGAGGTCAGGAGATCGAGACCATTCTGGCTAATACGGTGAAACCCCGTCTCTACTAAAAAATACAAAAAAACTATCCGGGCGAGGTGGCCGGCGCCTGTAGTCCCAGCTACTCGGGAGGCTGAGGCAGGAGAATGGCGTGAACCCAGGAGGCAGAGCTTGCAGTGAGCTGAGATCCAGCCATTGCACTCCAGCCTGGGCGACAGAGCAAGACTCTGTCTCAAAAAAAAAAAAAAAAAAAAAAAAGACACAAAGAGGTAAAAAGTAAAAGGACAGAAAAAATTATACCATGCAAACAGTAGAAAGATGGAGTTGCTATACTGATATGAGACAAAACAAGTTTTATGACTTTTTACTAGAAGCAAAGAATGACATGTTATCAGGCTAAGAGAATAAATCATCAGAAAGACATAACAACTGTAAACATACACCTGCCTACCAACAGAGCCCCAAAATACATGAAGCAAAAATGGACAGAACTGAAGTGAGATACAGAGAGTTCAAGAGTAAGACTTCTAATACACTTTCAATAATGGATAGACCAACTAGACAGAAGATCAACAAAAATATAGAAGACCTGAACATCATAAAAACCAATGAGACCTAAAGACATGAATGAACACTTTCTCCAACAACAACAGAGTACACATTTTTTCTCAAGTATATTCTCCAAGCTACATCACATGTTATGTCATAAAACAAACCTTAGTGAGTTTAAAATGACTGAAATTATACACAGTATGTTCTCTGACCACAGTGGCATAAAATGAGAAATCAGTGAATAAAGGAAATTGGGAACATTTACAAGTATTTGGCAATTAAATAACATACTTCTTGATAATCAATAAACAAATATAAAGAATCACAAGGACATTTAGAAAATACTTTGAAACAAATGAAATGTACAACATGCCAAAAATTATGGGATGCAGCTTAAGCAAGAGTTAGGGTGAGGGGAAGGGTGACTATAAAACAGTAGCATGAGGGAGTGTTTTTGGGTGTCAGAACTGTTTTATATCCTGATTGTGGTGGCGGTTACACAAATCTATACATGTGTTATAATTCATAGAACAGTACACATTTTCACACGAAGGCTGATTCTGTTATGCTAATTAAAAATAAAACTGTAGAAGCTAATATCAGAATTTGTACAGATGATTATGTATCTTAAATGATAGCTATCTTTAAGACCTTCTTTAAAGAACTCCTTAAAGCTCCTAGTACCAGCTGTACGCTTTCTTCAGTTATGCAAATAAAATATTTGATTTAATGACAGGAAAAAAAGTAGGAACAAGATAGGGATGCCTACCACTGCTACTACTGCTATGATTACTACTTCTTCTTCTTTTTTTTTTTTTTTGATATGGAGTCTCACTCTGTCGCCCAGGCTGGAGTGCAGTGCCGTGATCTCGGCTCACTGCAAGCTCCGCCTCGCAGGTTCATGCCATTCTCCTGCCTCAGTCTCCCGAGTAAGTGGGACTACAGGTACCCGCCACTGCACCCGGCTAATTTTTTGTATTTTTAATAGAGACGGGGTTTCACCGTGTTAGCCAGGATGGTCTCGATCTCCTGACCTCGTGATCCTCCCGCCTCGACCTCCCAAAGTGCTGGGATTACAGGCATGAGCCACCGCGCCCGGCCTGCTACGACTACTACTTCTAAACAACATTGCACTGGAGGTCCAAAAATAATTAAAGACATAAGGATTGGAAGAAGGAAATAAAAACATCATTATTTATAAGTAGGGGAGGAGGGAGACCAAGAAATAGAGAGGACACCGATGATACCCCTCCTTCTTCAGTGCAGATGTTCTAGTCTGAGGCTGACCTGAGCCAAGAGAGGAGAGAATTTGTAATGAATTCTGGAGTTCTAATGTTAAACAGGACTAGACGCTTTACTACCTAAAAAAGAGGCTATTGTTTAGCAGTGAAAGTGACTAATCTATGAGAGCTGCCAAAAACGTCAGGAGCCAAGAGCATTAAAAACACTAGATGCTGTGAACAAAAAGGTCTGCTTTCTGATTGCACCATAATAAGACAAGCTAATTAAGTATGCTGATGAGATGTTCACCCCCTGATACGATAAAAGCAAGAAAGAGCCGTGGAAGGGAGGCCTGGACCTGCTCTGCAACTTCCCTGCCCAGATTCCCTCCATCTCCTCCACACGGAGGAGCAGGAAACACAGGCAACTTTCCCAACTCAAAGTAAACAAAACCAATACCTACCCTGCCTTCTTGGAATTTACAGTCTAAGACAGCATTGATGTGAAGGGGCATGTAAGGCTTATGGACAACTAAACAAGACCTTCCTATTAAAACTGGAACCCATTAAAGTAAAAGGGTAAGTGCATTTGGCAGAAGGCATGAGTGAACAAGGTGAAAATGACATGGTAGAAGGAACGAAACTTGGCAGTAAGGCTGGAAAGGGAGACACAGGGCATGCTGGAGGAAGGCCTGTAGGGAATTAGATGATCAAGGTATTGAGATAATTGATCTGTGCAGATGAAATTCACCTTTTTTTTTTTTTTTTTTGGCTAGAGTTATCTGATTACTTGCATTGAGTGGCATTTGTTGTATGAGATTTTCTTCCTGAGTAATACTGTACCTTGGCAAGCCTGTAAAATACAGTTTTTAAACTTAAAAAAAAACATGGTTATCATGTCTTAGTTGCAAGCAGAAAAGCCATAATCCATGCTTTATAAAGAATCAGTTTGTTTTAATTTCACAGAGGCAATCATGCTTTATCAGAAGACTTTCTTTACTGCTTGATATTTTCATTTATTAAAAAACAAGTTTTCTAGCAGGGAATCAAACAAACATTTGTATACCAATGTTTATAGCAGCACCATTCACAGATCCAAAAGGTGGGTGCAACTGAAATCTCCACTGACCGAGGAATGACTAAGCAAAACATATATACAGACAACGGAAGGTGATTCAGCCTTAGGAAGACAATTCTAAATAACATAAGCATCACCTAAAGGACAAATACTACATAATTCCACTTATATGAGGTCCCTAGAATTGTCAAATTCATAGAGACAGAAAGTGGAATGGTGGGTGCCAGAAGATGCGGGGAGGAGAGAAAGGGGAGTTAGTGTTTAACGGGTACAGATTTTCAGTCTGAGAAAATGAGAAAGTTCTGGAGATGGATGGTGGTGATGCTCATACAATAATGTGAATGCACTTAATTAATGTCTGTACATTCAAAAACAATAAAATGGCAAATTTTATGTTATATATATTTTACCATAATAAATAATCCTATTTTATGATGGGGAATTATGTATCTTGCAGTCACTTGTTTTATCATTAAAAATTAATATCAACAAAGAAAAATATATAATATCATTAATCTATTTATGAGCTGCTTTCATGGTTTATCCTTTACTGACTTTTCTCTCCTTTACTCCTTTAGTGCCAAAATTATCTAGAAAATTAACAAAGTGCATATTGACTCAGGAAGTCATGGCCGTGTTTCCTCCTTTTATGAAGTACTATTTAGTGAGGTAAAAGTTGCAATTAGTGGTAGGATATGAGCAGTAGGCTTAAGAGAAATGAAAAAGTGTCTTGGGTCTGGGTTATGTCTGTAGCAGAGGTGTCCATGGAAACACTATGGAACCAATGGATTTGTAAATTCATTTACCAACTTCTCCTGAAGCGACTTTTATTTCCCATTATCATCTTTTGGGTTGTTGTCTTTCACAGATTTGCTATCTGCAGGGAAAGCATTCTTTGGAAGGGCTTCCTGTTGATTCTGAATCTCAAAGTTGGTGAATGAGAAGAGCAGGTGGGACCCTCTTCACTGTCATCTGAGGAACAACCCCGTGCAGCGGGCGGGATGCTGAGTCCAGGAGGAATGAGAAGTCCCCCTTTAGTGGGAGGACCAGGTCTGTAACACACACACAGACGTGCATACAAACACACACACAGTTAGACACATGAGGAAGTATTAGAAGGTGCTGGGGGAGGGAGGAGTCAGGTGAGCCTCCAAGTGGTATTGGAGGTGGTCTTGAAGGATGAGCGGGGGCCCAGGAACGAGGGAGGATCAAGACTTCCGGTGACAAATATCGAGGAGTGGACTGAGACCATGGGGACTGGAGGGCTCGTGCAGGAAAGGGCGGGAATGGCAGTGGCTGGGAGCAGTTCACGGGGCAATCAAAGGACCCTGGTCGGCTTCCTTTTCCAAGAAAATAACTCATAGCTTGACAGAGGCAGGATTAGAAGAGGCCAGCCTAGAGTCTGCAGTCCAGGTCTACAGAGATGACACGGGAGTTGAGCAAATGGCAGCCTTTGCGGAGAGGAAGAGATGTTGTCATGGTGGTCTAGACAGGACTTGCACACTGGGTACCAGGCCTGAGAGGCCAGTGAAGATCTTTCTTTTGTGTCCTAAAGTACTGAATGATGGCAATGATCCCACAAAACTAAATCAACATAAAAATAATTCTCCACCACAAGTCAGGTGCAAGGGAGTATATCGAATTTAGTTGTCCATGATGATTATTTCACTGGCTTTCATGAACTATCCAAAATCAAATTATTTTCTAATTATTTAACATATGTAATTTAATCATTAATATTTAATATAATTATTCTATTTTTAAAAATTATTTTCAGTTTTTTCTGCCATCCTTATGCCTTCATCATTGTAAATGTGTCTTACAATGCCCATTTAAAGTTCATTTAACATCATGTGTCATCAGGGAACTGTAAATTGAAACAATGAGATACCACTACACATCTATCAGAATGACCAAAATCCAGAACGCTGACACCACCAAATGCCAGTGAGGATATGGAGCAATGGGAACTTTCATTCATTGCTGGTGGGAATGCAAAGCGGTCCAGCTACTTTGACAGACAGTTTGTCAGTTTCTTAGAAAACTAAACATACTCTTACCACATGATCTAGCAATCATGCTCCTGGGTGTTTACCTAAATGAGCTGCAAACTTAAATCCACACAAAAAACCTGCACACATATATTTATAGCATTCATAACTGCCAAAATCTAAAAGCAACCAAGAAGTCCT
This sequence comes from Rhinopithecus roxellana, assembly GCF_007565055.1. Classification (NCBI taxonomy): domain Eukaryota; kingdom Metazoa; phylum Chordata; class Mammalia; order Primates; family Cercopithecidae; genus Rhinopithecus; species Rhinopithecus roxellana. The sequence goes on along the minus strand of NC_044569.1, from coordinate 34,254,724 downwards.
TTAGTAGGTGAATGGATAAATAAGCTGTAGTATAAGCAGAAAACCAAATATTATTTGGTGATGAAATAAATGAGTTATCAAGCCATGAAAGACATAAATGAAGCTTAAATGATTATTGCTAAACGAAAAAAGCCAATCTGAAGAGGATACATGCTATATGATTCCCTATGAAAAAGATCAGTGGTTGCCAGGAGTTAGTGAGGAGGGTAAGATGAGTAAGGTGACATGTAGAGGAATTGTAGGGCCATGAAACTGCTTTGTATCTATATCTGTATCAACTGTAACTGTCACTGTGTCTGTATCTGTAACTGTCACTGTATCTGTATGTGTATCTGCAACTGTAATGGTAACTGTATCTGTATTTAAAACTGTATCTGTATCTGAAACTGTATCTGTGACTATTATGGTATCTGTATCAGTAACTATCTGTAACTGTATGTGTACCTGTATTCCTATCTGTATCTGAAACTGTATCTGTATTTAAAACTGTATCTAGGCTGGGTGCAGTGGCTCACGCCTATAATCCCAGCACTTTGGGAAGCCAAGGTGGGTGGATCACCTGAGGTCAGGAGTTCTAGACCAGCCTGACCAACACAGAAACCCAGTCTCTACTAAAAATACAAAAATTCGCTGGGTGTGGTGATGCACACCTGTAATCCCAGCTACTTGGGAGGCTGAGGCAGGAGAATCGCTTGAACCTGGCAGGCGGAAGCTGCAGTGAGGAGAGATTGCACTCCAGCCTGGGCAACAAGAGTGAAAAAACAGAAAACAAACAACAACAAAAAAACCCACACACACAAGAAAAACTGTATCTATAACTGTATCTGCAACTGTAACTGGATCTATGTTTGTATCTGCATCTGTGTCTGCAACTGTAACTGTCGATTTGTATCTACTGGTAACTGTATCTGTATCATCTGTAACTATCTGTAACTGTTTGCATAATTGTAACTGTATCTGTATCTGTAACTGTATGTGTATGTGTATCTGTAACTCTATATCTGTCTATATCAACTGTAACTGTATCTCTGAATGTATCTGTAACTAATCTGTATCTGTAACTGTCACTGTATCTGTATCTGTAACTCCCTCTGTAACTGTTTCTGTATGTTTACGTTTGCCTTGTATTTACAATGGTGGATCCATGTCATATGTTTATCCAAACCCATAGCATGCAGAGCACCAAGAGTGAACCCTAATGTAAACTATGAACTTCAGGTGATAATGACGTGACAGTGTAAGGTTATTGATGGTAGCAAATGTACCACTCTGGTGGGAGATGTTGATGATGGGGGAGGCTGTGCATGCCAGGGGGCAGGAGTATATAGAAAATCTCTGTACCTTCTTCTTAATTTTGTTGTGAGACTAAAACTGCTTTTAAAATATTCTATTTTTAAAGATCTGGTGTTGGGTGTGAGAGAGGGGTGGAACCAAGAATTTTCCTGGCTTTCTGTATTAGGAGGTTGCTGGGTAGATTGCGATGTCATTGGTGGATGTAATGGCTCCCAGGAGTACTGGGTTTGAGCAAAAGCTGTCTCAAAGTAGAAAGGCTATGAGGCCCTTTTTGGAGAGTGGGGTCAGCTGCCACTAACTCTCCTATGTAATAATGCAGTCTCCACTGATGGAGCCAGTGCCGTCTTACACCAGCATCTGGAGAGCTGAGATTAAAGCGGGCGAGGGAGGTGGTGCTGATGTGACACTGTGGCTTCTCATAGGCTGACCTTCAGCAGCCACCTGATCCTTTGGTAAGGGGAATCTAATTTCAGAGGCATCCGAATCTTTAGGAGATTTATTCAGCAAAGCAGCTACGGCTTTTCTGATGTGAACATCCTGCACCCACCAAAGAGTAAAAAGCCTTCTCCTTCCATCTGCTGCTGAGAAGAACCCACCCAATCGGTCTTGATTTCATGTCAGGTGAGCAGGTCGGGCTACAGGCTCTTTCAGACATGCTTAACATTGGAGCACTGCTCTCTGCAAGAGTTGCATGTTATTTGTTGAAAGGGAAATGACAAATCCTAGGATGTCACTTTTTCCTAAGGACCCTGGTGTGAGAGTTCTAAAGTCAAACAGCACGATATGTTTTCCCCCGTGTTGTGCTTTTGCATGAATAGAATGAGCTTGACAGGAATCTTCATGCGCTTGCGTGAAGACAGTGCCGTGTATGTGGGGGTGAAGGCGGGAAGGAGTAGCATCAAGCATCAGTAGGACTCCTCCTGTCTCTCCCTTTGCACTGGAGGGAAATCTCAACAAGCAGCTGTGTCTCTGTTGGAATGAAAAGACAAGAAGGGCAGCCAAAAAATGGTGAGGAATTTCCTAAAGCTTCGTCCCAGTGAATGCAGTGCAACTGTGGGTGGTTAGGAAATCCCAGAGGGTTACAAACCAAGCTGAGTCCTATAAGGAACAGTGCTTCATTTTGTGCAAAGGTTTCTGGCCAACCTCAACAAACAACAAAAGCATCACAAAATAGAACAGCAAAGACTCCAGTGAGTGGTTCTAGAGGCATGACATTCAAAACAGCCTAGCAAATAATGTTCAGCATCTTCAGTTTTCCACTTCCCGGGCCTTCGTCAATGTGGTAGTCGTTCTAAGATCAAAGGATAACACTGTGTTGATGTGTACTCCAGGAGCTGGAATCCCCATGGCACCCACAATGAAGATGGGGTGCCCCACGTTCTTGGGCTGCAGCTCCCCGATAACTCCATGATAAACAGTTTTGCCTTACCTCTTGTGCAGGCTCTTGCCACTACATCAACCCAGGCAGTGCCACAAAGTGGAGAGAAAGTGAACTAAAATTCTTAAAATGTGGTTCTATTCTAAAAGGACCCAGCTGCAGGACAATGAAAGAATGATTACTTAAATTGCAGGGTGCCTTCTAGCTATTGAAAATAAAAGCTATGACTCTTCATAGGGAAATGCAATGTAAATGCAGACAGAAATACCACCTTGCCCCCTCTAGGATGGCTATAAGGAATATAACGAGTGTTGGTGAGGATATGGAGAAACTGGAATCCTCAGACATGGCTGATAGGAATGTTAAATCGTGCAACCACTTTGGAAAACAGGTTGGCAGTTTTTTTGTTTTTTTGTTTGTTTTTAAGTGAAACATGTATGTACTATGAGACTCAGTAATTCTACTCCTAGGAATTGAAGAGACATAAAAACATACGTCCACATAAGACACATGCATATGTGTCACTGTGTACACAGTGTACAATAGCCAAATAGCTGCACTATGTACAATAGCCAAAAAGTGGAAACAATTCAAATGTCCCTCAACTGAAGAGTGGATAAACACTATCTGATGTATTCACACAATGCAATGGAATGCTATTTTTAACACAAAAGGAACAAAGTAGTGATACATGGTGCGAGACGGGTGACCCTGAAAAGCATTAAGTGAAAGAAGCCAGGTGCAAAAGATGCCTGCTATATGATTCTGCTTATATGAGATGTCCAAAAAATCCCAGCTGTAGAGACCGATTAGCAGTTGTCTGGGGCTGGAAGTAGGAGCATGGAGGGAACACAAGTGAGCAGGAGGGAGCTTCCTGAATGATAGAGACGCTCCTCAGTCACACAGTGGTGGTGTATACAAATTATATACACATATATAAATTATATACACAGTATACAAATTATACCTCAATAAATCTGCTTAGAAATGATGATAGTAGTCAGGCATGGTGGCTCATGCCTGTAATCCTAGCACTTTGGGAGGCCAAGGCAGGAGGATCCCTTGAGCCCAGGAGTTTGAGACCAGACTGGGCAAAATAGCAAGACCCTATCTCTAAAAAAAAATTTTTTTTTCCAATTAGCTGGGAGTGGTGGTGCACAACTGTGGTCCCAGCTGCTCAGGAGGATGGGTTGGGAAGATGGCTGGGCCTAGAAGGTGGAGGCTGCAGTAAGCTGTGGTGATGTCACTGCATTCCAGCCTGGGCAACAGAGTGAGACTCTGTCTCAAGATTAAATAAATAAATAAATAAGATGATGACTATAACCCGGTAGTCGGAAAACCTAAGGTATGGAAGAGCTATGATCCCCCTCCCCTTATAAAGGAGGCATGGACCAGACACAGTGGCTCACATCTGCAACCCCAGAACTGTGGGAGGCAGAGGCAAGAGGATTGCTTGAGCTCAGGAGTTTGAGACCAGCCTGGACAACACATTGAGCCCTATCTCTACAAAAACTAAAGTTTTAAAAAATTATCCTAACCAGGCAGGAGGATTGCTTAAACCCAGGAGTCAGAGGCTACAGTGAGCTATAATCACACCACTGTACTCCAGCGTGGGCAACAAAGTGAGACCCTGTCTCAAAAAAAAAAAAAAAGAAACGAAAAGAAAAAAAAGAGGAGGCATGAGGCTCAAGAATGTGTGTCCTCTCATCATACAGGCAGGAGTTGGAGGAGCAAGAGCTGTTGTCCTGAGTTCCTGGGCAGACGGTTGAGAGACTTACTCAGGCCTGCAAGACGATGAGATGAAAAGTCATCAGGAGAAAAAGAAAAATGATAGGATCCTGTGCCTTGGCCCACTCCTTTTCCTCTGCTATGGCTCACACCCAAGTCCTTTTGGGGATCCTTATGGACATTTGGAGTGCAAGACCTCTCCCATGGCCCTGGGACTGGCCTCTGTGAGGGCAGCAGCAGCAGCAGCAGCCCTGGCTCTGGCAGAGCCCCGTGGGGCAGGGGTAGTGGAAGGGACAGACAGTGATGGACTCGCAGCATCTCCCTTTGCACAGAACCCGCTGGAGAGAGCTGCTTGATGGTCTCCCTCACCAAAGAGGGCTGAGTCCAGTTTCTCCTATCTTTATATCTTTGACATCAAAATAGAGGTGCTCAGTAGTGCTTTGAATGAATGAATGAATGAATGAATGAATGAATGAATGAATGAGCTCCTACCAGGTTCAGCTTTATTACAGAAAAATGAACATGGCTGGGAGGTCACAGTGGACGAAGCAATAAAGCCTTCAAAGCGGTTCAGTGTGGCTGAGGCTGTATCTCTCCCGCGTCCCGCCCACTGGAGCAGCTGCACAGACCAGAGCTGCAGAGGCCAGGACTCCCATATCTGAGTCTCTTTGGGTAATTCTCCTCTTTAAATAACATGGTTTTACTATCACACAAATAATGTGAGCTTATCTGAAATAAAATTAGAAAACTGACATAAGCAAAAAGAATAAAATAAAAATCGCCTGCAATCCTTCTGCCTGGAGATAACACTATCAACATTTTCATGCCACTTTTCAGATTGTGTGTGTGTACATTGCATTAAGTATATAGTATGCCTTAAAACAACAACAACAACAACAACAAAAAAAAAAACGTACGATGGAATCACACGGAACATAATGTTTTGGAACGTGCTTTTTCACTCATTGATATCATGAGCATCTGTACTGGTCAAGGCTCTTTCCACTGTAAATGACAGAAACTCAACCCGAACTTGCTTAAGCCACTAAGAGAATGTATCATTTGGGTAACTGGAAAGTCGGGAACTCGAAGGACATCCTCAGAAGTCCCTCTCCATTCCTCCCCCTTCCTCTGGGCTGGCTTCCCCTTCAGCAGATTCTCCCCTTGTGGTGACTCTTGGCCACCACATCCTCAGAGCCTGGCCATCTCAGCCCAAACAAAACTTCTCTCCCAACTGTTCAGAAAAAGCCTGAGAAGCCTGCGTGCTTGGCTGGGATTGGCATGTTGGGGCCTGGGCTGCCTGACTGGCCCGTGTGACTGGGGAATGAGAAGCTGATCTCAGCCCAGGGATCAGGAGCCCACCCTGGGCTGGCACTGCAGGTGGGGTCAGAGCTTGAGAGGGTGTGATTCCCCAAGGAAGCTCTGTGCAAGAAGAAGGGGAAGAGGCGCAGGACAAGGAGAAACGACAAATTTCTCCTGTAATATCTTTCCTGTCCACATACACCTCACATCACAGTTTTTATGCCAGCATCATTTTCCCACCAGCGGAGGACTAAGGCTTATTTCACCAGTCCTCATGGCGCACAGTAGCTTACTTCCAATGTTGCTATTACAAACTGTTCTAAAGAACATCGTGATGCTAAATCTCTGCCTATATCCTACAAAAATTCCTAATTACCTTAAATCAGTGCAAAACAGTTCATAAGCTTTACAAGCTACACAGTTTCAAAAGGCAAAACTGCAAAATAAAACTTTCTTTGGTATCAACCTAGGCTGTATTCTCCACCTTGTGCCAGCACCATCACTTCTGTATTAAAACAGTGCTGAATATGAAAAGGATTTCTTTATTGTGGGGTTATAATTTTATTTTCTTCTGAATACTTTATAAAATGCCAAAAGAATTGTGCTTAATACTGGATTTTTAAAACCCACAAAAGTAAAACACCATGTAGATCTGAATGTGGTTAATTTTGACTTCAAGTTCTGCTTTTCCCCCTGTAATTTCTGTTCCTGTGTTTTAAAGGATAAGTAGTCACACTTCTTCTTCTCATTCTTCCCATTCCTGTGCTCCCCTCCCCACACCAAATGCAATTCTTGGGAAAGGAAAACAACTTCACATCAGGTTGAGATTTCTTTTTTTCCTTTTAGGTACAGGGTCTCGTTCTCTTGTCCAGGCTGGAGTGCAGTGGTGTGATAACAGTCATTACAGCTTCAAATTCCTGGGCTCAAGCAGGCCTCCTGCCTCTACCCTCAGAGCAGCTAGGACTACAAGCCCACACCAACATGCCCTCTATTTTTTTTTTTTTTTTTTTTTTTTTTTTTTTTTTTTTTGCCCAAGCTGCTTTCAAACTCTTGCCTTCAACCAATCCTTCTGCCTTGGCCTCCCAAAACACTGGGATTGCAGGCATGAGCCGGCAGACTTGGCCTCAAATTGAGATTTTAATGCAGCATCCTAGGATGCTTTCTATGCTCCACACCTATTTTGAAATGAAACAAGTTTCCATACAGCCAGCCCATTAAAATACGGTACTTGTGGTTGGGCTCTGCTGGGATGGATGGAGGTGGGGGAACCTTCACACAGAGGGTACTTCACCTGACCTTACTGCTATTCATTGAGTGATACCCAAACCCCAAGGGTCTGTTGCATTTGGGGCATATTTGTGGTGTCCCAAAGTGCTTCTTGGGACTCAGGGTTTGTTAACCCGATGTTTGCTAATTTCTGGGGACTCCTACCGCCGAGCCAGCCATAAAACAAAGTTAAACCAGCGAGTTGCAGGAGAGACAAGGGCAAGAAGCCAGCTCGTGTGGGACAATCACAGCACGCCGTGATCAGAGCATGTTTCCATTATCTCTAAACTCGGGAATGGGTCATGTGAAATTCAGGCGCAGGGCAGGCGGGAGAGCGATCCGGGATGGGCTGGCACGCACTGGGCACTGAATAAGCTTTTGTTCAGTGAACGCAGGAGCCACCGGGCGTGCCGGCTTTCACGGTCCCTCAGCTGTGACAATTCCCCTGGGGCGGCGCCACCTCCCTGTGTCCTGGAGAAAGGCGTTCAGGGAGTGAGAAGCATCCCTGGGTGGGGTGGGGGATGCTGGTGAGAACCAGGGACGCCCTGTGGGCCCAGGGCCAGTCTGCTTTACAGAACGATTGGGATGCGAACACGATGCCTGCTCTCCCAGATGATACTGCGAATCTATAAATACAGATTTAGACACACGTGGTGGACGTGTTCTCCTCCCCGGGGAGACGTTTCCAGAGCAGCTCTTTGTAGCCCTGAAGAGGACGCCAGCGAGTTTTCCAGCCGGGGAGACGGCGGGGGTTTGATTCAGGGGTGCCGGTGGGAAGGAGAGGGCTGGGTCGTCCCAGAACCTCCTGACTGTCCTCGACCCCCGACTCTCCGCACACTCCGGATCTCACTCCCGGGAGGGCCCGGAGGAAACCCAAGTTGGGGTGAGACTCAGAGGAGGGCGGTTCTAGAGGAGAGGCAAACGGGTGGGAACAGCGCTGTAGCCCCCCTGGGCGAGGGTGTGCTGTAAAAAGCGCCGGGGTCAGGGGCACCTGGCAGTCGGTCAGAGAAGAAGGGGGGCGGGCGGGCAGTGTGACAATTGAAGATATGTAGTCGGAGGAATCAGTACCCAAAGAGAGAGGGGATTGAATCTACCCGGATTTTGTTTAAGTGGGGAGCTGGTCTTCTTGCGGAAAAAAGTGCAAAAAAAAAAAAAAAAAAAAAAAAAGTGGGGAGGGTGGAGCAGGGGATGCAGCGAGTGGGCCCCCAGCCGGTGCTCAGGCTCGCGGGGTGTTGCTGCTGGACGCCCTCCCTGCACCTCCGCCCCAGGCGCGGGGCCTGCCCCAACCCTCACTCGGCCCCTCCCCTGGGCCCCCTCCCCGCCGCGAGGGCCTGAGCCGCGGAGCCGCGACGCGAGTGCAGAACTAGGGGCGCGGGCGGCCGCGGGGCCGGGGCGCGGGCCGGGCTGGCCATGGCGCGGGCGGCGGGCGCGCGGGGCCCGGCCGGTTGGTGCGGGCGGCGCGGGCGCTGCGGGCGGGGCGCGCTCCTCGCCTTCACCGCGTGGACCGCGGGCTGGGTGCTGGCGGCCACACTGCTGCTCCGCGCGCACCCGGGTGTCCTCTCCGAGCGCTGCACCAACGAGAAGAGCCGGCGCATCCTGGCCGCGCTGGTAAGTCCCGCCGCCGCTCTGCCCAGCGCCGCGCGTCCCGGGAGGGGGGATCGCACCCGTCCCCGACCCCCAGCCTTCCCCGGGGACTTGGGTGGCACCCGCCGGGAGCGTGGGGTCCCGACACCTGCGTGGAATGCCAGAGGTGCACGCCCTGGTCCCCCGAATGGGGAAGCAGCCGGGAATGCTCTGTGGGCTAGCTGGGGGTGTCTCTCCCCTTTTCGCCAGAATTTGCCCTTTGTCCCCAGACAGCCTTTCCATCCTACTCTCGCTACCCCTGAGCCCGAGCTCCGGAAGAAAGTTTGCGGGTCTCATACGAGTGTCTAGGTCTGGTCGAGCCTCCGGACAGCCCCTTGGTGCCGGCGCCCGGTGTCAGGCCGCCCGGCTCTGGGCACGAGCCAGTGCGGGGTTCGGGATCGGGGGTGCCACGCCTCTGTCTCTCGGGTTCGCAGCGCGCCAGCCCAGCCCGCGTTCTGTGATTCCACCCTGAGCTGCCAGGTCTCCCCCTACCTCGCCAAGCCCATGCGGAGGGGCTGGTCAGACCCCGGCCCTCCTGCGCTCCAGAGCCCCGGCTCTCCGCGAACGCGGTCTGTGGGAACCGATGCAGCGTGCGCTCTGGCGAGCAGAGCGCGCTGCGAAGGCGGCTCGGACCGGGCGGATCCCGGATCCTGGGTCCTCTACAGGAGCCTCCTAACCCGGGAGGGCCCGAAAGCTCGCACCCAGCAGCTCCTCAACTGAACCGGAAATTAGGGTGAGGAAAAAATCATAATTGGCATTTTGCAGACTGCTGCGTGCGCTGGGCTCACATCACGTGAATGAACTTTAGTTGATTGGAAACGCGGCTAGCCGTTCTTTCAGGCGCAAAGGAGACTTGAATAAAGGTGGGAGTTCCCTAAATCCCAGAAAGGGGAAGATAGTAGCAACAAATCTTACACGACTTCTTAAGCGATTATTCACTTCCTAAAATAGTGACCGTCTAAGCATTTGGTTTGAAAAGTGATCTATTTTCTAAAAACTCTTCAAGAAACACATGGGAGGTTTTCAGTCCAGTTGCTTACATATGGGTGGGTCTTTTGAGATTGTAGATTTTCAAAATGTGGGACCACAAAGGTTTTTAAAGTAAATGATTTTTTAAGTGAGATTGAAATTGTTTTTTTAAATAGTGAGCCGGGTATACTAGCTAAAACAAGTTATGCTCCCTAATTAACTCTGACGCGGGTCATAGTTAATTGAATTGAACATATGTAGGTGAGACACCCATAGATTCTATTGACCCCTTCTAGTGTTACACTTAAGTTTCATCAAGTTATTGTTTTGTTTTGTTTTGTTTTGTTTTTTAATGGGGTTTTGCTCTTGTTGCCCAGGCTAAAGTGTAATGGCCTGATCTCGGCTCACCGCAACCTCTGCCACCACGCCCGGCTAATTTTGTATTATTAGTAGAGACAGTGGTTTCTCCATGTGGGTCAGGCTGGTCTCGAACTCCCGACCTCAGGCGTTCTTCCCACCTCGGCCTTCCAAAGTGCTAGGATTACAGGCGTGAACCACCACACTGGGCCAGTTTTATCAAAGTTGTAAGAGCTCACTGATTTTTCTTAGGAACCCAAAAAAATTCTTTTCATTTATAAATTCCCACCCCCCCCCCCCCCCGTTTTCTTTTCTTGTGAAGGGAGTGCTGATAGACTAATTATAGTAAACAAACATTGATGGTTTGCCTAGAGTGGAACACCTATTTACAAATTTAATCTAGTAATCCTTTAGATTAAGATAAAAAAGGAATGCCATTTTTCATTTCTTTACCTTTGGTTAAGTGAGGAAAGGCTTAATAATGGAAATTAAATCGTCCAGCATAATTTAAGTAATTGCTCATCATAACTTTCCCAGCATTCCAGGTCGTAAATTAAAACCAATTCTGTTTAGAGGCTTTACCAATACATCTTCAATGGCAGCCATATGGGATCATTTCTGGTCAGACATAAAGCTGGAGAGATTGGTTCTGCCCCTGAAGGCCCTCAATCTTTCCTACTGCCAAAAGCATGATGGCAGAGGCCACATCCATCTCCCTAGGTTTTGATGTGACGCTGTCTCCGTGAACTGGTTTGTTGGGGAACAGCCTTTGCCGCAGGCCTTGTTTGAGTTCCTTACTCCTTACACACTCTCAGAACTCTTTCTCCCCGTCTGCCTGCCACTTCCTTTTCTACTGTTTTCATCCTGCATATGTTGATGTGAGACCCACACAGTGCCCTGGCTCAAGTTTTACCCAGGACACTCTCAGTTAGGACAGGGTTTAAATACGACCCCAATCTTCACAATCCCAACGCTGCCGGGCTGAGTTGCCAAGTAGAGGTTGGCATTGTGTCTTCTGAGGACTTGAACTGAATTGAGCCTCTGTCTCTGCTCCCCTGGCACTTTCCGATTCATTCTGCCTGGCTTTTATCTGTAATAATAAAACTGGTTGTTATTTTCCTGATGGGCCTCCAGACTCTCATTAGCTTTCACTCTGAATACCGGAGCACAGAAGAAACCACTTTGCCAGCTGAGCCAAAGGGAGACTTTCTGGCAGAGCCCAGGGAGTTGTGGTGGATTTCCTGCCCCCGGTAGCAGAGGCTGCCAGTGTTCCCAGGCTCCTGCCTGGCAGGGGGCATTGCTGGCCTGCCAGGGGTGAACCCACCTGTAGGATAAAGGAATCAGAGGAAAAAGCTTAGGGGCGAGTCAGAGTCAGGGGATAGGGGTCAGAGGTCTCCATGTTCTCCCCAAGTCCACACTCCACCTCCCCAGGGAAGTTCCACTCTAGCCAACCACATCCCACTGACAAGTTCCTAGAAGAGCCAACCTGAATTGTTCCAAGGGAATTGAGCCCCGGGTCTTCCAGCTTAGATTTTCCTGGTCAGACTCTAGGGCTCTTCTTAATGGCGGCTTGAAGAGGAACAACACACCGTAATCAAGAAATAGGTGCACTCAGGTCTCTGGAGCCCCGCTTTTCCAGTGGGCTGTGTCAGCAGGCCCAGCCAGCTGGGGAGCTAGCTTGGTGCTGGATCATTGATACGCCTGGCTTCTCATTCATTCTGCAGGCTGAGCCCTTCACACAGAGGCAGAAGATGTGGGCTGCTGTCTGTTGACTCTTCCTCTGGGAAGGCACTGTGTGAATCATTTCATGGGTCTTATTTCATTGAATTCCCTCAACAACCTCTATGAAGTATTTGCTTTTAGTATCCCCATTTCACAGATGGCAAAACTGAGCCCCAGGGAGGTGAAGTGACTTGCCCTGCTTCACACAGTTAATATAGTGAGGAACCAGGACATGAGTCTGTGTAGTCTGATGGTAGCAATGACGTGACGGTAAGCGGCTTCTCTAATAATGGAAACCCTACATAACACCTCGTATACTTAACCCTTCCATAGCAAATCATTTTCAAAGCATGTCAAAGATATTCCCACAGACTGTTATCCTGAAGGCTTAACTGCCTTTTGGCTAGTTAGGTCTTGATGGAATTTCATGTAGTTGTCTACATTAGAGCTTCGTTTTTAATAGGGCGGGCTTATCTTTCTTTGCCTCTGTGATAGAAACTGTCGAGGTCCCAACGGGACTACAGTATCCAGGGCACATACCCAGAAAGATTTCTCAGCAGTGAATGACTCTGCCTGAATGCTCAGCCACATTCCTAAAGTAGAGAGGGGTTACACAGTGGACGAGCTAACTGCGCTGAGATTCTGCAAAGCACAGCATAGCTGCTTCGGAAAGAATACCACTGTCCAGTATGAGTGTTGCTAAACTGCATAGGAGCTTAATGCTCCTTAAAAACAAACACACAAAAGAAAACCCAGCCCTCAGACGTGACCTCTGGGACCTTCTCAACAGTTTTTCTAGACTAGAGTGGACAGGTTTTGTTTTTGCCTGAGAACCATGACTTAGAGAGATACTAAGCAATGATTGCAAAGAGTGCTTCTTACAAAAGCTAGGACTGATTTGATGGGAATGTGCGTCTGTGTGGATATTTTCACATCCATGAGAAGCACAAATCCACTGCAAATGTAATTAATTTTAAAAGCACGCCAGAGTTAGCTGCAATGAGACTAACTTGTTTATTCAGTTTATTTCCGACTCCAATACCTGTGGATTATATATACACACACATTCGGGTACAAAAAATGTATCTGTCTTTAAGCCGGCCTTAGGAACTCCTCCTATGCACAGAGGAGTCTGAGAAAGACTACCTTTTAACATAGACCTGTATAAAGTACTTCTATTGAGTTTAAAAACAAAAAAACCCAGCTACTTCAACAGGACATGCTGCCAATAAAATAATTCTACTATTATCTTTAAGATGATGAAAGTTTTTGGGGTTTTCCTTTGTTTTCTTGAGACAGGGTGGCTCACTGCAGCCTCTACCTCCTAGGCTCAAGTAATCCTCCTGTCTCAGTCTCCCAGGTAGCTGGGACTATAAGTGTGGCCCAGCTAATTTTTTTTGTTTGTTTGTTTTTGCAGAGACAGGGGTCTCGCCATATTGCCCACCCAGGCTGGTCTTGAATTCCTGGGCTCAAGTGATCTTTCAGCCTCAGCCTCCCAAACTGCTGGGATTATAGGCATGATCCACTGTGCCTGGCCTGATAAAAATTTTAAATTCAAACGTGCAATTTGTACATTAAGTTGACTGTTTTTTTTAAAAAGGCTGGATGAAATCTTTTTCTGTGCTTAGCAGGCCCAGACATGCAGAACAATGCTGCAGACTTAGACGTTAACACTGGTAAGCCATGGGAGACGAATTTTGTGTTCTACATGAGAAGAGTAGGAACTGAAACGCCAAAAATACTTCATTCTAAAGGATATCAAGGAACATCTGTGCCATAACCACACTTGTATACAGACGGTCCCTGACTTACAATGATTTCACTTACGATTTTTCAACTTTATGATGTGGTGAAAGTGAGATGCATTCAGTAGGAACTCACTTTGAGGATCCATACAACCATTCTGTTTTTCACTTTCAGGGCAGTATTCAATACATTACATGAGAAAGTCAACACTGTATTTTATATTGGCTTTGTTTGAGATGATTTTGTCCTGCCATCGGCTGCTATAAGTGTTCTGAGCATGTTGAAGGTAGGCTGGGCTAAGCGGTGATGCTCTGTGGGTTAGGGGTATGAAACCCATTTTCAACTTACTCTGAGGTTGTTGGGACATCACCCATTGTAAGTTGAGGAAGAGCTGAGTGCGTTTTTGGGCATGCGTCGCTGTAATGTAAATGCTTTCTTAGGACAAGAGCGGTGACCGGGATACTGAAAAGTTAGGTTATAAACCCAAGACGTTACCTGTGGAAGCTGGCAGGTCTGGTTAAGACTTTCGTCACCTCCTGCACTTTCTGCCCTTTCTAATACCCAGTGTCGCAGCAAGAAGCAGGCATCAGGGAGGCAGGCTTAGAAGTCAATGTTCTGATCTTCAGAAAAACAGCCAAAATGAATGTTTCCTTCCAAAACCCATAGGCTGGATGCCAAATTCAACAGTTACACCATTGTTCTAAATGTCTCACAACTCCTGTTTGGAATTGCCCTCCAAATTCACAGGGGCAAATCTCGTATAGATTTGTATTTCATTGACGAGGCACAATTTGTATTAAACATGATGCTGTGGGGACCCACTGACGCTCTCACATGGCCATGATTTACTGAGCGCTGGGGTAGGGGAGGAAGATAAGAATTCCACTTAGGGGTGGGGCTGGCTTCCGGGCAAATTTTGATTTGGCCAGGCTGGGTAGGAAGCACGTAAGTCCGATGGAGACACCCGAATGGCATTTCGCATAGAGCAGCCCCGCCTGTCGCTAGGTGCTTGCTTCAACTGTGCCCTCTCCTCCCAGGAGTTGTTTCTGGGTCTCTGAACACACAGGGTTACTTTGAAACTCGGGGCCTTTGCACAAGTTCTTCTCCGTGATTCAGCTGGCCTCTCCCTTGCCTGCTAAGGCAGATTTCTAACTCCTCTTTCAAAACTGAGCTCAGAGGCATCTCCCCCAGGAAGAAGACGCCCTGGACCCCCACCCTTTCCTAACCAGGGCTGGAGAGGGGACTAGCCTTGAGCGAGCCACCTTAGGCCGGGCACTGTGTTAGGACTGTCTCCCTGTGACCTTGTTTGACTCCATGACACGGTACCGTTGTCCTCACTTTCCAGACTCGGAAGCAAGTCACACAGCAAGCCAGGGGCAGACCCCAGAGGCAGACCCAATCTGTGCCTCGCTTAGCCTCACTGTGGCCCTGCCCTGTCACTCTCATGTTAGTTAGGAATTTCGAAGGCTGTCCCCTCTGCTCCACAAACTCCGGAGTCTGGTGGCTGTGGCCAGATGGTGGCCCGTCCAGGCTCAGGCGCAGCTGGGAAAGCTGGCGCTGGTGATTTGGGGGTGGCCCAGTCCCAATCCCAGTGGAGCCAAGAGGTGGCTTCTTGGCCGGCAGGTGTCTCTCGTGGCTAGTGGCTATGGTGGCCACAGTTCAGATGACAGGGGTGAGGGCCCTGGCAGTCACAATGGGCACCCTCCTCACTCTGCTTATCACAGGCTAATAGAAAACAGGGCCCCGTGTCTCTCTGACACTTCTCTCCTGAGCCTCCTCTCTCAGTTGCAACCAGGACCACGTCTCCCCAGCCCCCCGCTCCTCAGCACTGCAGGACTCTGAAACTCCCAGCTCAGGGTCACCCCTCTGGCTACACTGGAGTCCTGTTCTTTGCTTTTCTTTCTTTTTCAATGGTTCTCTACTTTATGCAAAAGTACTTTTTATTAAATATGTGAGAACACTGTAAAATGTTATGGGAGTGAATCAAACTATTTTGGGTATCATACTTACAGAAGCTTTTTTTTTTTTAATTTAAAAGGAGAACAGGAAACAATGTTTTGTTTGTTTGTTTGTTTTTTGTTTTTGCTTTGCACTTTCCTATCAGATTTATAGAGACGTGAAACTCTGTAAATACCAGATCTAGTAGGGGACAAACCCCAACAAGTAAAATGAACAGCCCTTGCTGTTTCTGCCATCTATATCTTCCTGTTCATGGTGGCCTCAGTTCCTTATCATTCCTCCTCACCTCACCTCTCAGGGCTCTCCTGAAAGGTCTCAGAGGAGCTTGACCAGCTGCCGCGTTCTTCCGAAGGGCGATGTGGAGGCGATGGCAAGCAAAGCATGCTGGGCGCGAAGGGTCTGGATCCTCCCATGTGCCTTTCACGATCCGGTGCCTGGGAAAGAGTGACCAGGGTTAAAGCCAAAGAATGACATTTAACCAAGATTCTGTTCAGTTCAATTCCAAGATGAACACAGGAGGTGCACCACTCCAAAGGTGTTTAAAGCAGCTGGTGAGTGTATGTTCATACAACTTCCTTACGAGTGTGCGTTTCCAAAGGACACAAAGTCAGCCCCAGGCAAATAGGGTGGTGTCCCTAGCTCCAGGGCCAGGTTCATGAGTTTCTGTCTATAGGTCTCTGTCACTTGCATCATTGTGTTAGCCAAGCAAGATCCCCCTCGCCCCCACCCAATGCATTATACAGAGATCTAAATTGCAGTGGCTGGCAGGATCCCCCCGCCCCCCAACAGGAAGCCAGGGGGGCAGTCAGACAGCTTGGCTTTGGACTTTCAGGCTGTTGTACTACCTGAAATAGTCCTGAAAAATATCTAGATATTTCTTTCAAGCACTGGGAGTGTTTCTTTTCAATAAGCGCTTTGAACAATTAGCCCGCAGTGCTTATAAAGGCCCCCAGTCCCTCTCTTATCTAATGGTTTGGAGCCAGGTGTGTCTCAAAATTCAAATCTTGTTGAATGTTAGAAAGATCATATACTACCTTATATTTTGCATATGGGGCAGTGCCAGTAATGAAGTTAATAATTCTGCAGCAAAATGGATGTGAATTCACACCAAGTCAAACACATACAGATACAAATACGCTCGTAACTTTTCAGCCGGGTTTTGACACCACATAAGGTCAAATGAGTCATGAAAAACTTGTAAGTTTTCAGAGGTTTTTTGATTTTGGATTTTTTTTTTTTTTTTGAGACAGAGTCTTGCTCTGTTGCCCAGGCTGGAGTGCAATGGCACAATTTCAGCTCACTCCAACCTGTGCCTCCTGGGTTCAAGTGATTCTCCTGCCTCAGCCTCCCTAGTAGCTGGGACTACAGGCATGTACCACCATGCCTGGCTAATTTTTGTATTTTTGGTAGAGAAGGGGTTTCGCCATTTTGGCCAGGCTGGTCTCGAACTCCTGGCCTCAAGTGATCTGCCTGCCTTGGCTTCCCAAAGTGCAGGGGTTACAGGGGTAAGCCACCATGCTCCTGATTTTGGAATTATTTATACGTCTAGACACTAGAGGTCCAGCTTTTGACCTCAAGGAGCTGCTTCTAATCTGCTTGGGATGGGTCAAGTTGATCTACCTGGCCACCTGCGAGGCTGGGCAGTATCCAATTATGAACCCAAGGCTGTTCCTAGGCCTCTCCTGATGCCTGGTGCTCGTGCATATGCTGTGGCATGCACGCACACTTCCTTTTTGGCCAGTACACACCATGCAGGGAGGCAGGGGGTGCGACGCAGGAAAGGAGTTTGAGGCCCAGAGCAGGTGAGGATGTGGCAGCAAGGTTGGGCCATGGAATCCAAGCTCAGTGGCCCTTGGCCCCATCCTTTGTCCCGGCACCAAAGCTGCCCTTCCACTGCTGAGACTTCAAGGTCCTTTCTCATACATGAAACGGGGTGAGAATAACAGCTTTGGGATTTGGTATTTCTCATGGCCTTAGAGGAACGAGGGTGACTCTGTTGTTTCATGTGCTGTAGAAGTTCCCGGAAGGAAGAGAGGCCTTCATTTGCTGACATGGAGGAAGACTCATTTGTTGGGGAAACGGGTGGGATTAGGAAATATACTCAACCCCTAATAGAAGTGGTCCCATGGATTAGATTTTCTGAAAAAGAAAAGAGAGAAGAGGATGACAGTCTTCTCATTCCTTCCATACTTCACTTCTTCCTTCCCTTCCTCTGGCAGGATTATCGGGCTGGACGGGCTTCTCAAGGAATTTGTGGTGTGTGGGGAAGGTCGCCAGGTCCCCTAGTGGCTCCATCCTAAGGTCTCCTAAAGTTTAGGAGAAACACCCCATCCGGGGACTCCTGGACAGCCTTGCTTGCCGCCCAGATGAAAACATGCCCTGCTCTTCCAGAATGTATCCTGCATGGGTCCTCCTCGGTCCCCTTTCTTCTCCAGGTCACCAGCCATGAGCCCTGTGCTCACTCGTGGATCCTCCAGAGGCTTCTGCTCTGAACATCTGCAAACCTCCAGCCTGAAAGCTTTAGAGGCCATTCCATTTCATGTGGAAAACAGCAAGCTCAAGGAATGTACCTGCAGGAAGGGTCATTACTGTGGTCCAGCCTGCGGGCAGATAGGGCTCCTGGGGTCCCCTCTGCTGAGACCTGACCTAGCTGCTTAGATGCGAGACTTAGAAGCTCTCCCAGTGACCCTGAAGTGTAGCCAGAGTCGAGAGCTACTGGCCTGGTCTAGCCCTTCACCTGTTGGTTTCCTGGCCTCTGGCTTCCCAGAGCCACCCAGCTGAATGATAGGAAGTTGCGCTTCCCGGTCGCAGGTGTCCTGATTCTGCAGACCTGTCCTAGGCCTAACTGAGTCGTGTAATGACTGTGAGCAGCTCCTTTAACCTTCCCCTGAATTACTCACTGAGTGGCCTCTGTGATCCACAGGACTGAGTTTTCTCTGCACAGTTGGCTTATCAGCATCCTGAGGGCAGAGGCCAGGCTGTCCCTTTCCCTAACCCCAGCCGAGAGACGGACGGCACCTGGCCCTCCCGATATTGACTGACTCTTCCCTTCCTTGCAGTGCCAGGACTACCGGGGCGGCGCGCTGGCTGGGGACCTCTGCGAGGACCTGTGTGTGGCGGGAAAGCTGCTGTTTCAACGCTGCCTGCACTACAACAGGGGCAAGAAGGTGCTACAGGCCGACTGGCGCGGCCGGCCCGTGGTCCTCAAGTCCAAGGAGGAGGCCTTCTCCAGCTTCCCGCCCCTCAGCCTGTTGGAAGAGGAGGCAGGGGAGGGTGGCCAGGACATCCCCGAGGCAGAACTCCTCCTGATGGTGGCTGGGGAGGTCAAGAGCGCTCTGGGCCTGGAGTTGTCCAACAGCAGCCTGGGGCCATGGTGGCCGGGCAGGCGGGGCCCGCGCTGGCGGGGACAGCTGGCCAGCTTGTGGGCCCTGCTGCAGCAGGAGGAGTATGTCTACTTCAGCCTGCTGCAGGACCTGAGCCCACACGTGCTGCCTGTGCTGGGCTCCTGTGGCCACTTCTATGCGGTGGAGTTCCTCGCTGCGGGCAGCCCCCACCACAGGGCACTCTTCCCCCTGGACCGGGTCCCAGGTGCCCCTGGGGGTGGCCAGGCCAAGGCCATCAGTGACATCGCGCTCAGCTTCTTGGACATGGTGAACCATTTTGACAGTGACTTTTCCCACCGTCTCCACCTCTGCGACATCAAGCCGGAAAACTTTGCCATCCGGAGCGACTTCACAGTAAGTGGCCCGGGGCGGTGTGTTTATGTGCAGAGAATGGAGCCCTCGGGTCTGGTGGGAAGGAAATGAGAAGGCTTCTGAGCTCCTGTCCCGAGTTAGCAAACTACTATCGCTTCTGTAGCCTCAGAGAATTCCCACCTACCAGAACACTTCCTTTCGGGTGTCAGCAAGGAACAGATGCATCTCGAGTGAGAATGTGAATGAACAGAGCCCCCAGTGGGAGGCAGAGGGCCGGGCCAGCTTTGTCCTCCCAGGGGGCTGTTCTGCTTCCTTCACCTGAGCTCTGTGGCTGCTTCGAGCTCATGCAACAGCAACCTCTCTTGCGGGTCTGTTTAACTTGTGCAGAAAACCGTCCACAGGAGGCGGGGAGCTGCGGAGGACGATGAGGGAGGACGGCCTCCGGGGTGGAGACGCTGTTCTCAAGCTGCCCATGCTCTGTGACAAGTAACTTTCCCCAGTGCTTTTTGTCTGGAGAGGCTCCAGTCAGTTTCCATTCCATATGTAAGACTTCTAGAGGAACAAATGGGGTTTTAGTGCCTTCCACAAGGGAAAGCCCTGCCCAGGTAGAAATACCTGCTGCTGCACCACAGGGCACATGCATGCTCGTCTCCACTCTGGGGCCAGGCGGCTGTGTGAGAACAGCCAGGTGTGGAAGAACAGCAGCAGGAGCCTTAGTGTCTCCGTGTAACACAAGCCCCTGTCCCTTCACCCAGCTAGGTGAACACTGATGTGTCAGATTAATGCGGCTGCGATCATCCCGGTGCCCTCATGCTGTGCCAGGTGCTGGGACCATCCAACAGGAAGTAGTAAGAAGACTGGCAGGGATGTCGTGGGTGCAGGCTGGGTTTGGGGAAGGTGGCATGCTCTGCTCCCCTGCCTGCTGTAACAAGTTCATTCTTATGTGACCAGTGCCGGCAGCAGAACGGCCAGACCAGCTTAGCTCCAGTCATCTGGGTGTGCTGGTCACTGTGGGGCCTGGTTCATGGTGGGGCCATGCTCTTCAGTGTGGTTGCAACCTAAAGGGACAAAAAGCAGGCACTGTGACTGCCAGTCATGGCCTCCAAGGCAGGTAGCATAGGAGTGGCATGGTCTTCTGAAGGCAGCTGGAAAACTAAATTTGCTGCCAGTGTAATGCCCTCATTCCTGTGAAGGGCATCACACATCTTACCCTGAGTGCTTTGTCCTAATGCCTCGCCTCCTGCTGCCCTGGAGGGGCTGACAAGTCAGCGGTGTCAGGGAAATAGCTAGGAGGTTCTGGGAGGTTCCAGGAGGTCTGTGTGCTGGGCTGGGAGCTCTGGTGGAACTCAGCCCCACCTGCGATACCCTGAACATCTCCCAGACACTGTCCTGATATGTGTGTCAGGGGGAATGACCCACAGCCACACTGAGGCCTTGAGGAGGAAGTCAGGGAGTATCCATGCACAACCCACCTCCCCCAGCTCCGGGCAGCTGCGGGCCAGTTCTCGCCACTCAGTCACTCCCTTATTCCTCCAGCAGGTATCAGTGGGCATCAATGAGTGGGACCCAGCAGGTGCTGTAATTGTTGCGGGAACTTCAAGGATATCCGCTTCTTGAAGGAGCAGAGGCTGATGGGGTCTGTGATGCCGAGTGGGCGACATCAGACGCTTTTACCTACATACTTGTTGATTATCCAGTTATTGGTTTGTGGGAACCACCTAAGTTGTGCCTCCAGTATCTTGCACACCATCAGCAGAAAATAGTTTTTCAAAGAAATCGTGACTGTGCGTCCTCAACCTAGCACCAGACTGTATTTTGTCGACTGGTGCTGCACCGCTCAGGGCTCTTACCTCCACTGCAGCCTTGGCCTGGGCAAGAATAGGGAGGGGAGGGCAGGAGGAGTCCCCTTCACCAGTCCTGTTCTCCACCCTTCTTGCAGACCCCGAAGTTCAAGGAATTGTTTTACCCAAGATTTTACAACTTTTAAGTGAAAACCAGCAGTATCTGCATGACCAGAGAGCTCCTTTAGAAATGCAAATTCTCAGACGCCACGCCAGACCTATTGAATATGAAATGGTGGGGGTGGGAGCCAGCAATCCCTGTCTCCAAAACAAGGCTCCTAGTTGATTCTCATGTGTGCTCAAGTTTGAGAGCTAGTGATCTCAGAGTCCCGGCAGGTGGGTCCTGCCTTTGAGCCCAGGTTGCTGGGCTGCCCTGGCAGAAGGAAGGGGCGCCTCCCAGTGGAGGTGTAAGAATTGGTCATTCATAGTCGTTCTCTCGTCTGCAGGGCAGGTGCACACTTGCAGATCTTGAGAATGTGTCCAGTGGCTGTAAATGAATAACTAGGAACCTTCATGATCCGAAACTATTGCCAGCCAGTGCTCTTTTCCAACGGATGGTATGGCTTCCTACTCCAGGGCCACAGTTTCTGGTGAAGAATGAAATAATTCTCATTCATCTTCCTATTCTGATGCCAGGAGGAAGTTTGAAGAAGATGAGACAAGTTAGGTAATTTTATGCAGGAAGGACTTTATGATTCTCTTGATATTAAGAAACACGATGTAGGCTTTTTTTTTTTTTTAATACTGTTCTTATTTTAGGTGCATAAGGTTATGTTTTATAAGAGTTGTAATCCATTCTAGACCCCATACACTAAAAATTAAAAAATAAATCTGGCTCTCCCTGGGAGATGAGAAGGAAACTCTCAGAAATGGGAAGGGGAAGTTGCAAGAAGCTAAAATTCTAAGTAGGGGCCCAGGGGAGGCTGGGGAGGTCGCGAGAAACCATAGAAAGAACAGAAAAGTCGTGTAGCCCCAATAATGAATTATAAAGATGCGAGATTCATTAGCATAGTCCTTACTCACTTTTAGTGTATTAACCAGGGTAAATAATGAAATCGGCTATTTGTTTTGGCTAAATAATGGGATAGGAAAGATTAAAATGAGAAGTTGCTTACAGCGCCTGAGTTCATAATTAGGCAAAACCTCTTGAATAGAGAAAAGGTCTGTCTGTAGTGTTTATCTTCATTATTCTCCACACATTTTGAACTAAATTATTCTCCCCTGCTCTGTTTTACTAAATAATCCCCAAGAAACTTCATTGCCTTCTAGCATCAATCCTGAGTGAAAAACTAAAACCCAAACCGAAAGGTGCCTCCCAAACTGCGTAGGTTGAAGCTGCCATGACCAGCAAATGAAACCCTTGTTGAAACTCCCAGAGGGAAAAAGAAAGGCTGATATTTCAATGCTGACCTGTGAAGGCTTGTGAAATGCCACTGACTCCATCAAGTTCATCAACTTTCCTAGTGGCTGTGTAATACCTCGCAGCTATAAACGGCTTGATTTGGGCAGATTCCAGGTTTCCTCAGGTTTGAGCTCATCTGTTTTTGTTGTTGCATCCAGGTGGCAGGAGGAAGAGCCACATCATTCAGAAGTTATTCTCTCTGTTTTTGAAGTCTGTTTGGTTCGATGCCAGGAAGATAAATCTGAAGTTCCAGTGGTCATTGTGCTCTCATGATGACAGTGGAACTCAGGCGTCGCTCCTGTTCAGGGCCTCCGTGTATCAGTCCTAATGCGAGAACTTTGGTATTTCCCCCACTTTGTCGTCTGACTGGTCAGTTCGAAACCAGCTGACTCAGGTAACAGACGTGCCATGAAGAGAATGTAGGCACTGCCCACCTCAGTTTCTCCATCACACCTGGAGACCCGCCACTCAAACGAGGATTCCCTGGATTGCTTGTATTCACGGGAATAGATTTGCTGTATCTTACAGCTTTTAGAGTCCTGACCCTTGAAGGTCAGAGACCCACGTGGTAAGGCAGCGGAGGGAAAATC
This sequence comes from Rhinopithecus roxellana, assembly GCF_007565055.1. Classification (NCBI taxonomy): domain Eukaryota; kingdom Metazoa; phylum Chordata; class Mammalia; order Primates; family Cercopithecidae; genus Rhinopithecus; species Rhinopithecus roxellana. Next base: position 34,231,853 of record NC_044569.1, on the reverse strand, counting down.
CATGTATAAGGCCTCTCAGAGATGCTACCTGCAAAGCTGAGAAAATGACTAAGGACGAAAAGTGATACTTGTGGTGATAGTTCCAAATCCTGGGCTTTCACTGGTGGCTGCTGAGGTCTTTTTTGCAGTTAAAGCCTTCCACTGTAACTATGACAGTCACCTATGTAAAAGGAAATGCATGCAGACACTTTAGGGGATCAGTCCACTCCCCAGGGCATGGCCGGGGCTTTCCTCTTGGCTCGTGGGAGTTGTGGGATCACCTGTGACCTGGACAGTGGCACCCGCATGAGGTGAATTGAAGTTGTGAAGAGGCTCCCTCTCCGCGGAGCCCACCAGTAGTCCTTTGATAGCCCCATGCTGTTTTGATTACAGGTGGTGGCTATTGATGTGGACATGGCCTTTTTTGAACCTAAAATGAGGGAAATCCTTGAGCAAAATTGCACAGATGATGAGGACTGCAATTTCTTTGACTGTTTTTCAAGATGTGATTTACGAGTCAACAAGTGTGGAGCGCAGCGCGTCAACAACAACCTGCAGGTAAGCAGAGGCTGCCAGGGCTGGGGGGAGAGAGGGTGCTGTCTGGCTGTTTCTGCCTAGCACTTCAGACACCCTCAGTGGAGCTCAAGGTCAACCTTTTCAGGCCATCCATCCAGCTCGATGTGGTCAATAAAGGCAGGAGGGTGGGGATGGGACAATCATGTGCTCTTGGTTGCCTACCCGTGGGGTTGTTGGCCAGGCGACCAGGGGCATCTGATGAGGGAGCTCCCTGCAGAGCTGGCTGCTGGGCTTCCTCTTGCCCAGGCTCCATCCCACATCTCTATAACCTCTCATAAGCATGGGCACATACACGACGAGAACCCTGAGACTAATTCATCAAAGATAATACGGAGAAGGGTGCGAAGCAGTCCCGAGACACTGGCCTAACTAGAGGTTGAACAGAAACTACCATCCAGACAGGCCACGGTCAGTACCAGGAGGTGGTTTAGACAGGCCAGAGGTCAGCACCAGGAGGTGGCTTAGAGAGGAAGAAAGGAGCCGAGTCCAGGAGATCAGCCACAAATGGAATACACACAGGGTTCAGGCAGTCAGAGCTGGCGGGTCTCAGGTCCCCCAGCTGGGGCTGGAGCATCTCCCCTCTTTTGGCAGAAGCTGTCTCTTTCTGCCCTCACTTGAGGCTTCCAGGTGATGGCGGAGACATTTGGGCCCACAGGTGCTGATCATACCCGGAGGAGGCTCCGCAGTATCTAGGCAGACCTCCCTTATGGCCTGGTTGCATGCAATGGCTTACGGAGGCTCTGGACCCACACTATCCAACCCACTCCCCTAGTGGGCCCTCCACTGTGGCTTGTCCTCCTCATTCCTTAAACCTGAAAGGCCAATGTGAGCCCACTGGAGACCCAAAATGCAGGTGAGGTGGGAGCAGCAGGGAGGAGCCCCGTGTGGTGCTGCATCAGCCGTGATGGGGGATGATTTGGGAAGGCGGGGACAGGTCTGCTGTTAACCTAGTGGTCCCAACCAAGCCAAACGAACACCCCGACTCCACCACCCCAGAAACTACACAGACCTTTTAGGCCAAAGAATCACTGAGCACTTCCCTTTCACGAAGCCTAGGAATGTAGCGGCCTTCAGAGGCGTCTCCATCCCAGCCTCTTTAATGTGGACTCACACCCTTGGTGAGGTCCGTCATGAAATCATTCTTCTTGAGCTGTGGGAAGAAGATAATTTTCACCTGAGCGTCCACCGCCTTGCGATCCCAACCCACAAAATGGGAACACAAATGCCTGCTCTTTGCAATGTAATGAGAGGCTGAGTTTACACCTTTCTGTAGAAAGGGCTCTTACCAAGTCATCAAGAGGCAAGAGGAACACAAAGAAAATTGGCAGAACAGGCACCAAACACACAAACGATGGAATCCAAATGGCCAAACAACTTGGACAAACTTTTCTATTTTTTAAAAGACAAAGATCTGCTCTCGTTGCCCAGGCTAGAGTGCAGTGGTGCAATCTTGGCTCACAGCAACCTCTGCTTTCTGGTTTCAAGAGATTCTCCTGCCTCAGCCTCCTGAGTAGCTGGGATTACAGCGCCCGCCACCACACCCAGCTAATTTTTTTGTATTTTTAGTAGAGACGGGGTGTCACCATGTTGGTCAGGATGGTCTCGAACTGCTGACCTCGTGATCCGCCCGCCTCAGCCTCCCAAAGTGCTGGGATTCCAGGCATGAGCCACCGCGCCCAACAGAAAAACATTTTATCTTACCATTCAAAGACATTCAGATTAAAATCCAATGATTGTAAATTTCACTTACCAATTGGGAGTAGTTATTTAAATGCTATTAATTAAGAGTTGAGGCTTCAGGGAAATAGAAAAGTGTCTATATTGTTAACGTGATTGTGAATTACTTCTCTCTTGAGGGGCTGTGGCTGTTAGACATAGCCATGCTCTTTAGCTGAGCAATTTTATTTGTGCACATATCTGATTATTGACTTTGAATAAAGTCCTGAAAATGAAATTACATTTTCTTTAAGGATATGAGAAAATATGAAGCATTATTAGGTGAAAAAAATGCAGGTTACAAATTAATATTTACAATACCATTCCATTTCTGTTAAATAGTATACAATCCCTTATATACCAAAATGTCAAAAGCAAGTATTTCTGGAAGGCAGGATTACAATTTTCTTTATTTTTTATTTTCTTAGCTTTTTACTTTTTATTTCTATTTTATTTTAGAGACAGGGTCTCGCTTCATCACCCAGGCTAGAGTGCAGTGGCGCAACCATAGCTCACTGCAGCCTTGAACTCCTGGGCTCAAGGGATCCTCTCACCTCAGCCTCCCAAATAAACAGGACTACAGGTGCATGTCACCACACCTAGCTAATGTTTTAATTTACTTTTTGCAGAGACATGGTTTCACTATGTTGCCCAGGCTGGTCTCAAACTTCTGGCCTTAAGTGATGCTCCCATCTTGGCCTCCCAAAATTCTGGGATTACAGGCTTGAGCTACCACACCCAGCCTTAATTTTCTGCATTTTTAACCCAAATTACCCCCAAAATTCTTGCTCTATATAAATTTACAAATCAATGAAATGGAATAAAAACTGTCTCAGAAATAGACTAATGAAATATGAATATTTAGCCTCTGATAAAGGGCCTTGTAGACCAGGGCAGGGAGAGCTGGGTCGCACAGTGAACGGTGCTGGTGAACTGGCTGCCGGGCACGACAAACACCAAGGTAGCTCCCTCCTCCTGACCTCAGACTAGACTCCAGATGGCTCAGATACTTACAAATAAAAAGAAGAAATTCTTAAGGTACCAGAAAAAGCTGGGAGAGTTTCAAATACTAGTATAGAGAAGGCCTTTGCAAGTATGAAACAAAGCCAAAGAGGAACACTTCACAAATTTAATTATCTTTCAGAATAAAAAAGACAAACAACAAACAAACCCATGTTGGCATAAACAAAATTACAAAAAAAAAAAAGCAAATTTAAAAGTTAAATGAGAATATTTGTAAAACATTTGGAGTTCTTCTTATAGACCAGGAATGCAGAGGGTGGAAGGGGGCTTATTCCCGGCTGCTGGAGCTCATTCCCCCCAGGACTGGCTTTGCCAAGGGGAGACCCACTTTCCAGGGGCAGCATCTAGTGATTGGTTAAAGAGGGTGGGCCCGACACCAAGCCCCCTGTGCCTCACTAAGGGACAATTCCACAGGGACCCCCTCCAGCCCCACACATTTACTTCTTCCTCAGTTCCATGGAGTATGCTTCCCAAGGACAGACCTCAAAGAATCCCTGTGTGCAAACCTCCGTCTTAGAGTCTACTTCCTGGGGAACCAACCTAAAGCAAGGGCGATGTCCTTAAGATATAAAGAGCATCTACAAATGAACACAACAAAGGCCAAAAATATAAACTTGACCATTCATTGAAAAGGAAGCACAAATAACTCTCAAACTAAGAAAGATGCAAATTAAACCACTTTCACCCATCTGTTGTCAAAATGAATCTGTGACATTTGTATTGGAGTGGCTAAGGGAGGATGAGCAGTCTTGGATACATTGCTGGGGAGTGTAAATGAGAAGAAATCTTATGGAGTCAATTTAACGTATCTATCAAAACAAAAAATGCACATGCCCTTTGACCCAGAAATCCTATTTCTAGAAATGTAGTCACATGCACAAAATGCAATAGCATATATCTGCAAGACATTTCTTGCAGCATTGTTCATAATAGCAAAAGTTATTATGCAACCTCAATTCCATCTATAGGGAACTGGTCAAATAACTTATGACACATGCACACATTTCAAAAGGAGCCATTAAATCACATGGAATAGCCTCATAAGAACTGATTTGGAGGGAATGGCTGGGCGTGGTGGCTCACGCCTGTAGTCCTAGCACTTTGGGAGGCCAAAGTGGGTGAATCACTTGAGCCCTGGAGTTCAAGAACATCCTGGGCAACATGGCAAAACCCTGTCTCTACAAAAAATACAAAAACTAGCCAGGCATGGTGGTATGCCCTTGTAGTCCCAGCTACTCAGGAGGCTGAGGTAGGAGGATCGCTTGAACAAAGGAGGTCAAAGTTGTAGTGAGCCAAGATGGCACCACTGCACTCCAGCCTGGGTGACAGAGTGAGAGCCTGTCTCAAAAAGAAAAAAAAATCAATTTGGAGGGATCTCCCTCATACAAACGAGGGTGGAAGATTGAGAACAGTGTGTATAATATATTACCTGTGTGTGAAATAAAAGAAAAAGGAAATGTGTATGTCAAAGAATGTCTCATTCTCAGAGTGGGAGCTGAGCGTCAGGGTGAGGTGGAGCCTGAGATCACAGTCTAGCCTTAAGAACATTTTAAATTTTGCACATGAAAATGTATTCTCTATTAAAAAAAAAAAAAAAAAGCCATAATTAGGTTTTGAAAAGAATCCTTGCCTTTGCAGGGATTGTGAAATAGAAGTTGAAGGTTTTTGTTCTCTGTGAAACAGTAGCTCTTTACAATGGAGGCATTTGTTAATTGAGTCTGATATAAAGTGTGATATAGAGTAATAAAGCATGATGCACCATGCAGCTGGCAGGTCATTTCTCCCAACGTGGGGGAAGCTGTCAGAGCTATAAAACAAACAAGATGTTTACAGGGAGAAATTTCCAGGATCCTCAGCATCACTGAATTTCATACCTGATAAGAATTAAAGAGAGTGTCTAATTTTTACCTCTGCTCCTAGAATAACACATTTCACAGAGCCTTCAAAGATCCTTATGCCTGCAGCCTTTTCTATCAAATATACCTTTGTTTCATGAGCCTTAAAGTGCTACAGGGGCAGTCACACAAGTTCACACACTTCTCCCTCATGCACTGTTTGGCCCTCTGGACGACCCGGTCAGATGGTCGGTCATTGTGGTCACTAGGACCGGCTTGTGGATAAGAAATCTTATCTCCAGGTGGTGACAGCAAAGCTGACCTCCCTCAGGCCTGCAAAGGACCAACTCCTTCTGCAGCAGTGACTGTGATTTTTGCTTCCCTTCCTCCCTAGAAATGTGTCCAGTCCTTTTACAGTGTCACCCAGAACTTCGTCCATCTGCTAGGGGGCTGGAAAGGGGAGTTTCTGCCTCACACAGACGTTGGCTTCTCCTCTCGGAGGCGTCGTTTGTTCATGGTGCTGAAGGGTTTAAGGGGCAGAAGTGAATGCATGTTTCCAAATCGGATGGTCTCTGGAGTGTGCTCCCTGAAGGACGGGGGTGGGGATGAGGGTGGGAGAGAAGCCGAGATCTGTTTCAGAACCAATCCTGGGCTTGGGAAGCTTTTAGGAGGATTTGCTGCCCTAAATTAACTGCCCACCCTTCTTTCCCTCAGGTCATCTGTGACAAAATATTTCGCCATTGGTTTTCCGCACCTCTCAAGAGTTCTGCGGTCTCTTTCCAGCTTCAGCTGCAGTTACAGGAGGCGGTGCAGGAATGTGCAGACCCTGAGGTCCCCAGCGGGAACACCCGGAGAGACGCCCCCAGCGTGTTCTGGAAGCTTCGCCGACTCCTCCAAGCCACACTGAGGGAGTTGCAGGAGGCAGAGAAGTAGCCACTCTCTGGCCTTAAACATGCTCACACAGGAAAAGTGAGCTTTGCTGGATTTCTTCTGCCATTGTTTGAAAGATGAGCCATTTCCCCTGTGCAAATGAGTGCTCTCTGGGGTGCTGTTCTGGCCTCCACAGTGTGGAGTGGCACGTGCCGCTGCCAGAGACGATGCCTCCCTCGCTCTGGTCCCACCCTGGCCTCTGACCTGTCGCCTTGTGTAAAATGAGGGAGGAGGTACAGACCTCCCTTCAGGAGGGCCCTCAGTCAGAAGACACAAACCTGTGTGCAATTATTCTCTGCAGAGAGCACTCATACCTGGTCATCCCAGCGAGTTCCAGCTGTTCTTTCCTGTAAATCGTTACATTAAAAAGTGTGTGCGTGCATGCAAATGAATGTGTATGCCTGTGTCTGGGTGCAAATGAGCATGTGAGCATGTATGAGTGTGCCCATGAGTGTCTGCATGTGTATGAGTGTGCACAGGTGAGTGTGCTCATGAGGCGTATGAGTATGCCTGAGTGTGAATGTGTAGAAGTGTGAATGAGTGTGTGCACATGAGTGCACAGGTGTCAGCATGTGTATGTAAGTGTGGGCATGTGTATGTGATTGTGTGAGTGTGGGCAGGTGAGTGTGTTGGGAATGTGGGTTGGGGTGGGGAGTGGTGCTTTCTCTAGTGTGTCCTTTGGAACAGCTTGCCTACCTAGCAAAGAGGTGTGACCTTTCTTTTGGAATTAAATACAATGAAAAGAAAATAAATTGCATCCTTAGGGAATGTAATTTGCATTGGAGAGCGTGTGTAATGGCAGCTTATAGTATTTTTCATTTTGTGGAATCCACCGAGGTTACGGATGGGGTTTTAGGGAGCCTCGTATTGCACCTTCCCCTGGGCAGGGACTTGTAGGCTGGCTTGACGCAGCATTGCCTTCACCTCCCTCGAGAATTTACAGTAGAGCAAATGCTGAGGTCAGCATTGACTCCAGGCAGGACCAGAGACCAGCACCTTTCTTTTGATGGACTGAAGACCAAGTGATAGGCATCAAGTCATACTGCGGCATGATACGCTCATCAGTGGTGATCCCAAGGAGGCTTTTCCAGCAAAAGACAGACAGGGGGACTGGCCACGTGGAGCCAGTGAGCTTTCACTTAAAGGGACCTGGCTTCTACCCATACCTGGGACCCATGAGTGCTCAACAAACCAACGGGTCACCCCCTTACAGAAATCCCATGAAAAGGGAAATTGAGAAAGATGAGAGAATCAGGAAGTCATGTTGGCAGTGTACACATTAAAGAAGACAAATTAATCTGACGTTGTGAAAGTCACAAATGGACACATTCCAAATGATCTCTTATCCTGGCCTGCAGCCCCTTTCTAAACCAGAGAAACGGGAGTGCCTTCTTCCAGACTTTGGGGTCACATTTACTGACTCTGCCCCTCAGGGCACGCTGAGAATGTTGTGTGAAGGACTAGGATGATCAGAGGCCCCCAGCTCTGAATTCTGCCTTCCCCAAAGACCTGTGGGAAGGCCCACTGCCAGCTGCCATTCTTACCCGTCACCACTGGGGATCTTCCAGATGACACTGAGTTCCACAGAGGGCCTCCTCATCATGGACATGAAGACTCACTTTGCAACTGTATTCTAGCAAAAAGAAAAAAACCCACGTCAGTCACCCTGCGGCACAAGTAAATTAAAACCAAAGTTTGATGGCCAGGCCTAGGACTAGTGGCTTCCAAAGGAAAGGGCAGGGTTTGGGCTATTGGACGGAGGCTTCTATTTTCCCCAGAGCTGCGCTGGGTGCGATGCCTTTCTGTGGTAGTCAGGGGTATATTTTGGTCCATGCTCACCTTCTAGGCAGGTTCTCTACAAGCAAAAAGGTTTACGGGAAGACGGGTGTGAGACAGAGGGAGGGACGGAAGGAGGGAAGCCACCAGGGTTTTGCCCTCTGTGCCCTTTAAACAGTGGGGTTTTGCTCTGGGAGGTCAGAGTGGGTCTTTTGTGGGTAGACGCTGGGATGCCACCCATTCATTAGTGGCCTGAGCTCACTGACCAGGCAGCAAAGCCAGCCTGGAAAAGAGAAATAGTTAGTTTTCATTTCAACCAAAATGGAAACAAATGTTTTTGTTTACGATGGGGACTATGCAATATATAATTATCCAAGACAACTGTGGTTTTATTGATGAAAGGGAGCTGTTTTATCTCTTCCCTTTATGTCTGGCTACCCAGTTACACCCATACACACACCCTTTTCCATCCCTGCCTGGGAATTCCCATTAGGACAGTGGCTCTTCAGCTGTGGTGAAGTTCAGTTTTGTTTTCAATTTTGAAACCTTGCAAAATAATGCTTTTACATAATGTAATAAATTAACACTGTGTATATCAATATTTAGTATTTTGAATATGACAAATGACTTTTTTTCTGGCTGATCTAACTGAGCAACAACCCCACTCATAGAGGAAAATGTCTCCCTAAATGATTTCTATGTTTTGTTGTAATAACACATGATAGACAGAACACTCTCAGAGACACGTTGATGGGATCTGAAAAAGATTATGAAGTAAACTCATCAAGCTCAGGCTATTCCTCTTTTAAGTTTTATCCAAATTAAAGCAAATGGTGCTTTATTCATCTCCAGTCCTTCATCAGGATTCCATTGCCACAGTTTACCTTGACAAATTGTAGTTAAAACTTCATTTGATGAAAAGAAAGAATTGCGTAATTGTATACTCTATTGGCTTACAGCTGACAAAACCTTGACACATTGCGGGTTGTGTAGAAATCGTAGGTGGCTCAGGCCACACATTTGTAGATACCTGGACTGGTCAACAAGTCAGTTGGCCAACGTCAACTGGCAAGGTCATGTAATGTCACAAATGTTTACAAACACTGCCAATACTGCTAAACCCTCCTCTCAATTCTCATCTCACAGGAGACAAATTAAAGCCAACAGTTCAGAGACATGCTGCCTCCTAGAAGTGCACCCGGCTTAGCCTCCCATGCATCCTGCCCCATACTAAGGCCCAGCCTGCTCAGCCCTTCTCGAGTACCCAAGATGAACACCCAGGACGTTACCTTAAATTATTGGAAGAATAACTGTTTTTAAATCTTGATTTGGCAGTAAGTGGAGGAGTTTGGTTGGAAATTTCTAAAAACAATGACCACATAAAGATACTCTTTCATTCACCACACTAGCCCCTGTAGTTGGTAAACAAATGCCACTCTGGCTCTAATATCTGTTCGTTCAGGGGAAAACATAGCTATGAAAAGAAATGCCCCCACCTGGCTCACATTCATGGGCTGCTCCTCCTTAAAACCACCCTTTTACTTCTGTACCTTTAAGAGAAAAAGCAATCTGTGTTACAGCTGAAGCTGATGGAGCTGATTATTGATTTTCATTTAAAACCTTGCATCTCAGAGTCCGTTCCTTACCTTCTGAAATGGGGATAATCACCTCGCTCACAGCCTATTGTGAGGACTTAAGGAGATGAGCACCACGCCCATGGCACAGTGTCTGGTACGGAAACAAGCACAGGAATGTTCCTCGGTAGCAGTGGACAAATGCCAATGAGAAGGACTCCAGGTAGGGGACCAGCTTCTGAATCCCACTACACCTGCACTCTATCTCAGGAAGACCCAGTGTCAGGCTTTAGCTTTGTATGACATTGCACCTGGAGCCGTTCTCTGTGGATGCCAGTCTTGGCTAAAAGGTTGGTCTGGGTTTTCCTTACTGACTTAAAGCAACGGTTTCCAACCTTTTTGGCATCAGGGACTGGTGTCATGGAAGGCAATTTTTCCACAGATGGGGTAGGGGGGATGGTTTCAGGATGATTCAAGCGCATTACATTTATTGTGCATTTTTCTATTATTATTACATTGTAATATATAATGAAATAATGACACAACTCACCATCATGTAGAATTAGTGGGAGCCCTGAGTTTGTGTTCCTGCAACTAGATGGTCTCATCTGGGGGTGATGGGAGACAGTGACTGATCATCAGGCATTAGATTCTTATAAGGAGCCTGCAGCCTAGATCCCTCTCATGCGCAGTTCACAATAGGGTTTGCACCCCTATGAGAATCTAATGCTGCTGCTGATCTGACAGGAGGCAGAGCTCAGGTGGTGACGTGAGCCATGGGGAGCGGCAGTAAATACAGATGAAGCTTGGCTCACTCATCCACTGCTCACCTCCTGTTGTGCAACCCAGATCCTGACAGGGCACAGACCAGTACCGGTCCATGGCCAGGTGCTGGGGACCCCTGAATGAAAGGCGACCAGAGAGTGCATCCAGCTGGACGCTGCTATCAGCAACATTAACATCCTCAGCCAGCTTCTGTTGCCGGGCCCCAGCACACTTTGATAGGTGCTGACAAATTTTCCTTGAGGAAGACTACACCAATTTACCCCCTACCCACGGGCTTTTCTCATATCCTTACAAAAACTAGATATTATTGGTTGATTCTGTTTCTGCCTAAAAGCGGGGAGACACAGATCTTATCAATTTGCATTTCCACATCACTGATGAGGCTGTGCTCATGTATTAGCTACACGTGTACTTTTTTTGGTGACTTGTGCAGACTTTGCTAATTTTTCACTAGGCCATCTTTTTAAGAAATGATTAATCCAGTATATATGCTGCAGATATTTTCTTGCAATGCATGGTCTAATTATTGACTGCCACCGTCAGTGAGGAAACAGATGACTGAAGCTGGCTACTCTTTGCTAAGAAACATACTTCTTTTTCTTTCACTGTTGAGTACACTTTAGGGTAAAAGGCTGCCTGTCTGTTTTTCACCCCCAAGTCGAAGGGCTTTCATGCTTGTTTTTTAAAATGCAGCCGAGGGAGCTGTCTGCTCCTGGGCCGTGCCCTCTGCTGGACTAGCCACTTTTGCTTTGTGAAATGAGAATGCCCAAGAACGATTGGGCCCCCCTCTTGGATCCTGAAACCTGCCCTGAGGGCTTTTGATTCCCAAGGTTGGCCTGCCTTCTGCTCCTCGTATTTTTCCAGTAGGGTGTAGTTCACTCTTGCACGTTGCTGAGGCTCAGCCTTTCAAGAAATCCTACAGGACACTCTGAAGAGTGGAGAAAGGCGTTTGCTGGGCTCCACTTTGAGTGTCTTGTTTGAGCAGCTGACGAGGCCTGTCGTGCTGGACCCATATTAACTGCAGTAGGGATGGCAGTGAAGCAACTACGTTGTCTGGGGTCTATATTCCTGGGTTTCCTTGTTGTGAGCCAGGAAATTTTAGAACATGGACATATACGAGGAGTTTAGGGGCAGAGGTTTGATAGGCAGAAGAGAAAGAGGTCTCCAAGCGGAAGGGACCAGCTGGTGGCCAATGCGCCGGATTTTATAGTCTGGTATAAGAAAGCGGTGTCTGATTTACACAGGCCTCACAGATTGGTTGGATCAGGTATGACGTTTACATAGTGCATGGGGTAAGGCTGGTCGCCCCACCCTAATCTTATTATGCAAATGGACTTTCCAGTGGATCCGGGCCATCTTGTCTGCTCTTTACCGCACACGTGCTGGCAGAGAAGGGAAGGTGGAGCCGCTATCCTGAACATGTCTAGTTCCTGGCTCCCATCGGCATTCCCTCATGCAGACTCCTAGCTTGCTTGTCTCTGCAGCTCGACTTTACAGGCTGCTTTGTCATTAAAAAGAAAAGCCTTACCGAGGACTCCCACGCCTTCACTATCTGCCTAAGTAATTTCTTCTTCACTCCTGTATCAGCAGGTTTGGGAGGCTGAAGAAAAGGCCCAGAGCCAGCACACAAGACGTAGAGTTCACTGAGGGGAACTTTTACACAGAATGATCTGGCTGTGCTGGGCTGGACGGGAGAACTGCAGTCGCTTGCAAAAGGCATGCAGGTTATACAGCACTTTGCTGAGCGGCCTCCCATCAACTACCTCCATGCAGTAACCTTCATTTAACCCAAACAAACGGCCTTTACCACGCAGTGACCTTCATTTAACCCAAACAAACGGCCTTTACCCCTGGTATTGCTGCCTTCTGTGGTGTGGGCTGGGAGCTCAGATGTTCCTCATAGATAAGGAATGACTCTCCAGGATGGCCACTCCCAGATTCCTTGGCTTGGAACAGAGCTAAGGAATCATGCATACATGGCCATTCTCAGGGTGTTCTTAAGTTATCGCTGTCAAGTGCACCTGCCATAGGTGGCCAGGAGTCCAGGAGCTCACAAGCAGGGCACTTTCTTCCTGTCTTTGGACGTCTCCATGCTACAGAAACTCATTCACCCTTCTCTGCTTCTCCTGCCTCTTCCTTGGGTTGCTCTGGGCTCGGACTTTACCTTTTCCTCCTCTAAAGTCACTGGCAGACCGGGCATGGTGGCTCACGGCTGTAATCCCAGCACCTTGGGAGGTGGAGGTAGGTGGATCACCTGAGGTCAGGAGTTCGAGACCAGCCTGGCCAACATGTCAAAACCCCGTCTCAACTAAAGATACAAAAATTAGCTGGGTGTGGTGGCAGACACCTGTAATCCCAGCTACTCAGGAGGCTAAGGCACAAGAATTACTTGAACCTGGGAGGTGGAGGTTGCAGTGAGCTGAGATCGTGCCACTGCACTCCGGACTAGGTGACACAGTGAGGTTCTGTCTCAAAAAATTTTTTTTTTAATAAACTAAATTGAAAATTAAAGTCACTGGCATCCATTGTATTTCCCATGTCTAGTGCAGCCACATGACCTCTGAGATGAAAATCTGAAATTCTTTTCTCAGCAGCATCATCTGTCAGTTTATTGACACTGGGCAAGTTACTTAACCTCCCCGTGCCTTAGTTTCCCCATCTGTAAGCACATTAATAATTGTAATTGCCTTATCTCATAGGGCTGTTGCGAGGATTTAATGGGACAGTGGACATATTGAGAGGGGTCAGTAACTGGTGAGTACTGGCTATCTTAAGCCACAATGTTGGCTTTGGTGTAGGAAGAAGTCTCTCCTGCTTCTCTTTCTAACCCCTTCTCACTGCCCCCTTAAACTCCTTTCTTGGCACAGACTCTGTTCAGTGATCTAACACTGCAGTGACAGCCCCATCCCCAGCCCTCTGGAAGCCTCATCACACAGGGGAATCCAAACACAGGCTCTAGCTGACACAGGAGCCTCCTCAGCCAGCAGAGTTTGGGCCTCACCTCCCATCTCAGGGAAGAGAGCCTCAGGGGCAGGGAGCCTGGTCCCTGTCTTTCTATCACATTCCACAGGTGATTCTGATGCATATCACCTGTCTGAGACCTGACCGAGCTTCCCTGCCTGAGAGTGGTGGGCTCTGCTGTGGAGCTGTGGACTGCAGAGAACCTTCTGGCTGTGCTGCTGAGAACTGAGTCAGTGCAAGAGCCTCTGGCTCCTGCTTGACTTTGAGCAGCTGAGGTTAGCAGGTGGGCAAAGGCTGCGGTTCCTCTGGAGTGGAGGCAGCAGCTTGCCTGTTGTAGACGTCGTTTGCCGTGTGGGCGAGAGCCAGTAGTCCCCAGGCAACCTGTGCAGCAGGGTGGAGGGCTTCCCTGCAGGAGGGGCCCTGCAGCCCACACTCTCTAAGTTCATTTCTCTCTCCCTCACCTCCTTGTTCGGCCACCTTGGCCGCTCATCCTTCTCCACAGGAGATGGGCAGGAGGCCGGTTTGTTCCACTGCGATAACAAAGCTTCATCACTCCAAGCAGGTTTAGAAAGATGTTCCCAGATAGGTTCAGAGAGGGAGGACTGTGGGCTGAGGCCTTAATACATGAGATGGACCAGGGTACAGTTGTGGGAGGGGCCTTGGGGTACCTGATAGAGACCCTGCCCCTGATTTGAGGGGGCCACGGCTCCCAGGTTCTGTGCGGAGGGTCTGAGGCAGATGGGAGCAATGCCGCATGCCAGAGAAGCCCTGTATAATTAGGGAAGACGCTGTCTTTGAAAGAAAAATCGGCCGGGCGCGGTGGCTCAAGCCTGTAATCCCAGCACTTTGGGAGGCCGAGGCGGGCGGATCACAAGGTCAGGAGATCGAGACCATCCTGGCTAACACAGTGAAACCCCGTCTCCACTTAAAAAAAATACAAAAAATTAGCCGGGCGAGATGGCGGGCGCCTGTAGTCCCAGCTACTTGGGAGGCTGAGGCAGGAGAATGGCGTGAACCCGGGAGGCGGAGCTTGCAGTGAGCTGAGATCCGGCCACTGCACTCCAGCCTGGGCGACAGAGCGAGACTCCGTCTCAAAAAAAAAAAAAAAAAAAAAAAGAAAAATCAATACCCTTGAACTCATTAGCCAGAAACGTCACAAACATTTAGAACAAAAGGTTTCAGCTCACACAGCTGGTGTGAAAAGGGCAAAAAGGCAAACCTATTTATGAAAACTTAAAATAGTTTACCTGAGTTGTAAGAGCTATGAACTTTAATTCACTGTGGAGGCTCAGAAATCCCACAAAAGAAAAGCAACATCTCTACTAAAAACAATTTATAGCCTGGAAAAAAATCCTAATGTTCTGGTTTTCATAATAATGTAATTTGTGCAGTTTCTTGGAAGGAAAATGGCCAAATTCTTAAATGCTTCTTTAGTCACATAACTTCAGAAGTGCTATAATCTGGATCATCTAGGGGTATTAATAATCCAGTTTGCTAAGGGAAAGAGTGTGCACACTGGCTTGGCTGGGTCCGTGGACATTCAGGAGCAGGCTGACTCTCCCAGTCTCTGACCAAGGAGGTTTTCTTTTTTGTTCATGATCAGCAGTGGGACCAAGGCCTGGGCTGGACCGGGGCATCATCATTTCCAAGAGCATCTCTGTTAAGGTGCACCAGCCTGTTAGCTTCTGTAGCAATTGCCTCTGGTTCCCCACTGTTTGCTGCTGCTGGGGTTAGAGCCCCATGTGCTCACTCCAGCCTGCGGGGCATCATCTTCCTCTCTGCTGACACCAGGGGAAGCAGGCGGAGAACCTGTGGCCTGCGCTTGACTGCTTCTGGTTAAGAAGCCACCGCCAACCCCAAAACACACACACACTCACATGCACATTTGTACATACACACACGCACATACACTCGTGCAAGCCCACACATACACACCATCACACCATCCTCCTTCTCACATGCATGCTCACACATGCACACACACTGTCATACTCATGCATGTATCCTTACTCTCACATGCATGCTCACACATGCACACACACCATCACACTATGCACACATCCTCCTCACACGCATGCTCACACACACACCATCACACTACACATCCTCCTCACATGCATGCTTACACACGCACACACACCATCACACTCATGCACGCATCCTCCTCACATGCATGCTCATACACACACACCATCATACTCATGCACACATCCTCCTTCTCACATGCATGCTCACACATGCACACACACCGTCATACTCATACATGCATCCTTACTCTCACATACATGCTTACACACGCACACACACCATCACACTAAGGCACGCACCCTCCTTCTCACGTGCGTGCTCATACACGCACACGTACCATCACACTCATGCATGCATCCTCCCTCCACGTGTGCACTCACACACACACACACCATCACACTCATGCACGCATCCTCCCTCCATGTGTGCGCTCACACGTGCACCACACACCAGGAATCTAGTCCCAGAACTGCCACTTGCCTCTATGACTCTAGCGCCATCAGGGATTCCATGAATCAATGGCCCCCCTTCATTCTGCCTCTCTCCTTCCCACATCATGAACGATGCAGATCTGTTTAGCCCTCACAACAGGACTGGCACCCATTTCACTTAAGCGACACTCTGCCCAAGTCACTGAAGGTTTTCTGTCTGTGGGAAAAGAAAGGAAACCTACTTTTGAAAATTGCAGCTGGTGGAGAGTCACCAAAAATAGGAAACTGTGAGTTTTCCACAGCACCAAAGCAACAGCGCAGTCACACATTCCAGAATAATCAGCCCTTTACAGAATTTGGGTGGGAGACTGATAACATTAGCATCCAAGATCATTGTATAGTTCATGATGCATTGTTCTCATCTGTTTCCCTTTGTCTGTGTGCACTTGTCAAGCTGACGGTGCGCAGACACTGCCCATCCCAGTAGCACCTACGGACGCCCCAGGCTCTCTCGCCATCACTGCCCCCGAAGTCCTATTCCATGTTCAAGGTGAAGCCAAACACAATTTTATTTCCCAATCCCCACCCCCAGTTCCACGAGAATCAATCTTCCTTCTTGTTTGGTTCTTAACAGACTTCATACACTCAATTCTCCAAAATGGAATGTGTCAGCTTCCCAGACCAGGGGCTCCTCAGGGCTTTCAGACCCCTGTGCCCCATCCTGAAATGGGTGGCCATCAACACCATCCCTTCCCCCCATCCCCAATTCCCCCACAAGCCCATCAGTGCTGTCCAGTTCACTCCATCCATTCATCTCCACTTGCCCTGGCCCAGCCCCACTCTCCTCTGCTACCCGGATCAATGTGGCAGCCTCCACAAACCCGCTCTCAGGTGGAGAAGTCCAAGGCTCTGTTCACAGCCTTCCCTCCTTCAAACCTCATTAATTCCTTCCACACACTTTTATTGAACACCTACAATGTGCCCGGCACCCTGGGAACAGATCAATGAACAAAACCGGCCAAAAATCCATGTCGTCAAAGAGCTAATATTCCGAGGCAGGGGGATGGGTATGCTGAAGGCAGGTAATAAATAACAAATCCAGCAAACGGCAAGTTACGTTTACCTTAAGCTAAAGCGTGGTGAGCACTCTGGGTGGAAGCAGAGCAGGGTGGCCGTCTAGGGATATTGTCCAGGGAGGAGCGCATCTGGGCAGGGGCACAGCTTGGTAAAGGCTGTGAGGCTGGACTGTGGAGATGTGAGCAGTGTGGCAGAGGGGCTCTCTGGAGGCTGGAGGCCAGAGACGAGCAGAGGATGATGAAGAGGTCACGGGAGATCATCCCACAGGCTGGACTCTGATTCTGAGGGTGGGAAGTGGAGGGGTTTTGGAGGCTGTGTCGAGAACAGGCCTGGGGGAGGCAAAACAGGAAGATGAGGGTGAAGGCTTTGGCGGGGGCTCAGAGCCTGGCTGGGCCCAGCAAGGCCCCGTGGGGGAGTGGGAGTCTCTGCATAGAATCTGCCGACAGACCAGGCGTGGGCCAAGAGATCACCTCAACAGCACCCCATGTTTTGTGGCCACTGGATCGAGAAGATGCAGTTGTTCTTCATTGAGACTTGGTGTTGCTGGGGAGACAGGAGCCCACCAAGTTTTCAGCAAGCCTAGTGTGGGCGTCTGTCCGCTGCTGAAGCAGAGATATTGAGTAAACCGAAGGGTATTCCTGGAGAGGAGGGCTAGAGACATCAAAAGTGGTCCGCGGAGGACGGTGTGAGTCCCCAGCCGTGACTTTCCATTGCCCCAGAACTGGACTGAGACAAGCCCTCTCCATGTTACACTTTCTAACCTACACCCCACCCACCTTCTTCATCCCCTCCCTGGGCTCTTCCCCAGGGAAGTTATCCCATGCTGCAGGCTTAGCCCCTCTCTCCAGGGTGGCCTCAGCTCGTGACGCTGCCTCCATAGCACCGCACGGTTGGTCACCACTTATGTAAGAAACCACGCCAGGGCTGGAGCCGTGTCTGTTTGCTCCTCTTTATATCCTCTCACCAGGCACAAGGCCTGGCCTGGAGGAGCTGTGCAATAAACACGGTGGCTATTGGCTAAGATGAGGAACCCGCTGCAAATGTCTCCTCCTAAGATTCATGAAACTCAGGAAGGCCCCTTGCTAGGCTCGAAACAGTCATCCAAATGTTCCCTCCCTGACGGGAAACTGACTTGCAGACAGGTGACTTCTAGGCCTGCCCACGGTGGAACGGGGCGGAGGGATACAATATGAGGAGTATGGTGACGATTTTCGTAAGTTCAAAATAGCTGCAGTTTTCACACTGCTCCTCCGCACACTGCTGCTTGCACCCTGTCCCGTCTGTGCTCTGCAGGCTTCTTTCCCACGTGAAGCCCGAGTTTGTCTCATAGAAGGAGCTCCCCATGTGCCCACAGGGCCTGGGAGGATGGGATTTGGGGTTTGCCCTGCCCTTGCTCTACCCCCGATCACACAGGTCGGTGTCTCCTGCTGGTTCTCACTCTGATGTTTTAAACTTTGTTTCTTGGAGCCCAAGGAGTTTGAGCAGGCGTGGGGAGAAAAGAGGAAACTAAGGCCTGTCTCTGAGCCCCCTCATCCTATTTCAGACAGAATGTTTTTCCTGATGTTCTTAGACAGAGGTGGCCCAAGTCAGCTTTTATTTGAAAAGGGATCTGTCTGTTTTAAAATAAAAAGTTGGAAACCATTTTTTCTGGAGCTTCGAGGACCACTCCCAGTGATTGTGAATCTGAGGCTGGAAGCCGTCTCCTGAGGCCAGCCAGGCTCTCCTTGTCCGCAGTCGTACTACGCTCATCCTGTCTCTTACTGAGGCACCCAACACCATTCCAGAGACACATTTGCCCAAGTCAGGAAAGCCACACGCACGGCAGACTCCACGCTGGAAAGCCGCATGCACGGCAGACTCAATGCTGGATCTCACAATTACTAAAAATCGACGCCAATCAATAGCCTACCCACCCCCTGTTAACTGTCCCTCAACAGGGAGTGGTAGGCAAGGAGCCACTGTCCCAGCCACACCATGGGTGGGAAACTGGGGCCTCCCAAGAGAAAGGGGACACGGGAATTGAAAGACGTCCAGGATAGATCATTACATGGAAAAAGCAAGACACAGAACAGTTGGTAAATTCCAGTTCCATTTTCGTTAAAGAAAAAACAGCACATCTGTCGGTGTGTGTGTACCTATACAAATAGCTAGCCCTATACATTTTAAACCCTGAAAGGGTACATACACGAAACTACTGATTCCGATTGTTTCTGAGAGGGAATAAAGGGTGGATATTTACTTCTTAAGTTGTAATCTTCCATGTTGGAAATTTCTGACTTTTTTGGTAACTGAAAATCGATAATAAACATTTTAAAAGTCGGTGTTTTCAAAGATATGAGTCAGTTTTTGAAGTTTCCCAGGGAAACTTATTTTGAACTGTTAAATTTAATAAGATTATGGGCCAAGGCCTTGGAAAAAAACACAAGTCTATAAAAATCAAGTTTATTTTTTGCTCATATCCTTCGTACAGAACTGTTCTGTGAGCTGGGAAGGAAAGCAACCGTGCTCTCACATCCCAAATAGGCACTACCTATCTGTGAATAACATCGGAGGCACGTTCACATCTGTGTGCATGTAAGAGGCTTGATTTCATGTTGTCAGGAACATAGAACTTGTATTTGTGACAATAACCCTGAATGAACCCAGTTTCTATGATATGCTATGCTCATAGCTGAAAAGAAAATTCCGTTATTTGAATCTCCTGCTCATTCTCAAAATGTTTTAAAATTCAAGGGACTGTTTACTCACATGTTGTCTGGATAGAATTTGACTTTACTTCTGATGTTGCTTTTTCTTTATGTTTTGCAGTTTTATGGATGTAATTAATTTTCTATTTTATTTCATTTTTTTTAGAGGAAGAAAAGCAGGTAACAAGGATAAGTAGGCTGTGTACCCAAATATAAGTAGAGACAAATGATGTGTCTTTAAAATCTCTTTCTCTCTCTACAAAAATGGGGTAAGTCTGTGATTGCTGTTGCAGCATATGCTGCAGCGTAATTGATGAAGGATATTAGATCTCTGCAGCCTTTTTTGAGACTCTAAAGATATGGATAGGAAAAAAACTGAGATGCGTCAGGCAAAGAAAGTAGGTTTGTAAAATTTGTGACAGTAATTTGTTAAAATCTCTTTTGAGTCTTTGATATTTTATTTTGCTTTGGTTTGATTTTTTAATTTTTTTTTCTTGAGGATAATTGAGAAAATATATTTACTCCTAAATCGTGAACAATGGCTGTAACATAGCGATCTATCTTAAATCCTTTCTGGACCGAGAAGAGGGATGATTAAACACATCCTTTTAGGTCCAGCATGAGCCGTGTGGAGGAGGCTGTTGGAAATGTGCGTACACACATCTGCAGCTTGGCCATACCTTGTGTTCTTGGATCCATCCTTGTGACTCTGTTCTCCAAATCTTCCTGGGACTGTAACCTCCCCACGGGGGGACCATATGGGAGGGGCTCACCGGAGAGCAGGAAGCACCATATGGCAACTTGGAAAGTTCATGGCAGGGTGGGTGAGGACATTTCTACTTGAGGTCAATGGTGCAACTGACTTTCGGGCCCATTGGCAAGGACCTCAGAAGACAGCTGTTCCTGCTGCTGCTTCCAAGGGTCCATATGGCTCATAATAAATTCGAATGTGAATTTTCCTTGGAACATATATGCCTGAGATTCCTGAGGAAGTTGTCAATGCAGTCATCTCCTCCCCGGCTTGATTCAACAGCTGAGTCTGAAGAATAAAACAAGGGGCCCATTTTCAACTAATGAATAGTCAGAAGGTTTAAGTACTTGCTCTAAGGAAATAGCTGGAATGTGTTAACTTTAGAGAGAGAAGTTATTATCTTAGCTATCCACCTGTCAGTCTATCCATCCATCCATCCATCCATCATCCATCCATATCTATCTGTCTATCGTCTAGCTATCTTATGGTAGTATTTACTTAAAAAGAGATTCCATAGAAGCTCTCTTATTTTGAAAAGAAAATATTGAGTGAGATGGTACCATTTTTTAGAAGTAATATCTACAATGATGCTGAAAGTATAAATTACATAAATTAGTACAAAAATTGGAAAGCTTTCACAGTTGGGGTGCCAAGTCTTCGTAAGTGCACTGGTGAAGCCACTCTGCTGCAAAGCTTGCAGAACACTCAGTGTTCCTGGCAGGCGACAGGATGAGGGACTGGGGAAAGCCACTCTGACCCCCTCCCCTTCATGAAAGTTTCCTTTTAAAATGCACCCTCACTCCCCGCCATATATAAGTGAAAGGAAAAGCACATTTCACCCTCAATTTCTCCCCTCCTTTCCCTTTTCTCCCAGGTGAAGAGGATGGCTTGTGTTTTCCAGGCTTTTGTAAGCAGTCTTTTTAAAGTTGTACCTGGGTCTTTGTGAGTCTAGAAAAGCAGGCAGATATCTCAGAAACAATCCCATTTTTTTACCTCTAACAAACCTAAGGAAACATAATCTGAAAGGGTTTGGGGGCTATCTTAGTCACTTTCATGCTGCTGTAACAGAATACCACCAGCTGGGTCATTTATGCTGAAAAGAAATTTATTTCTCATAGTTGTAGAAGCTGAGAAGTCCACTATCTACATGCTGGTATCTGGCGAGAGCCTTCTTGCTGAGACATTCCATGACAGAAATGCAGAGAGTGTGTTTGAGAGAGAAGGGAAGGGGTCTGAACATGTCCCTTTACCCAGGAACCCACTCCCACGATAACAGCAGTAATGGGCTTTTCCTTCATGACATAAGCACTGCTTAAAGGCCTTGCCTCTTCACACTGTTGCATTGGGTTTAAGTTTCTCACACATGAACTTTGGGGGACCCATTCAAATCATAGCAGAGAGAGTTGTGGTGACAAAAAATAAAGTCTGTCCAAGATGAGTAATGTACCAGCTCCTATGTCAGCATTCAAGATCTTGCAAATTGTGTTCTTAGGAGGATGTTTGTATTCTTCCTGTTGCTTCTCATGACATTGAGTTTGGGAGTGTGTGTGTTTCACCAGTTGGCACCAGAGTGATTTTGGAAGAAAGAGACACATGGGTGAGGAGATGTGGGTGCCTGCTGGTGAGAGCCCACACCAGCCCGGACTGTTCTTCTGGTACCAAGAGGCACATCCTAAATGGGAAATCCCAGCAGGGGAAGGTACTGCTGGTGAGAACCGCATTGTCTCTGGGGCAACATTTTGGGCAAGAGAAGGGGTTAAGGCTGCTCAGTTCTTGGCCTGTTTTAGTGTTGTTCTCTGTATTACTCAGGGTCCTCTCGAGGGACAGAACTAATAGGATAGATGTCTACATAAAAGAGAGTTTATTCAAGAGAATTGACTCACATGATTACGAGGTGAAATTCCACAATAGGCCATCTGCAAGCTGAGTAGCAGGGAAGGCAGTCCAAGTCCTAAAACCTGAAAAGTAGGGAAGCTGACAGTGCAGCCTTCAGTCTGTGGCTGAAGGCTCTAGAGCCCCTGGCAAATCACTGGTATAAGTCTAAGAGTCCAAAAGCAGAAGAACTTGGAGTCTGATGTGCAAGGGCAGGAAGCATCCAGCACGGGAGAAAGAAGGAGGCCGGAGGACTCAGCAGGTCTGCCTATTCCACCTTCTTCCACCTGCTTTATTCTAGCCATGCTGGCAGCTGATTAAATGGCATCCACCCAGACTGAGGGTGGGTCTGCCTCTCCCAGTCCACTGACTCAAATGTTCATCTCCTTTGGCAACACCCTCACAGACACAACCAGGAACAATACTTTGCATCCTTCAATCCAATCAATTTGACATTTAATATTAACGGTCACATTCCCCTTGGACTGTGGAGGCAGTCCTATACTACACAGTTGAAAATCTTCCTATTCAACCACTTGTTTCCCTTTAGTTGTTCTAAACCCTTTGAGAAAATCTTATTCAACTTCACATGGTATAGAGAATGAAGGGCTGGGGCTGAGAAGGCAGGGTGCTCAGGCCACTGTCACCCTCTGCTCTGCCGGGGTACCCAAGCGAGGATGTGGATTCTGGAGAAGAAGAGGAGGAGGAGGAATGGGGCAGCCACAGGGGTGTGGGGGCAGCCCCTGGAGGGTGACTGGATTTCACGTTTGGAGTGGAACCCACCTAAGATGTCTCCGGTCGACTCATAAGGGACCCCAACAAGTCAATTAGTGGCTGTAAATAACTTACAATGCTGAGCAAGCTGCTGAAATGGGCAGAGGAGTCATCAATCTGGAATCCTGGAGAGGGAGACGTGCTGATAGATGGTTGGCAGAACAAGTCGCTGAAGCGCATCTTAACAAATGGACCTCACTTCTGGTGATGTGGTAATGAGCTTAGTGGATAACAGGAGTGGAGTGAACTAAGATACCTTTCTGTCTCTTTTAAGCACTTAAGCCTTTCCATAAAAATCTGTCTCAGGGAAAACCAGCTCATTTTATATCCACATATTGTGGTTCCATTGGTTGTGTTTTTCCTGGTGAAAGCATATACCAAGCAATTATTAATAGCTCAATGTCAAGTTAGGAGGAGGTATTGATCTGAAGAAAGCACTTTTCTCAATTGCTACCAGCTTTGGAGATTGACATTGACATTAAGCCTTCTAATTCCTTGGAAGAAACAAATGGAAATCTATAAAAGAAGGTTTATTGGGGACTAAAAAAAGAAATTGGTTGGGAAAGCAAAACTAAAACTATAAATGCAAAGTGTTGGAGACAGACATTTATGTGGACAAGAGTATGCCATGGAGGAGGATGAGGAGCAACCACAGAGCCTTTGTGGACACCTGATGCAACAGGATTGGAGTTTACCACTCATTCACAAGGGGACAGCGGAGTATTTCACAGCCACAAATGGGTGCTGTTATCATGGACTTCAGCTCTAACCTGAAGTCTTCCTGAAGGAGTTTTTCCAGCTAACAGGTGAGACTTGTCCATGTTAATAACACAGCACAGGTGGGCTGCTTCCTCTGCTTGCAAAAGGGGGATACCTAGAGTCAGCATGGCAAAGTTGACTGATCAGGGAAGGTAGACTGGGGTTTTCCTGGGGTCTGGAAGGGAATTCTGCTAGTCCAGGAATGATTTGGGAGCAGTGAGGCAGGAGGGGACTGTCAGAGGCAGGAATAGGCCTCCTGAAACCAGGGGGTCTTTGAGTGAGGATTTTACAGGTGCTTAGGTCATTCCTGTGGCCATTTGAATAACGAGGACTGAGATCACAAGGACATTCACGCTCCTCTTTGCCTCCGTGCCTCTCCACATGTTGGAATATTCTCCCCACCTCCTCCACCAGACAGGTGCCCCCGTCCTTCAGGGTGCTTCCCATTTCTTCCATTTCTCCCTTTCCCCTTCTCTTGAGACGACCTCTGGTCCCCTTCTCTGCACTCCCCTTAGCCTTGGCACATAGCTCTGTCATTGTGGGTACAATCAGTGCATGTCCTTCCCTGAGGCCATGAGGGGACCTCCATGTCCCCACCACTCAGCTTAGTGCCCAGTGGGTGTCAATGAGTGACCTGTGATCAGCATGGGATTCTCACAGATCCCTGACCATCTAGGAATAAAGAGAACTTGGAGGTGAATGCAAAGAAGAGCCATGAGGCTAGTAAGTGGATTGGGTCAGGAATGGACTGGAGGATGACTCAGGAAGCCAAGCACGGGTGACAGAAGGGGGTGATCAAGTTTAGATTGGAAGGGCAGGTATTTTTACCTGTTTAGTTCACTTGTATACGCCCAGTGCCTGGCACATTACAGGTGCCCAGTGAATGTTTTGCATGGATGTGTCCAACTTACCCTACAGAATAAGGAGTTTGAGTTGAGTGTGATGAAGGATTTCCTTGCCACAATTATACTGGGCTCTTGGAATTGATCATGAAATTCTGTCTCCGGAGGAAGTCAAGTCCCTGAAGCCAGGCTCTGCTTAATAAACATTTCCTGAGGGCTAGAAAGTCAATAGTTTCTTAAACTACTGGGGCACTGGGTTTCTTAAACTACTGGGGAAACTCTGCTTCCCCAAGCTGGCAAACCATGAGAACTCCCATAGAAACGTTTTAAAATGCAAATATGCAGGCTCCATCTCAAACCTCCTTAATCAATATCTCTAGGGATGACTCCAGAGTCAGCATTCTTTTTTAAATCTTCCCCTGCCATATTCTGAGGATCAGCCAGGTTGGTTTGCCAAATTTTGGCAGGGAAAAATAATCAACTAGGACATTTTGCAAACTAGCTAGTGCTAATCCAACCAGCTAATACTAATATACTTTTGGTATAGTTCTTCATGGCCAGGGGGCCAATGTTACACTAGTCAACTGCGGCAGGACCAGCTGGAAGTGCGTGAAAAATGCCCCTTTCGCAAATCTGCCCTTCACTCTGCCGAATACTCCACAAAATGCATATTAATTTCCAATACCAAGGACTCCCCTCTACAAAAGCAAACACTGCATTTCAGGGAGAGTCAATTGTTATATAATACACCTGGATTCATTCCCTACGGCTGTAACAAATGACCACAAACTTACCAGCTTAAAGCAACAACAATTTATTCCCTTACAGTTCTGCAGGCCAGAGCCCAAACTCAGGTTCATGAGGTCAAGGTGTCAGAGGGTCAGTTCCTTCTGCAGCCTCCAGGGAGAATTTTCTTCTTGCCTCTTCCAGTGCCTGGTGGCTGCCCCTGTTCCTGGGCTTGTGGCCACCTCACTCCAAGCTCTGCCTTCGTGGTCACACCTCCTCCCTCCTACAAAGACACTTGTGATGACTTTTAGGGCCCACCTGGATCATCTCAGAATCCTTAAGTTAATCACATCTGCGAAGTTCCTTTTGCTATAGAAGGCGCTGTTCACAGGTTCGAGGATGAAGATGTGGGCATCTTTGGGGGTTCATGATCAGCCGACCACTCACCTTCGTCTGGATGAATGAACCATGCAGACACTTGACAAGTTACTTGACCTCCTAAATGTAACAAAAAATCAGCTTTGGGGAGTGAAGGGTCATTTTTGTTTGAAGAGAGAACTGCAGAGCGAGGAGAGCGAAGGATGCGGTCCCTGTGTCTGCCAGAGGTGAGTGAACCCTGGGGTCTGAGAAGCAGAGTGAGGCTGCCTGTGTGTTGCAGGGAAAGGGCAGGAAGGGCCAGGCAAGCACCACCTGCTCCTGTGGGAGGCTTTTAGGGGAAAGGGTAAGGATTCCATACCTGCCCTGCCACCTCTGTGTCCGAAGGTGAATGCTTTGGGAAAGAGACTTTTAGACACATGTTAGTGATTAACACCATTGCTGTAACCTGTACACAAAGATTGTGCTCATACCAAGGCATCAAGTTCCCAAAAGGAAACCCTTAATTTCCACTTTGTTTATTTTATCCTTTCAACCTAAAGCCACACTGTTCTGAGAAACTTTCTTCTTCTGCAAAGCAAGATTTCACTAACGCGAACCTGAGAGCATTTCTAAGCTTCACAGCTGCAGATATTAACATGGAGACTAGCAGATTACAAATCACCCAGAACTTTTGACAAGGTCTTTAAGGAAGGTCAAAAGGAAGGGGGTATTTTTTTTAAACGTACCTCAAGATTCCAAATAGCAAGTTCCTGAACTTAAATAACGGTATTTTTTAAAAAGAGACATTATTTTCCTTAAAGCATGAGTAAATTACGATGCTTTTGTATTTGCCACCAAATGAAGTCATTTAAGATGAAACACTCTTTTGTGCTGCTCATACTGGGAACGGGCTTGGAAATGAGTGGGTGTCCCCTCCTCCGGGTGTGTGGGAACGCGTTCTTTCTTTGCGAGCCTTCCAATGGGAGAATGAGCCCTGTGACCTGTGGCAGGTGGCCAAGAGGAGAGCCCTAGGGAGGGTGTCTCCGTGCAGGCCTTGGAGACCATAGCAGGATCTCAAGCCACCCTCTTCCATTGGGGTCGGAGAGGAAAACACCAGGACAATGACACCTGCAGCCCATGCCCTGGGAGCCAGGCTCTCCTCCCTCAGCACATGCCTGGCCCTGCTGGCCTCTGCCCTTGAATGTAGGAGACTCACTGCTGGCATGGGGCCTGTGCCATGCACTTCAAATGGAGAGGCCTGGGGAAGAGCCAGCCTCAGAGGCTGACAGCACACAAGACACATGGACTGCTGGTGGTCAGTGGTTCACCTTGGCAGAAAGGCAGACTCCTGTGTTTCTGAGCTCTGTATTTTGCAGAAACACAGACTCCTGCATTTCAGAGCTCCTTCTGAGCTCTGTATTTTGTTGGGTTTTACTTTATTAAGTAGGATCAAATGCCCTCAAACTTCAGAAGGGTCGGAGGCAACAATGCATAGCGCTGAAGGGCATAGGTGGTTCACACCACGTCGTCACCACCTAGTGCATGCGTGCCTTGGTTTCCCTGTTTGTGGGTCAGATGTGGTCAACTCTCAGAAGCGCTGGGCACAGTGCACTCGGGGCCTGAGACTGGGCCTTATTTGTTCCTGAATCCTTAGCACCACACACAATGCCTGGCATATAGTTGGTGCTCAAATGGGTGTTTATGGAGTGATTGTGTGGTGGTGGTTTTCTAACTAGAGCACCCTGTGATTGATAGAGGTTGATGCTTTGATGACTGCAGCTCAGAAAAATGCTGTGAACATTCGCAGGGCTCGACTTTCCCATTTAGGGATGACCACTATAAACTTATTTCCATGGCTACGTGGACAGTTATTCTCTTTACATGACACGATTACATTAGAATTATTAATTCAACCCAAACTAAGTACTGCAGCTATTGTGGGAGAGCGAGGCAGTGAGGAGATGCACCCAGCCCAGATTTGGCTCTGACACGGGGGTGCTGGACGCCGGGGACCCGCCCGTGGCTGCCCCCTCTGCCTATCGCTCTGGCTCGGGTCTGCCCTGGGAAATCACTTGAAGGGAGCCCTCACATGAGGAGGGTTGCCATGGCTCCAAGGCTGAGATATTCTGGGAGATTCTTGTGGTGTGAACAGGACTTGGTGGGAAACCGTCGGCCCCCTGGCTCAGCACAGGGGCTGTAGCATCTAGAAAGCAGCCCTGTGGCCAGACACCAAAGACAACAGCAGAGAGGGCCCTGGTGTGAGGCGTGACTCCCGCCCAAGACAAATGGCTGGAATTCAGGGGAAGAGAGCAGGCGAGGCTGCGAGGGTGACAGAAGAAAAACACGGCAAGGGTCTCTAGGACCCTACAGAGAAGAATGATATTTGAGGACTTAAGTGTAACAATTTGCATCATTGGAAAGGAATTTTCACCCATAGCAGGGGTGTAGCCCAGTCTGCAGAGCTTCAGTGAGGCCCTGCGTATTACAAATGAGTGTGTCCCATGAAGACATAGGACTTTGCCTACGAGTGCTTTGTGGGGGTTTCAGAATGTTGTCTATACTTAAAAGAAAGAAAATTGTACCTTGGAGGGAAAAGGCTGTGATGCACTGATGCTCTACCCGACCAGGTCCCGGAGTCTGTGACGCACTGATGCTCTGCCCGACCAGGTCCCAGAGTCTGTGACGCACTGATGCTCTGCCCGACCAGGTCCCGGAGTCTGTGACGCACTGATGCTCTGCCCGACCAGGTCCCGGAGTCTGTGACGCACTGATGCTCTGCCCGACCAGGTCCCGGAGTCTGTGACGCACTGATGCTCTGCCCGACCAGGTCCCGGAGTCTGTGACGCACTGATGCTCTGCCCGACCAGGTCCCGGAGTCTGTGACGCACTGATGCTCTGCCCGACCAGGTCCCGGAGTCTGTGACGCACTGATGCTCTGCCCGACCAGGTCCCGGAGTCTGTGACGCACTGATGCTCTGCCCGACCAGGTCCCGGAGTCTGTGACGCACTGATGCTCTGCCCGACCAGGTCCCAGAATGACGGGCTTCCACTGCCCACCGTGCTCTGAATGGCACAAGCAATACTTAAAACCAGCACTTACAGAGGCCGCTTCCCCCAAACACTCCTCAACAGCCTGCCAAGAGCTTCCATAAATTTAACTTCCATGAATTTCCATCTCAGTCCTGCTCTGGCATCCATGAGGCTCTGTCTTTGAAACACTTGCAAAGGCTCCATCTCTGCACCCTCCCTCCCAGTCTCTCCTGTCTTCTCTTTCTGGCGTTTCTAAGGTGGACTTGCATCAAACAACACACCGAGTCCAAGAGGCCTGTGCTGCGGCCTCTGCCTCTCAGTGTCTGTGGAGCACCGAGGCCCCCACTGCGCTGTGCTGAGGCCACCGCCTCTATGAACACCCACTGAGTCCAGGTGCCTCCTAGCTCTGAGTGACAAAGGCAAGGAGACACTGTCCCTGAGCTCGAGTACCTCCTGCTATAACTGGGGTGACCTGGGCCGTTCTTTAGGAAAATCCGTGACCCAGAAATGATTTCTTTCAAGACTATGACCTGCCCCAGATCAGGTGCACCCCCTTGGTTATAAAACAGAAGATGAAGATGCTTTGGCTCTTGTTTTCGCTTCCGCCCAAGCCAAACAGTGCTGACATCAGTTATGCTGTGCTGCTCCTGTCTTTCGAACCATGCGTGTTCACTTTGTTCTCATTCCTTCTAGTCTGTGCCAGCACTTTGATCAGTGTGACACAGGAGAGCTGATTGGAATGCTGAGAGCTTAGGCTAAATGAGCTGAAGGAGGTCGGCGAAGTGGCTCACACCTGTAATCCTAGCACTTTGGGAGGCCAAGGTGGGTGAATCACCTGAGGTCAGGAGTTTGAGACCAGCCTGGCCAATATGGTGAAACCCCATCTCTACAAAAAAATTCAAAAATTACCCAGGCGTGGTGGCGTGCACCAGCAATCCCAGCTACTCAAGAGGCTGAGGCAGGAGAATCTCTTGAAACTGCGAGGTGGAGGTGGCAGTGAGCAGAGATTGAGCCACTGCACTCCAGCCTGGGCAATATGGCAAGACTCTGTCTCAAAAAATATATCATCATCATAATAATAAATGGGCAGAAGGAGAGGGTTCAGGATGTAAATAGCTGTAGACAGCCTCAAGAGCATTCTCCAAAGCTGAAGATGCTCTCTGTCTGGGATGAAGCCGCCGCTTTATATCCTCTTCCCACTGTTCATCCTTGAATCCTTGTGCTCACTTCAGTGGGGAGGACCTTCCTAAGACAAAAGCCACAGGATGGCAGATCGCCTTCCCTTTGCGTGCACGGCACCAGGGTTGTGTTTGGAAACCCATGCCTGTGCAGAGAGAGGATGGCCTGGAGCCACACTGCCTCCAGCTATCCCAGCTGGGAGCCGAGGACCAGGGCTGTTAGGGCAGGCATCCCCCAGGGCTACAGAGGATAAACAGGTCCTTTCCAACTGTCCTCAGGGGCGATGGGACTAGAGTGAAAGCAGCCACCACAGCAGAGATTTCTTCATAATTCTAGTTCTGTTTTCTTTCAAGGCCTTTTGTAGATATCTGCAAAAGAGGACTTGAGGGAGTCAGCAGAGGCCTTTCTGGTGCTGGTAGCAGGGAGTTGTCCCTCTTTGTTCTTCATCCACTGCCCTCCTAGGCATCCAGGGTGAAGGTGAACAGCTTAGAGCCACTGAGATGAGGGTCCTGGGAAGGCCAGCACGCATCTCAGTGTGAAGGCCCCTCAGGTGGAGAGGCCTGCCTTAGGGTGAGGACGAGACCAGGGCCCTGGAAAGGCCAGGAAGCCAAGGTGAGACCAAACCAGGACACATGGGGCGAGGAGGGGCACAGACCACTCACTCCAACTGACCAATGGAGACCTGTCCCACAGGCTCAGGGATGGGCTCCCTTCTCACACAGAACCCGGTAGCTCAGCTCTGAACGCGACTGAGAGAAACTGCACCGCACCTGGCCACACAACTCCTCAGTAAGCTGGTGATACGTGGACACAGGCCTGGCCCCATGCTCCCTGAGTGCCAGCAGGTCTTACCTCATGGAACCCACTTCACTCTCCTTGGACAGGGATGAATTCTTCGTCAGTACTGTAGCCGCACAGGCACAGCGAGCTCCCTGCCACAGGGGCAGGGGAAGCCAATCCAAGTCCATTGTTGGAAAACACTTTCAATGGCCCTGTCTCTGCTCCCCCTCCCCCTCTCTCCTTTATTTCTTCCTCTCCTGGGTTCTACTGCCCACTTCAGTGGCCTGACAGGCTTCTCCCCTCTCCCCCGGGTGAGCTTATGAGACTGTCACGTGGCAACAGGCGGGGGCCCTGCGACCAAAGCTCTCATTAATCCTGACGAGGGGGGACCCACCGTACAGTGCCCACTGTGGAAGAGAAAAGGCATCCAGTGTGCTCTGCTCCTGTAACTGGACACCCTCCACAGTGGCTGGCCACCCGCAGAGAGCTACTTGAAGCTATTTGGGTCATCAATTAGATGAAATGGGGCATTATAGTCCAATGAATGGCAGACTCTGAATAGACAGAAAAACCGTTTCGCTAGAGTCCCAGAATGGACAGCACCCGGAACGAGCATCTAGGCCATCACTCAGCTGTGGCAGGGTCCCCTTTGCCTTGTCCCTGCTGGCTCATCCTTTCAGGACCTCGATTCTTCGAATGTCTGGGAACTTGCCACCCTTCCCAGAGGCTCACCCATTCCTTACTTTCCTTACGTTTAGTTTCCATCCATTCATCTCCTCTCACCACTGAGGTTGTGCAGTATAATCCCCCTTCCTCCTCTGCACTCAACTGAAAGAAGCCACAGTGTAGTAGCCACCAAAGCGGGGGCTGTGGACACAGACCTTGGGTGGGATGCCCGGCTTTGTCGTCTTCTATCAAGTGACCACAAGCAAGGGACTTCATCTCACTGGGTCCCAGGCTCTGCACTTTAAAATGTGGACAAAGTACATACCTACTTCCAGTGAAGATCATAGACAGAAAGTAGAGTGTGGATGCCAGGGGCAGGGAGGGGGAGGGGCACCCGGGGCCGAGTTTCAGTTTTGCAGGATGGAGAGAGTTCTGGAGATGGGAGGTGGTGAAGGTTGCACAACGGCACAAATGTATTCCATCCTGAAATGTACACTTAAAAATGGTTACGATGGTACATTTTATTTCAAATGTATTTTAGTACAAAATAGTAAATTTTTAAAAGGAACAAAAAACGTAGCTACTTCAAAAAGTTATGAGAATTAGAGACGACATCTGTAAAGCATGAGTGAGGGGCAGCTGTCTGCTGCGCGGGCACCCAGGCGGGGCCAGGCACAGGTTTGATCCTGAAAATGGAAGGAGAGGCAGAGATGACCCCTTCCACGGTCCAGGGAAACGCAACAGTTCTCAGACTCGAAGTGCCCACCGTTAGCACCAGGATGTAACGTCCTTGGGTTTTTCTTTCGAGCTCAACTTGGTTATATTATGAACTGAGAATTCCAATTCTGTCCCCATAACCCCCATGGTGGTGGAGCTGATACGGAGATCAACCTGTCACAGAGTGGCCCTGATGCAAACACATAAATATGCTCCATAAAATAACAAAACATTTGGAAATTCAGATCCTCGCTTGAAATTCCCTAGCGCCAGAATGAAGCAACTCCAAGCCACAGCTGAGAACCAAGATGGGAACTCAGTGCACTGTAAAGTGCTCAGAGCTCTGCCTCCACCTGCCTGGAGGAAGGAGTTGAGCCCACAGCTGTCCCCTGTCCCCTGCCTCATGCCCCACACTCCACCCAGAGCTGGGATTTGTCATTCATGAGGGAGCCAGGAGGATTGCCCCAACTGTGATCTGGGAGTTAGAAAAATCTGTCCATCTGACCGCGGACACAGCTCAGAGGCATCCCGTCCACTCTAGGCCAGGCGTGGAAAAAGCATTGGCAGAATTCTGGGCCAGTTGAAGGTATGGGCTCCAAATTCACACTGCCTATGAGCTGGGAAAAGAACATGGGAAACTGGCCCAGAGATGAGGAAACCTGGGAGCCCTGTGGATGGCCCACACCCCAGGGCAGGTGCACGTCTACATATGGAACTAGCTCACACTGAAGCCAAGTATTACACATCACGTGGGGGAACAAACTGCCCAGTGCCAGTGACTGGATGTGGCAATGAGAATAAAGCACACCCTGGAAGAATCTGGAAGATATGTCAACAAAACTGTGCTTGAAGTCTTAGGAGAGGGGATGAAAAAAGCACAGGCAAAATTAAAAAAGGAACAAGTAGGAATTCTATTAAGAAGAGATGTGGTTGTGATAATGAAAACTCAACTGATGTACCACGCAGTAAACCAGCCGTAACTAAGAGCATGTGCAAGCAGGAGGGCAGGTCTGCAGAAGCCACCAGGAACATGGGACAGGACGCGGCAGAGGGAACCGCAGGAGGGACACAGAACAGCGTGGGACATGAAAGGAGAACTTCCAACACATGCCCAGAGGAAATGTAAACTGGCTTAGACATAATTGAACCCACAGAGCTTCCTTCAGAGGGAAGGCATGCAGAGAATGGAGAAGACAAAGTATTTGAAAAAAATAAAGGCTAATATTTTTTAGATTTTTTTTTTCTTTCTTTTTTTGAGACAGAGTCTTGCTCCATTGCCCAGGCTGGAGTGCTGTGTGGTGCAATCTCAGCTCACTGCAACCTCCGCCTCCCTAGTTCAAGCAATTCTCCTGCCTCAGCCTCACAAGTAGTTGGAATTTCAGGCGCTCACCACCACGCCCAGCTAATTTTTTTTTTTTTTTTTTTTTTTTTTTTTTTTAGCAGAGACGGGGTTTTGCCATGTTTGGCCAGGCTGATCTGGAACTCCTGGCCTTAGGTGATCCACCTGCCTCGGCCTCTCAAAGCACTGGGATTATAGGCCTGAGACACCATGCCCAGCCATGTTTTAGAATTTAAGAAAGACTTAAGTCTTCATATTGAAAAGCATGTGATGTCTGAATCAGGAAAAACAGAAGCAACCTCACACTTAGACTCATCATATCTATGAAATATCAAAGATGAACTTCAGAGAAAAATAGCACATCTCTTACCATGGAATGACAATTCCAGTAATACTAGATTTCTTATCGGCAATACAGCCTGAGTATCCCTTATCCACAATGCTTGGCACTAGAACGATTTCAGATCTTGACTTTTTTTGGATTTGGAATATTTGCATTATACTTACCCACTGAGCATCCCTGGTGGCGGCGCCTGTAGTCCCAGCTACTCGGGAGGCCGAGGCAGGAGAACGGCGTGAATCCGGGAGGCGGAGCTTGCAGTGAGCCGAGATCGCGCCACTGCACTCCAGCCTGGGCGACAGAGTGAGACTCTGTCTCAAAAAAAAAAGAAAGAAAAGGAAAAAAAGAAAAGAAAAAAAAAAAGAAAATCCAAAATCCTCCAGTGAGGGTGTCTTTGAGCGTCTTTGGAGCATTTCAGATCATTGGCTTAAAGATGCTCAACCCATATTAAACACCAGCAAGTAACATTTCTTTTTTTTAATGAGAGAAAATAGCTCTCATCCTCGAATTGTATACTCAGCTAGCTTATCTTTCAAAAATGAGGGTGAAATCAAGACAGCTGCAGTCTAAGATGTTTGCCAGGCCACGCCCTCTGTGAAACAATGACCAACAGGTGGATCCAAGAAGAGGATTGGTTTCTGGGAGCACGGTGAGTGAGACAAGCACACAAGAAAAAAAGAAGTGCGTAGCATGTGGTAGGAAACCTAGAGAAGTTTTAGCTCTTAAAAATGACTAATTTAGGGAAACAAGAATGGAACTAAGATAATCAAAAAATGATGTGGAAAGTAGGAGGGAATTCTGAGTGAAGACATTCTGAGGGGGTAGTTTTTTTTTTTTTTTTTCCAGAAAATAATAGAAATTTTCACTAGCTTTAATTTTGAGTGAGAGGAAATGAATTCCAGCATATTCAAGGGAGACCCATTTTCCAAAGGGAGGGAAAAACTTTCAGCTTAGCTAGGAAAATCTAAAGGAGCTAAGTTAGGAAATCCAAGTAAACTAGACCACTTTGGGAGAGAAGCCAAACTGTCACTCATTATCAAAATTAAAATTCCATCCTTTTCATGGCTTGTATATCTTCTGTTTCACCAAGAAATATCCAAATGGTTCTGACCACTTGGATGCCATTTTAGGGAAATGTGAGTTGTTTTTATTTAGTTTAGCTAAGGAGATTGGCAATAAGAGTGCTCATACTCCCCAGTATTGTAGTGGAAAATTGGGAGATGGGTTGTGGGCTGCTTGCTAGATGCCATTTGAAGCTGGGAATCTGGCAGCGACTCACCGGGGGCCAATACCTGCCACCCAGGCATAGGCAGGTGTTGTGACCATTGAGTAGGAAAGAGAGAAACAGCTGTGACATACACCTTACCAATAATCCTGAGTGGAATCAGTGTTGAATAACAAATCACACACAAGAATTAATATATGACAAATTGTCTTAAGCCTTTTTTTTTTAGCACCACAGCTTGGGAAGAAACCCCAGAAACCAGAACCCCTGAATTGGAAAAGGCTGCTATTCCTGGTATCTTTTCATCCAGAGCAATTTGATTCAGAGCTATCTGGACAGAATATTCTGGAATGTTGAGCCTACCCATAGGGGCAAGTAAGTAGGAGGTTCACATTTAGAGGTTTTAAAAGTAGGAACATGTGTTAAAATAGAAATCAAAACTGTAACTTTCTAACAAGGAAAGAAAGAGGAAAACTAAAGAAACCTTGATAAATTCAATTTTTAAAACAGGAAATGATGATGAAAGGAACCAAATACAAAGAAAAGCAAATAGAAAACAAAATGCCACAGTGGGAAGAAATCCTCACCACCCTGCACGAAAGTCCTAGCCCATGCAGCAACATAAGAAAAAGAAATCAAAGTTTAAGTACCAGAAGAAATAAAGAAAACTGTCATTATTTTTTGGGTCATACGATTGTCTAAGTAGAAAACAAAAAGAATTTGTTTTTCAGAAAACTCACTGAATGAACCTGGAGGACGTTACACTAAGTGAAATAAGCCAGACACAGAAAGACAAATCCTGCATGACCTCGCTTACATGTGGAATCAAAGAAGTCAGACTCTGAGAAGCAGAGAATGAAGTGGTGGTTATGAGGACTGGGGGCATGGGGAGATATTGGTCAAAGAATAAAGTTTCAATTAGGATGGATACATTTAAAACAAAACCCCAAATTAAAAAGAACCAATTAATTGTATTAAATGTAGCAGTTTTGCTGGAAGCAACAAGTGGTTAGAAAATGTAATTGAAAGAGTTGCCATTTATAACAGTAACAAGAACAAAATAAAGTAGCAATACATTTAACATAAAATGTGGATATCCTTTATGCAGAAACTTACATAATTTTAAAAAAGGATAGAAAGGAGCCAGGTAGCTCACACCTATAATCCCAGCATTTTGGGAGGCCGAGGCAGGTGGAGACCAGCCTGGCCAACGTGGTGAAACCCCGTCTGTAATAAACATACAAAAAATTAGCCAGGCGTGGTGGTGGGCACTTGTAATCCAGCTACTTAGGAGGCTGAGGCAGGAGAATCACTTGAACCCAAGAGGTGGGGATTGCAGTGAGCCGAGATTGTGCCATTGCACCACAGCCTGGGCAACAAGACTGAAACTGTCTTAAAAATAAAAAAAGGATAGAAAGGAGACTTAGGTTAGTGCAAAGACCTGCAACATCTGTGTATTTGAAGACATAATATTATACATGTGTCAGTTAGTCATAGTTGCTACTGCTTTGTAAAAAAGTCACCCAAACTTAGTG
Organism: Rhinopithecus roxellana; assembly: GCF_007565055.1. Taxonomy (NCBI): domain Eukaryota; kingdom Metazoa; phylum Chordata; class Mammalia; order Primates; family Cercopithecidae; genus Rhinopithecus; species Rhinopithecus roxellana. The sequence continues at coordinate 34,195,582 of NC_044569.1, read as the reverse complement.
ACATAAAAGCAACCGATTTTTATTATGCTCACAGATTCTGGAGGTCAGAGTTTGGAAAGCCTGCAGTGGGGAAGCCCTCCTTCTATGTCTGAGTCTAGAACAGATGAGGCAGGAGGATCCACTTCCAAGATGGCTTCTTCCCTCCCAGGGCCGCTCCCTGGCCTGAGATGACTTAAAGTTTAGTTCACCTGGGAGCGTCGCCTGAGCACCTGCATGTGTTCTCATCATCTGGTTTGGGCTTCACGTGGAAGGCACTGGGTTCTAAGAGAGAGTTGCTGGATGATATTTGATTCCAAATGAGAAAGTTCTTGGTCTGTATGGTGCAAGAACTGTCTCATTATTGATATTTCATCTCTATGGTTCAAAGAAAAATCAAGCAGTCCTAGACAGCAAAAGAGAATGCCCTATTTATACCACTCCCAAGTAGGTGGTGATGAGGGAGGGATTGTTAAATTCAATTTAGGCACATGCCTGTAATCTTTGTGTTGTTGTTTTTCATTTTTTTTCCCTCCTCTTCAAGCATGAATAGATGTCTTTGAGTTGTAAACCTAGGCAGTATATTCATTTTCTTGATTTGTTCAATTACATTTAAGCCATAATTGTATATTTATTATCTGCCTTGAGAAATGGAGAATGTGCCTGGTGTGAGGCAGCAGGACAGAAAAACAACACTAGCATTTTTATAATGAGAAGTGACCCACACCATGAATGCTGATTTTAGCTATGCAGGTCTTCTGATGGCTTATTCTTGGGGACTAAGGGTACCACACAGAAATAGGCTGCCAAACATGCAGATGGAAGAAAACCTTGCCATTCCTTACCTGGAAAAAGAGACAACATGTTTAGTCAATTAAAAAAAAGTCCAGGGTTGTTGCAAAATTGTTTCTCAATGGAAGTCATTTTCTTACCCTTCCTCCATGGTGATGACAGATATGTATTTGATTTGATATGAGAAAAAGTTCTCAGAATGAGAGGAAAACTTCATATTTTTTAGAAAAAAGCAGAAAAAGAATGCAAGTGGTATAGATTAAATTCATGTTCCTCTAGTTGACCTCTGAAAATGAAATAACAGCTTTTTAAAATTGCTGATTGTATAAGCCACCTAGGACCTACACCCAATTCTCATTGGCGCAGCCAGTGTTGGCCATGTGAATGCCCAATAGCACACCAAAAGATGCTCAACATCATTAGTCATCAGGGAAATGCACATCAAAACATGACAGCCGGGTGCGGTGGCTCATGCCTGTCATCCCAGCACATTAGGAGGCTGAGGTGGGTAGATCATCTGAGTTCAGGAGTTCAAGACCAGCCTGGGCAACATGGTGAGATTCCATATCTACTAAAAATACCAAAAAAAAAAAAAAAAAAAAAAAAAAAAAAAGCCGGGTGTGGTGGCACACACCTGTAATCCGAGCTACTTGGGAGACTGAGGCACAAGAATTGCTTGAACCTGGGAGGTGGAGGTTGCAGTGAGCCGAGATCGCACTACTGCACTCCAGCCTGGGTGACAGAGCAAGACTGTCTAAAATCAATCAATCAATCAATCAATCAATCATAATGAGATATCACATCACACCCACTAGGATAGCCATAGTAATAATAAACAACCAGAAAATAACAAGTATTGGTGAGGATGTAGAGAAATTAGAATCCTCATATGCTGCTAGTAGAAATGTAAAATGGTACAGCTGCTGTGGAAAATGGTTTGGCCATTCCTCAAAGTTAAAAACAGAATTACCATACTGCCCAGCAATTCTACTTTTAGGTATATACTGAAAAGAATTGAAAATAGATGTTCAAACAAACATTTGTAAGCCAGTGTTCATAGTATCATCATTCACAATAGCCACGAGGTGGAAACCACACAAAGGCCCATCAGCAGCTGAATAAACAATGCCATCTCTCCACACAATGGCATATCATCCAGCCGTAAAAAGGAGTGCGGCACTGACACAGGCCACAATGCGGATGAACCTTGACCACATAATGCACAGCAGAAGAAGCTCAGGCACAAATGGACATGTGTCCTCTGATCCCATTTATATGTAATAGCCAGAGTTGGCAAATCCAGAGCAAGGGAAGGTGGATCCATGGTTGCCAGTGGGTGGAAGGAGACGGAAGTGGAGAGGGACTGGTTCATGGGTTCCTTTTGGGGTGATGAGAAAGTTCTGGAACTAGGTAGTGGTAATGATTGTACAACATTGTGAATGTACTTAATACCATGGAATTGTACACTTTAAAATTATTTAAAAGGTAAATTTTATGTTACCTGTATTTTACTACAATAAAAAGATGTGCTGATTAGAGAAGAGAGATGCCAATACTTCTCCGTCACTCAGCTAAGGACAGACAAATGTTATTGCACAGGTTTCTTCTGAAGATGACTGGGTTTTGTTTTTGTAGGCAGATACCTGTATTGAGTACTAAAAGATATATTAAATAGGACATTAAGTATACTAATCGTAAAGGAAACGTTTGATAAATTGAGCTATATTAAAATCAACCACTTATATGTTCAAAAATGACCAGTAAGAGTGATTTGGAAAGCCACAGAGTAGAAGAAAGTGTTTGCAATACATGAATATGATAATAGATTTGTTTTGTTTTGTTTTGTTTTTGTTTTTTTGAGACAGAGTCTCACTCTGTTGCCAGGCTGGAGTGCAATGGCATGACCTCAGCTCACTGCAGTCTCCACCTCCTGGGTTCCACAGCCTACCGAGTAGCTGGGACTACAGGCGCATGCCACCACGCCCAGCTAATTTTTGTATTTTCAGTAGAGATGGGGTTTCACCATGTTGGCCAGGATAGTCTCGATCTCTTGACTTTGTGATCCACCTGCCTCAGCCTCCCAAAGTGCTGGGATTACAGGCATGAGCCACCACACCTGGCTATGATAATAGATTTCATGCGGAATACATAAAAAATTGAAATCAGTCAACAGGAAAAAGAGCATGGAAGGAAAAATGGTGCAAAGTCTTGGCCAGACGCCTTAAGTAATATGTGCAAAGAGCCAAGAAATAGGAGGAGGTTTTTACTGATAGGCCTGTGTTCGTTCTTCTAGTCTCAGGAATGCAGTTCCCTCATCATCTCTCTGAATTTATTTATTATTTTAAACTAATTTTTAAAATTTCTGGCCGGGTTCAGTGGCTCACACCTGTAATGCCAGCACTTTGGGAGACTGAGGTAGGCAGATTGCTTGAGCCCAGGAATTTGACACCAGCCTGAGCAACATATTAAAACCCTGTTTCTACAAAAAGAAAATACAAAACATTAGCCAGGCATGGTGATGCAGGCCTGTAGTCCCAGCTACTCCAGAGTTTGAGGTGGGAGGATCACTTGGGCCTGGAGGGTTGAGGCTGCAGTGAGCCATGATCGTGCCACTGCACCACTATAGCCTGGGTGACACAGACCCTATCTCAATATATATATATATATATTTTAATTTCTGATTGACAAATCATAATTGTATACATTACGTTATATTCGTGTTTGATACATGCATACAATGTAATGTTTTGATACATGGTTTTGATACACGTGTACAATGTGATATTTTGAAATATGTCTACAATGTGGCATGATTAAATCAAGCTAACCAGCATACCCATGGCCTCATTTACACACACACTTAGATTTTCTTGAACTAGAGTGTTTCTTGAAAAGAACTTGGTCCTATGAAGTTCATGCATGCATAGAGACTCATCTTTGGAAGTGAGAAGACTGTGGCAGTCCAGGTCTGTGGGTTCACAGAGCAGGCTGATTCAAATCCTCCATTCTGGCTGTTTGGGGACAGGTTTCCAGATGTGGCTGGGGGTGCTGTTGTCAACACTTTGAGTTATTCCCTCTTCAGAAGGAGAGGCAGCAGCAATGGAGATGGGAGGAGAGCCAGAGGGTGGCGTGCAGGCTCAATCCTGCAGAGGCTCTGCAGTGCGGGCAAGGCCTGGGGCTTGGTCTTGGGCTTTGGGGATAAGCAGGCTGCTAGTCACTTCCGAGGGCCACCTGCAGAGCCACTTGGGCTGCAGGCTTCCACTGCAGGAAACCTAGTCAGGACAGAAATGGCATAAGAAGAGCCCAGGGGGTGAGGGTTTGGAAAGTGCCATTTAGTTTCTGTTCTTTGGTTATTTCTCCACTGGAATGCCATTCCCCTTTCACCTGGTGGACTCTCATCCATGCCTCAAGGCTTAGTTTGAATACTGTGCACTTTCCTCTGGGAAGCCTCTCAGAGCCCATGCAATCCGAGTCAGCTCCAACTGCCTTTATGGTCTCATAGACGTTTTGTATCTCGTCACAGCAGCTTTGTCACATCTGTAACTCACATGGGGATTTTTGGGCTGCCCCTCTTGCTTTTACTCCACTCCCATTTATAGGTTGGGCTGAGTGAAGCAGAGACTGTTCAGTTGGCCTTCAGCGGCCATTCTCTTCTTCCTTAATATCAGAAGCCTAAGTTTATTGAGAGAATCGGTATATCCTTTTTGCCCTTCCCCCTTCTTTCTTTTTTTTGTTTTTGTTTGTTTGTTTTGTTTTGTTTTTTGAGACAGTTTCACCTTTTTTTTTTTTTTTTTTTTTGCTTATTGAAAATCTGTTTATTAAGGAGTTAACATTACAGAGTTGGTTCAATACTTTATGGAACTTAAAATCCTGAGTTGTACCTCAATAATACAGACATCTACAACACAGGCATTTGTACAAAATACTATAATTACTTGTGCTTAACATAATTAAACTTCTTTTCTATAACTTCCATTTGTCAGGTAAATAAAACACTAACCTTTAAAAGTTGCTACAACTTTAGGAGTTCACAAATTCCTATTTCTCCAGTTTTTATTAGTACATATTAAGCCTTCTTTGTGGACTGGAAGCCAAACTTCCTAAACGAAAGCCTCAATCTGAACCAACACTGAGAGACAGTAATGTCAGAAGCTCTTTTGTTTTTCACGGAGAGCAAAAATACAGAATATATTTACTAATTTATTTTCCAACAAAGAGAACATACTTTGTATTTGGAGGAAAAAAATGCTTAATTGTCAGGAGTTGCTTTTGGAGAATGATCAGTAAGTTCCTTATCAATTGTCTCATAGTAATACCAGGGTCTATCTCCTCTCATACGCATCAATCTTCGTGCTTCCAGCTCCTTTAACCGTAATTCAGCCTTTTCAGCTTCAATCTGAAGGACAGCCATTGATCTTTCATAAACCTTTTCAGGACTGTCATAGAAATTACGGGCAATCCATCTCGATATGGGATGCTTATAATATTCCCAGTGTTCTGGGATATAGCCTTCTGGAATTTCTGCTAGTTCAGCTTCACCAATGAATACATTCACCAGAGTTATGATAATTACTACTGGAATCCCAGTCAATGCAAAGCAGAATCTCAATAACTTCAAAAAACGGCTGTCATAGAATCCAGAAGGTTTGATGACAAATAGTCTAATCCCATGGCCTCCACTGTGTCAAACAGGAGCAACAGCCTTCGGAAAGCCACGAGTGAGGAAGCCCCCAAATCCTAGTCGAGTGCCAAGGGGGCGGCCAGAAAGCGCTGCCACTGCAGTAACCGAAACCCGTCGCAACAAACTCATGCCCACCATGGCTACTACGAGCAACAGCAGAGTTTCACTTTTATTGCTTAGGCTGGAGTGCAATGGTGCAATCTTGGCTCACCGCTACCTCTGCCTCCTGGTTTCAAGTGATTCTCCTCACCTAGCCTCCCGAGTAGCTGGGATTACAGGCATGCACCACCACACCCGGCTAATTTTGTATTTTTAGTAGAGGAGGGGTTTCTCCATGTTGGTCAGGCTGGTCTCAAACTCCAGACCTCAAGTGATCTGCCCACCTCGGCCTCCCAAAGTGCTGGGATTATAGGTATGACCCACCACGCCCAGCCACCCTTCCCTCTTCTTTCTAGCTGCCTGGAAGGCGGATGTGATGACTGGAGCTCCAGCAGCTATGATAGATGAAGAGGTTTCCTTAAGTATGGAAGCCACTGCTTAGAGAGTGAAGCAGAAAACTTGAAGGAGCCTGGATCTTATCATGGACCTGCCATATCAGCTCTGGACTGCTTTTACATGAGAGAGGAATACACATGTCATTTAAGCTACTATTATTTTGGATAGTTCTGTTCTACATAGCCTAAGCAGAATCTTAACTGATAGACCTAGCATATCCTTGCAACTCAAAACTCCCTCCACAAACTCCAGAAGCATGGAAAACTAATGTCAATTTTATGAATATGTCTGAAAAGATGGAGAAGGATATTATATTGCAAACCACATGAATTTCTAAAATCCCTTTAAAATGTTTCTATTCTTTCTCCAAGATACTTTTCCCTAGGGCAGCTGTTTAATTCCTATGATTTCCCTCTCTGACCCTCCAAATCTCCTCTTAAGCAGAAGCAACCACTTTCTCCCCAGGATATCCTCAGAGCTTTGTTAACTTGCACACTCGAGCCAAGCAGTGTGCCGAGCAAGACAAGACCACCAGTTGCTCACCAAGTATGTCCCACAGGGTCTCAAGTTATTCGGCCACACTTTCTGTTATAAGTAATTACTTACATCTTTCTGGGTGCTTCACTTCCTTCCCCTCTACTCCATATGGTGGGGTTCTGGAGGCCCAGAACTGCTTCTTGGACCTTTGTATCTCATTTCCTGGCATAGCACCTGGTGCACTGGTGCTCAGAGCTTGTTGGATAAATGATGTGTAGAGTTCAACCCAACAATCCCTGGTCCTCTTTCCTGTGGCCACAGTCCCCATCACAAACCCCAAAATAAATCAAGTCTTGTATCTATTTTCTGAGTAAAGAATCTGGCTGAACGACGGTTATGCTCTGAGCCACTGGGAGTCTCTACTCCTCTGACCTTGGGGGACTAGATTTTACCTCCTTTTTGGTTTATTTTTAAGTGTCGGGTGCAGGACAGGGAGGGCCAACTTCATTTGGTCTGTTAGCTACAAAGTTGAAAATAAATGTGCATCCAGTCTTCCCGTGTTTCTGTGGGCTTTGCTCCGTGCTTTCACTGGCTTTATCCCAAGCCTATTGGACAATTATTTTTGGCTCATTCAGTGAATGGCTTTCAGTCACTTTCTTCTGTTTTGAATGTTTAAAGTAGGGCTCATCCTCATGTAGTACAGTACTCAGAATATTATTGGAAAGTATCTCTTGTTAACAAATATTTTTCTCCCTAGCCCAGTTTCCTGTTCATGGGTGCTGTGTGTGGCCTCTCTGCTCGCCTCGGTGAAGAACTCTAAGTGGGTTCCCTACTGAGGAGCTGCTTCTCAGATCCCACATCTGAAAAATACTGTCCTAGAATTTACACAATATTTAATGTATCCAGAGTCTTTAAAGATTGGTGGTAAGCAGTGGAGGTGAGGAGAACCCTGGCCGAGGCTGCCTGTGCTGCCCTTGGAAACCAATATCACAGGCCCCTGCTGGTAGCTGGGGACAGGTGGCTGGGGACAGGTTGCTGCACCTGGGCCTGGGAAAAGTGCACTCAGGCTCGGGGCAGGCATGTGGGGTACTCAGGCTCGTTCCACATCCTCTCTACATCCCTCTTCCTCTATGTGGTTTCTTATGGCTGCTGTTGCAAACTACCACAAACGTAGTGACTTAAAACAATGCAGATTATGCCCTTATGGTCCTGGAGAAGTCTAAAGTGGGTCCTCTGGGCTGAAACCAAGGTGATGGCAGAATTGCATTCCTTCCACAGGCTGCAAGGGGGCATTTGTGTCCTTGCATTCTCCAGCTCCCGGGGGTTGCCTGCCCTCCATCACCCACAGCCCCCTCCCCCACCATCAGTGCCAGAAGCACACCATCTCCACACCTCCCTGCCTCCGACCTCTGCTTCTGTTGTCTCGCCTCCTTCTCTGGCTTTCCCATTTCTCTCTTTCCTTAAAAGGACCCTTTGGAGGACATTGGACCCACCCAAGTATTTCAAAATACTGTCCCCACATCAGGACTCTTTACTTACCTGTACCTGATGCTGTGTAAGGCAACATAGTTGTGGTTTCCGGGAATCAGGATGTGCAGCCTCCCGGTGGGGATCATGACTGTGTCTATTACACCCTCCTGGTGCTGTGAGACCCCCAAAGCAAGGCCTGTGTTGACCCCTCTAGAATGTCCCAGCCCCCATCCAACATCACACTCCATCTAATGGCTGGTCAATTTTTAATCGACTAAGTCTGATCAGAATAATAATTCTGATCAGAATAGTAATTCCAACAATATTCTGAATACTATAGTACATGAGGATGAGCCCTACATTAAGCATTCAAAACAGAAGAAAGTGACCGAAAGCCATTCACTGAATGAGCCAAAAATAATTGTCCAATAGGCTTGAGATAAAGCCAGTGAAAGCATGGAGCAAAGCCCACAGAAACACGGGAAGGCTAGATACACATTTGCTTTCAACTTTGTCGCTAACAGACCAATTGAAGATCTTTGACCTGACCATTGATTTCCCCACACAGAATGACAGTCGCACTGTTTTGGTGAACCCATGCACGCCCTTTGCATCTTTTTTTGTTTGTTTTTATTTTGACTTGTCTATTTTCCTCTTGCAAGTCATTTTTCATGCTCTTTGATTGCATAAGAATCCTTCCAGAACTTACCAGAGGAAAAGGAAGAGGAGAACCACTAAGCATGGGAAAATGTTTCTTCTGGCTCCATTCCCCAAATGCAGCTGTGGGTGGAGGGAAAGGAGGTCATTAAGTGGCAAATGAGGCAGTTTGGAACCCGTTCATCTTAAGCACGGAAATGTGCTAGAACTTTAATCTCTGCGTCTGTTGGCTTTTTCTGCTTTTGGACTGGTTCTTTAGTATTCCTCTGCTCTTGCCTTAAAACATAGCAACCCTTACATGTACTCTGTGGCTGGTAAAACAAGATTAGCTCAGAGGTTGTAGAAAATGGGAGTCTTAAGATTAGGAAGCAGAATGAAGTACACATTCACCTGAGTAGCTCCATATTCTCAACAGGAGCGCATCAGTGCTATTCTGTTTCAAAGGTGAGACTTTTAAAGCCTAGGCATTTCCCTTTAAAAACACCAAAACAGTTGATTTCTTTTTTCCACATTAAAAATTGTTGTTTTTCCCATAAGTGATTTAGCTCAGTCACTTTAAACATGGTTATTATGGACTGAATGTCTGTGTCCACCCCAAAATTCATGTCAAAATCTCATCTCCGGTGTGGTAGTGTTAGGAGGTGGGGCCTACAGGAGGTGGTTGAGAGGATGGAGCTCTCATGAATAGGATTAGTGGTCTCATACAGGAGGCCCCCAGGCCAGGTGCTGTGTGATCCCAGCACTTTGAGACACTGAGACGGGCAATTGCTTGAGCCCAGGACTTTGAGACCAGCCTGAGCAACATTACAAAATCCCATCTCTACAAAAAATTAAAAAAAAAAAAAAATTGGCAAATGTGGTAGTGTGTGCCTGTAGTCCCAACTACCCAGGAGCCTGGGGGCAGGAAGAGTGCTTGAGTCTAGGAGGCTGAGCTACAGTGAGCCATGGCCATACCACTGTGCTCCAGCATGGATGACAGAGTGAGACTGTCGCAAAACAAACACTCAAAAGAGGCCTCCAGAGAGCCCTCTAAGCCTCCTCCAGCCAAGTGAGGATGTGGCTGGAAGGCAGCAGTCTGTACCCTGGAGAGGCATCCTCCTCCCTAGAGCCTGGCCACGTGGGCACCCCGATCTCAGACCTCCAGCCTCCAGACTGTGAAAAATAAATGCTTGCTGTCTAAGCCCCCCAGTGTATGGTATTCTTTTTTTTTTTTTTTTTTTTTAATAAACGAAGTCTTCCTCTGTCACCAAGCCTGGAGTGCAGTGGCGTGATCTCGGCTCACTGCATCCTCTGCCTCCCAGGTTCAGGCGATTCTCCTGCCTCAGGCTCCTAAGTAGCTGGGATTACAGGCACCTCCACCACACCCAGTTAATTTTTGTATTTTTAGTAGAGACGGGGTTTTGCCATGTTGGCCAGGCTGGTCTCAAACTCCTGACCTCACGATCTGCCTGCCTCGGCCTCCCAAAGTGCTGGCTGGATGTCAGTCTATGGTATTCTGTTATGGCAGACAGTAAACAGGAAATATGGGTGGTGTTGGCGGGAATCACAGCACACATCTTAGTTCAAATCCAGTGTCTGGCAGCACAGTGAGTCAGAGAAGCGTGGCCTGGATGCTCCTTGTTAGGTACAGCCCAGCGGCTCTCAGAGTGCCCTGGTCCCTAGACCAGCCTCAGGAGCCACCCCCAGGAACTTGTAAGAAACGTGGGCCCCACCCCAACTTACAGGCGATTCTGGTGCACACTAGGCTTTGAGAACCATGGTCCTAGAGTACACGGAGGAGGCCATAGGTGCCTTGCGATCTCCCAGGCAGCTTCCATGGTCTGAGCTGAGAGACCGAGGAGCAGGATTCCTCTTCCTGCCCCTCCTTACTCCTGCAGATACCTGAGATTCCACAATGAGTAAAGTAATGCATTCTCTCTCTCTTTCTTTCTTTCTTTCTTCCTTCCTTCCTTCCTTCCTTCCTTCCTTCCTTCCTTCCTTCCTTCCTTCCTTCCTTCCTTCCTTCCTTCCTTCCTTCCTTCCTTCCTTCCTTTCTTCTTTCTTTCTTTCTTTCTTTCTTTCTTTCTTTCTTTCTTTCCTTCCTTCCTTCCTTCCTTCCTTTCTTCCTTCCTTCCTTCCTTCCTTTCTTTCCTTTCTTTCCTTTCTTTCCTTTCTTTCCTTTCTTTCTTTTCTTTCTTGTCAGAGTCTCACTCTGTTGCCCAGGCTGAAGTGCAGTGGTGTAGTCTCAGCTTACAGTAACCTCTGCCTCCCAGGTTCGAGCAATCCTCCTGTCTCAGCCCCCCGAGTAGCTGGGGCTACAGGTGCGTGCGTGCTACCACGCCCAGCTAATTTTTGTATTCTTAGTAGAGATGGGGTTTCACCACATTGTCCAGGCTGGTCTTGAACTTCTGACCTCAGATGATCCACCCATCTTGGCCTCCCAAAGTGCTGAGATTACAGGTGTGAGCCACTGCACCCCTGGCCAAGCAATGCATTATTTTATGTTAGGTGCCACCTCCTCTTTAAAGAACAGGGGAAACTGAGGAGCAATTTCACTGAAGTTGTGCCCTTTCTGGGGCCTGGCCCTGCACCCCTCAGACCATCAGCTTTTTAGATTGCACAACTAAAGACTGAAACTCATAGTTCCTGCACTTTACATTTTATTGCTTAAAAAAGATGGTCTCCTAAAGAGTATTATGCTGATGTGATGGAATGACACGAAAAAGCTTGAGGAAGCTGGGATTTACCATGTCAGAGAAAAATCATCCAAGTGATTTGTGCATTCTATGTACTGAAGTTCGCTAGGGTGAACGGTTCCCCCTTTTTTGGGCACTAATGGGGTGGAAGTTTGCAGTGGGCAACCACTTGATTTCAGGATTATAACCCAGCTCTGTGCTGAGGAAGTGCCCCCATAAGCTTTACAGGAGCAGACAAATTTGGGCTTGAGAACTGCGAGGATTCTGTCTCCCGCACATATGTGCTATAACTTTTTGGAACGGCCTAACAAACTTTCTGGAATAGAGCCACCTTCTCACAGGAAAGGGATTGGGAAATGAATGGCTTAAAACCATTTAAAAGTTCCTTTTGCAATTACAGGGTGCTATCAGCTATAAATGCTTGCTAATCACTATTTTCCCCAGGCTCCTAATTTCTACAGGTGCCAGAGAAATGCAAGATTAAGTGAAACATTAGCAAATACTTCAAGTGCTGTATTTTAAACATAGATACATTAACTGTGGTATTTCCAGTTGGGAAACATGAGACTGTAATAAAGAAATTGGAATCCTAAGTGCCCAAGAGTGCTCTCCCAGGGGGCTTTTAATCACTGGAAGTAGCAGGATTTCTTGAGAACATGCCCAGAGATCTGAAAATGGGCAAAGGTGTTCCAAGTTTGAGAAATAAGAAAATATTAGGTTAGCGATAGTCTGGAAGCATTTTTCTTTCCTACATTTTCTCATGGTGTTGGGATTTGTCCCTTTTCCTCTCGCAGCATGAGTCTGACATGCTCCAGGTTCGTCCTGGAAGCCAGTGCCTGGGTGTACGCTGTGTGCCTGAAGTCAGCTTATGGAGTGAGACCCCAGGCACATGGGAAGACCTGCTTTCTGGCCCCTGCTCTACCAGTGCCTCCCTTATGAGTCTCGGGCAAGTCCCAGTTTGTGAGGTTGACCTCCAGGCCCCGGCCTGCCACTCTGCTTGTGAGTAGCAGACTTGATACTGGGAAGGCCGTGGGGCAAATCCATCTCCAGGGGAGGGAGGCTTTTGGTGGCTGGCTGCGGTCTGAGTGGACAGCAGGCAGTCAGCACTAATTGCTCACCTAGTTTCCCTTTGTTCTAATCATGCACTTTATATTCTGTCAAGAGGAATGTGTGTGTGTCTGTGTGTGTGTTGTAATTATCCGACCTGTGAGTTTATTCGGTTAAGTTTTATTTGTCATACAAAAACAAAATTTCAACAAAGTGTGTTGATTTTTGTGCAATTTCCTTCCTTCTGTTTAAGCAAATTCGATTTTTTTTAAAGCAAAACCATGAAAAGCCCAGTGCTTAATCACCTTCCTCAAAAATCTATATATGCTAAGTGCAGTGCGGCATCATGGATTGGATCCCAGAAAAAGAAAAAAGAAAAAAAAAAAACCTAAGTGGAAAGCTAATCAAATTCAAATAAAGTCTAGAGTTTAATTAGTTCCAAAAAAAAAAGCAAAGCAAGGAAAAACAATTAATGTATAGCCAGATATATGGGCACCCTATGTGTCAGACAAGTTGGCACATAAAATTATCACCGGGCCTCTAAAATTTTTCAAGAATAGTTGAAAGACCATGAGCATAGGAGTCAGACAGATCTGACTTTGAGTACCAAGTATCGGCTCTGCTGCTGGCCAGCAATTCTCTTCAGCCTGTCCACCTGGAAAAGGAGGTGGCGAAAATATCTCCTTTTCAGAGATGCTGGTCCTTGTTCCCAAAGACCCAGCCCATGGGCCATGAGCGATCCCAAAGGTGCACACACATACACACAAAAACAGTCTACTCAATACGATTGTCTCATAGTTCCATCCACCTTCCAGCATATGACCACCCACATCACATGACCGGGTGATATGGTTTGGCTGTGTCCCCACCCAAGTCTTACTTTGAATTGTAATAATTCTCACACGTCAAGGGTGGGGCCAGGTGGAGATAATTGAATCATGCAGGCAGTTTCCCCCACACTGTTGTCATGGTAGTGAATACATATTATGAGATCTGATGGTTTCATAAACGGGAGTTCCCCTGAACACGCTGTTTTGCCTGCTGCCATGTAAGACGTCCCTTTGCTCTTCCTTCACCTTTTGCCATAATTTGAGGCTTCTCCAGCCATGTGGAGCTGTAAGTTCATTAAATCTCTTTTCTTCATAAATTTACCTGGGCTTACGCATGTCTTTATTAGCAGCATGACAACAGACTGATACACTGGGTGTGGAGGAAGGGTATTGAGAACACCAGGATAAATTTATTTTCCTAATCAAAATTTGCCTTTTTCCCTCAGAGTTCTCTGCCACCTTCAGCTTGTAAGGTCTGTCATCTCATCGGGGTTAACACCTGCCCGCAGGTGTTGATAAAACTGTGACTACAGACCTTGGTGCTTGAGCCCCACCCATGGTCAGCACTGATAAGTCATCAGGCTCAGCGTAGCATAGCTCTTACCAAGCAACTAGAGGAAAGGTGAAGAGCATTCTAGAATAGGGGACAGAGGAGTATCCCTTAGGTAATATCATGGGTAGTCTCACTGTACAGGAAATAGAAACATTGCCTTATCCTAGAGCAAGGCACACCCCCAACTGGGACGCTCCTCAAGTTCTACAATTTCATCTGTGCCTCCAAAGTGGTAAGATTTTAACGAAATGGTGACATGCTGGAACTACTCAATGGTGCAGTGGTTTTGTGACAGCAATAAGTCATGAATATTTATTTAGACTTTTTTGAGATCATTTGGACATAGGCTGGGCTAAATCTTAAGGTTTTCATTTTTTGTTTTGTGTTCTAGTTTTTATTTTCACCAAAGTTATGTATGCACATAGTTTAAACATTCAAAAAGCTCTGCAAAGATTGTTACAAAAAAACCCAGTGGCTCCCAGCCCTCCTGTCCCTCATTTCCCCTGCAAGGAAGTAGCCACTTCACTGGGAGCTGAGATTTGAGTATTTACCTCTGTCTTTAAAACCCATGCTCAATTGCCACTGCCACCCTTCACCTTGCAACATCAGGCATTATTTACTCACTTGTGGTGAAGACAAGGGTTTGCTGAACTCTCCTCCTGCCCCTCCTCCACTTCCATCCCCACCGCCTTCACACACCTCCCCAATGTTGTTCCACCATCAGTTTGCTTATGTCAGTGTTCAAAGTTTACATCATTATGACTAAAGATTATTCACAGCTGAGCCATGCATTTGCTCTGCAAAGTTTTGTTTTCCCTGCACTTCCTAAGTGTCTTTTTTGTTTGCTTGGTTTTCATGTTTTTGTTATGAATTCAACCTCAAACTACTTTCCATTTGTCTGAATCTCCTGTCAAGACATTCAGCCACCAGACCTGCTATCCTGAAGATGTCTCTCAGGTCCTCCTACCCTGCTCCATCTGGGGGTCACCCTCTAGGCCAAGTGAGCAGCTAGATTCAGAGATGGCCCTTCACTACTGTGACACACATTATCCTCCTCTCACTTCCTTTCTGTATTCCATAGCTTCACCTTCTTGGTTTGGTGGAGCACAATTCAGTGGCTGTCTGAGAAAGGGAGCCTGGGGGTTCATTTATTTTAGACCTTGACTCTCTGAAATGCCTTGAATCTGCTCTAATGCAATCTATTTGGCTGGACATAGATGTCTAAGCTGAAAATTTATTTTTCCTTTAGAATAATGAAGAAATTAGGCACCATTGCCTCTGAGTTCCTGCTATCGCCTAGTGAAGCGATTCTGATTTCTGCTTGTTAGATGTTACTTACGCTTTTCTTTCTGGACATTTGTAGTATTTTTTTGGGTACAATGTTCTGAACCTTCACCATGCTATAAAATTCCATTCATTATATTGGGTCCTTAGTGAGTCTTTCTATCAGCAAACTCATGCCTTTTACTTCTTGAGAAGTTTTCTTGAATTACTTTTTTGATTATTTCTTCTGTTTTAGATATTATTTTTATGTTTTTTAAAACGGATATTAGGCTTTCTGGAAATATCTACTTCTGTCTTATCTTTTCTCTCCTCTTTTCTATTCTCTTTTTGCTCTATGTTCTGGAGATTTCCAAATCTTTATCTTCTAATTCTTCTATTGAGTTTTCCATTTTGCCATTATATTTTCATAGCCAGGAGCCCTTTTACTGTTATTCCCTGAGTGTTCCTGGATTTCCTTCTTCTTCATAGTTGGTAACTGGGACAAAGAAGCTGATTAAAGATATGAGGATTTATATGGATTTGGTGGGTGTAGGGTTCTCATGGGGTGATCTGCTGAGCTGTGTAATGGGGGAACCACTAGCACCACTACCTGTATTTAGGAAATTTCCTCTTGAGCTGGTCAGGTTCCCCAGAAAAGCATTTTTCAGTCTGTTGCCTGGAGGACTTGGGCTCAGTGCTAGAGTTCCAGGAGCAACTTGGAGGAAAGCTGAGGCCCTCTCAATGAGTTGGGTTCTCCAGAGGAGCAGAGCCAGCAGGAGATTGGCTCAGACCACCACAGGAGCTGTCAGATCTAAATTCAGCAGGGCAGGCCAGCACCTGGAGACTCAGGCCGGAGGGAATGTTGTAGTCTTGAAGCAGAATTCCCTCTTTTCTGGGAAATTTCAGTTTTTACTATTAAGACTTTCAACTGATTCAACTCATGTTATCAAGGGTAATCTGTCTTATTGGTGGTAGGTGTTCACCACATCTACAAAAGACCCCATGGCAACACTTAGGTCAGCATTTAATTCAGTAACTGTGTACCATGGCCTGGCCAAGTAGGCAAAGAGGCAAACTATCACAGCCTCCCTATCCAATTAAATACTTACTAATTCATCAATAATTAATTCAATACATGTTTATGGAGCACCTGCTCTGTGCTGGGCACTGCTGTCGGCCTTTCTCCCCTCTCCTCCGAGCGTGCTGCAGCTCTCAGCCGTGCAGTTCTCCCAGCCCAAGAGCCTGGATCATGTCTGTGGAGAAGAAACCCCAGCCTGTCTGTGGCAAGCAAGTCACCTACATAGCAGAAGCAGGAAAATATGAGCTTGCTCCTTAGACAAACCTTTGGCAATGCCTTGCTCAGTCCCACTTCTTCCTAGCCATGCAAAGTCACCTGTCAACGGGCCAAGATGTTGTCCAGATTTTAAAACCACCTTGCACTGGATTATATTAACTATGTCGTAAGTACATTATCAGTGCCCATTGTGGTCAACTTAACATTGTCAGTGTTTCTCACAAATTAAATAGTATTTGCAAATCTTGAAGGAGTTTCACTTGGAAAAACTAAAAAACAAACTTGCAATTCTGTGTAATTAGAAGTAATAAAATAAAATTTCCTTAAGTAGATCCACTAACTGAGTCTTACCTTTCCCTGGTTAATCTGATTTAATGAAGTTTTGCTCTAATATAGGATTAAACACATGAAGGCTTTTATTGGATTGACTATCATTTGAAATGTCTTTTTCTCTCCTCAGTGCTAAGCCTAAGTGCTTAGTATCATGAAGATAAGAATCATGAAACTCAGATTTTCTTTAGCTGCATCAAATTGTTAATTTTTTTTTTTTTTTTTTTTGTGAGACGGAGTCTGGCTCTGTCGCCCAGGCTGGAGTGCGGTGGCCGGATCTCAGCTCACTGCAAGCTCCGCCTCCCAGGTTCATGCCATTCTCCTGCCTCCGCCTCCCAAGTAGCTGGGACTACAGGCGCCCGCCTCGTCGCCCAGCTAGTTTTTTGTATTCTTTAGTAGAGACGGGGTTTCACTGTATTAGCCAGGATGGTCTCGATCTCCTGACCTTGTGATCCGCCCGTCTCGGCCTCCCACAGTGCTGGGATTACAGGCTTGAGCCACCGCGCCCGGCCTATTAACCAAGCTATATGGAGTAAGATTTTCATCACAGCATTATGTAAAAATGGCAAAAATTATAAGCAACATAAATACCCAACGTTGAGGAAATATAAGTTCAGGATGAAACATTTTCACCATGAAATCGGAAACATTCAGTCATTAACACAATAATTATGTGGATTATATGGGCAACATGGGAAGCTGGTCATGGTGTAAATTTAAGTTGAAGAAAATCAAACTGCAAGATCACCAGAACACAATGAGGATAACTATTTATTTTGTATGTAAAAAGTAAAAGAGAAACCATAAAACCATAACATTTGGGTCATAATGTTAAGGTTATGAGTAGTTTTCTCCCTTTATTTTCTAAGCTTTCTATAGTATGTTATATATAATGCGTTATATGATTTATTTAGTATTTTACCCAAAACATATTCATTCAACCAATATTTATGAGAACTGTGCTGGATGCTTCACTTGTTCTAAAGCAGGTATTTTTTCTGTAGATAATTCTCTGGTGGTTTTATTTAGCAAATCAGAATACTCCATTAGCCCAAAGGCTAATGTAATTATGTAATCACATTATGTAATTTCTGCATTATGTAATTTTTATGCCTAATTAAAATAAGAGTTGTGACATACAGGGGTTGAGAAGGACATGGAGTACTTTAGGGGAGGCCTGTCGGGGGACCATCTGCCCAGCATGAATGAGCCAGTCCCATGGAAACTGGGTTTTGTCTGCAGCTCTCTGCTCTCTGTTGTGGTGCTCTTGAGGTAGGAGTTGGGACTCAACATGTAGGGCAGGGCTTAGACACTGGACCAAGTTGAGGACTAGCTAAAACAGGGATGGGGTTGAAGCAGCTTTCCATAAGACATACTCACCAGTGTGCCATGCCAGTTTAACATTGCCATGGCAATACCCGGGAGTTACTGCCTTTTACCATGGCAATGACCTGACAACCCCGAAGTTACTGCCTTTTACCTAGAAATGTCTGCATAAACCTCCTCTTAGTCCACATGTAATTAAAAGTAGGTGTAAATATGACTGCAGAACTGCCTTGGACTGCTACTATCTGCCTCTGCAGGAACAGTCACAAAGCGGTCACACTGCTGCTTCAGTTAAGCGATTTCCTCTGGCCTGTCCCTGAATTCTTTCCTGGGCAAAGCCAAGAACCCTCACAGGCTAAGCCCCACTTTGGGGCTCACCTACTCTGCATCCCCCTCACCCCGGGCTGGCTGGAAGTTCATGGCTTGTGTTTGGAATCCAGGTGATTCTAGGCAGCAGGTCCCAGTGCCTGACCCCCAGTGCTCCTCCCCTGGTCTCGTGGCCATGTTATCTCCGACTTTCTCAGAATGCAGGCAGGCCACACTAGGATCCATTCCATCTCCCACTGTCTAGGAAAACATTTGAAAGACAAAGATTAATGACCAGGGTTAGGGATCCGGGAAGGAAGGTGAAAAACAAGAGCAAAGAATTTGTTTGTGGTTGTCAGACGATACACGGAGCCTGCAGGAACTGTGTCCTCTACAAGGAGCTGAGCAAACACTTCCTGAAGAGCCAGTTTCACCATGAGGCAGGCTTTGATCTGATTAATCTGGAGAAGTTGTGAAGATCACAGGTTCATCATTTCCTCCCCAGGTTCAGACTCTGTCACAATGAAGAGAAGTAATGGAATGGTGAGTGTCATCTCTCTGGACAGTCACAGAATGCCCCAAGACCAGGGTTAAAGAGCCTGGGCCCTGCTGGCAGGGAGACGAAGGCAGCTCTCTCTTTGTGATTTGAATAAAACCAAGGCTCTCCTCACCGAGCCTAGCTGTGTCACTTCCACTGCTTTCCTGGCAGAGAAATGGGCTGTGTTCCCCAAACTCCATGCAGAGAGCTCCAACCCCAACCTTGGCTTCCTCAAACTGAAACCAGATTCAGGAACTATATTCTGCTGGGGGTGCCCAAACTAAATCTGACAAAGGAAGGGCCAAGACTCCATGGATTTAGGAACCACTGTCATTGAAGATGCACCGTAGTTTGGGGACCATCATCCGGGCTGGCACCATCTACCAGGAGCACCTCAAAGGCATTTTCAGGCCTATTCTGCTTGTGGACCCCCAGTAGGTCCTGCATAGATTGACTTTGGGGACCCATTGCAGGTGCTACTCAGCCCTCTCTGCCCTCAGGGAGTCAACACATGAGATGGAGTCATGCAGTGTCAGGCACCTTCATGCCATAGACATGTCTCTGGGAAGTTACATGTACATCCAACCATTTGCCTACCTGCTGTTGAATTTTCCAGTTTCTGAATCTGCTGTTGCATCCACATTTCCAGGTTCCAAAACCCTACCCATTCTCTGAGGCACAACTGCAGCCTCACCCGTTGCTAACACTTTCCTGGCAGCCTCAGGCAGCACATCCCATCAGCTTTGCACTGGTCCCAGCAGGCCCAAGGGGCCGATGAAATTTCATTGCACTCCAAGCCAGGAATTTTAAAGCCTTCCCCAACCTCTTTGTATCTGGCCATTGACTAACATTTTACTGGCAATGCCTTGTGTGTGTCTACATATTTATTTCTAACATCTTATTTATAATCTCAATTAATGAGAAAGATACTAATACAGGACCCAGACAATACAGTGAGGTATGTGTAGGAAACAGGTGACTTTGGACCTGCAGATCCTTTTCATATTTGTTCCTTCTGTAAACAACTATTGTTCTGGCCACAAAACTAACAAAAGAAAAGTATCTAGTTAATTTCATGTAAGAAGCAATACTGCACTTCTTTTGGCTGAACTAGCACAAAAATAAATAACATATAAAAACATTTCAGGATCTCAGAAGCTCTTCTAATATTTTCTCAGGTGCTGGGGCTGAAAAAAAAAAAAAAAAAAATGAAATAAGACCAGAATGGCCCTGAAGGAGTTGATGGTCTGGGAGGGAGGTGGTACACCCAAGTAAATGTGAGATGACAGCTGCGTGTAAGCTCCATGGACATGAGGAAAGGGGGAGCAGTGGAGGTGGGCTTTAGAGCTATGCCACCTTGAAACGCGTTTCTGGCCAAGAGGAAAGATCAGAAAGGCCTGGGAGAAGGGTAAGCCATTCGCTGTAGTGGGAACGAAAGGGTCCTGGCAATCGTGAAGTTAGAGAGGAGTGAGCTTGCAGGTTAAGCCAAAACAAGTGAATCATCCTCTGAAAGTTTTGGAGGAGTCGTCGTGGTTATAAATCTGGGAGATGGAAATATTACATCTTGAAAGAGCACTCAGGCTGCATTGTAAGAACGGATCAGGTTTCGGGAGCCTGTCCAGAGATGTGTAAACTAGCTAGGAAGTTTATTGCAGCAATCGAGGGAGAATATGGCAAGAGTCAGAGCTCAGGCATTTGCTGATGAATGTTGGTGCTAACTAGGCACTGATGTAGAGATGACCCGCTTGAGCGAGCTCAGGCAAAGAGATTTGCATTGGAAATATAGATGTTGAAATTGTTTGCATATAATTGATCATTAGAGCCATGGAGTGAACCATGTCCCTGGAGGGTGTAGGAGCGAGGACAGAATCCTGGGAACACAAGATGTAACGAGAGGGGGATGAATGGGAATATATGGAGGAACAACTAAAGACAGAAGAAACCCAAGGCAGCTGGTGTCCCATAGGCTGGGGACACACCTCAGGAGGAAGGGTGGGGGCCACCCACCTGATGTCACAGGAGAGTCAGTCCACATGGCTGTGGCTGGGAGGTGGGCATGTGATCTGGCCTTGGTGGCCTCTTTTGGAATATTTTCAGTGGAGAGATGGGGGTGGTGGTGTGGGTAGCAACTATCTGGGGCCAGTGGTGTGGGTGGTAAAAAGAATTTACCAAGACAGTTGTAGGTAAAGAAAGGCAGGCTTATTAGAAAAAGTAGGAAAATATGTTGCAAGAAAGCAACATGAAGATTAGCAAGAGAGGAGCTGGCTGCTAGGAGATGCAGGCTTGCAGGGCGTTTTATAGGATGGTGCTTGTGCTGGAGAGGGCTACCTAGGTTGCAGTGAGTTAACTTGCATTTTTCTATCAGTCAAGGTGTTTGAGGATAAGCCAGTTGCAGGAAGATTGTGAGTTATTTGTGCATGAGGGCTATGTGTCCTGGACCACAAAGAAAGGCAGACTTAGGGCTTGTCTGCTTTTTCTTTTTGCTTTCCCCTCTTCCTACCAGCCTGACTCCCTTTCCCTTATTAGAATTCCACAGGTGGGAGAGTCAGAATGCCGTAGCTAAGAGGAAAAGGGTGCTGAGAACTTGCAGTGGGTGCAGATACTGAGTCTGTCTTGGTTTCATAAATGGGCAGACACTTCCAGGAGTGTCTTACCTTTACTCTCCATATGCACTGAGGTGGAGTCAGACCACCGCCTCCTGTCGGGCCTCTCTGCTCACATTTCCAGAATGGCTTTGAGGTTCTCAACCTTGGCTGCCCTCTGCAATCACCCAGGGTTTTAAAGGCAGCATTAACACCTGGGTCCCATCCTCAGCGCTCTGGTGTAACTGCTGTAGGGTATGGCCTGAATATGGTACAGGTAGTTAGACAGGCATGAGCGGGGCGGAAGAGGGCTCTTCTCCCATCCACTAGGAATCCCAGGTGATGGTTCGACAACTATCACACTGCCTCTCTAAAAACGATAATTTAGCAGCTGGTGCCAGTGCACCAAGGAGTGACAGGCTCCTGATGACCCATAGCTGTTGACATTAAAGTGTTCACTGAATGCAGAGCCAGGGAGAAAAGACTTCCTGGGCGTGCACGTTAAGAGACAAAATGGCGAAGTCTGACCTTCCAGGGGCACTCCACGGGAAAGGGAAGAAAGCCTCAGATAGGCATGCATATGACTTTCTAAATGCACTGTGCGTGCTCACTTCCTCAGGGTAAATAAAGAGGGCACTGCACATGTGAGAAGCCCACCCTGAGGGGAGAATCATGGGAAAGAGGTGGGCCTATGAAGTCCTAGGATCACAGGTGAACAGGGCACTTGCTCTTTGACCCTCAGGTGCTCACTTGGGTCCCTTCCAAGTGAATCTTATTTCTTTCCTGTTCTGAAGGAGGTTGCAGTGAGCTGAGATCATGCCACTGCACTCCAGCCTGGGCCACAGCGGGAGACTCCATCTCAAAATCATAATAATAACAATAACAATAATAATCTTCCACTCCGGCTCTGAAACTTTTCTCGGTCTCTTTTTCTGTTTTATGCTCCTCAGTCGAATTCTTTCTTCTGAGGCGGCAAGGGCTGAAGTTGCTGCAGACCTGTCTGAATATAACACCAGTAACTCGTGGTAACTCAGATACCTGCCACTGGTAACAAATACGGGGATGTTTAAAGTCCCCCACCCATAGGTTCCAATATGTGGCCGGGAGGGAGGGAAATCCTCTGGCTGGCAGGGTGTTGTGAGGTTTGAATAGAAGGTAGGTGTGCGTGTGCCTGGTCTGGTGTAAGATGCCGCACACATCTAAGGGTTACCATTAGCCAGAGTGTTAGTAACAATGATCTGCCATCAAAGTCAGGGAATTCCTATCGAGCTGATACTCTCCTAGCAGAATCACATGCATTAAAAAGACCAGAAG
Organism: Rhinopithecus roxellana; assembly: GCF_007565055.1. NCBI lineage: Eukaryota > Metazoa > Chordata > Mammalia > Primates > Cercopithecidae > Rhinopithecus > Rhinopithecus roxellana. The sequence goes on along the minus strand of NC_044569.1, from coordinate 34,172,976 downwards.
CAAACTCTGCAGGCAGCATGTGCTGTAGACGAGGTAAGGGTACTTGCTGCAGCTGTGTCTGTAACAGCACACAAAGTCTGAACCAACCATGTCTTCACTAGTACAGAGCTTGTGGTGGGTGAATGGCGTTTTATGCACCTGAAGGACTAGGATGTAGCTGTTACCTGTAGGCTTATACGACAAGCTCTCCAACATGTAGTTATAGGAAAAGTGAGATGCAGAGCTCTGGGCATGCAGGGTCCCTCTTGGGCCATTAAAAAATAAATGGATAGATTAATGTGTGCTTAGAGGAGCACAGTGTGGAAGGGGTTTAAGGAATCATAAGGAACTTAACACCGGCTGCCTTTAGGGGTAAGATTGGGGGCACCAAGAATTCCCCACTCTGTTTAGAAAACCACAGCCACTGAGATTGTCATCCCGTGGGGCTTGCTGAAAGACACCATTGCAGCAATTGATGGAGCCCCACCTTGTACCAGGGGAGGACTTGTAACCACCCAGTGGGTTCTCCTTGCTTGGTGCCCAGACAGAGCCCATCTAGCAAGGCAGGGGAACTGCAGGAGAGAAAGAGCTTTACACACGTAGAGCCAGTTAAATGGAAGACTAGTTTTATTACTCGAATCAGCCTCTCCAAAAATTTGGAGGCTAGCGTTTTTCCAGGACCGTTTGGGGGAAGAATGGTGGCGGTGGCTAGGCAATGGGTGCTTGCTTGCTGCTGACTGGTTGGGGGTACAATCACAGGGCTGTGAGAAATGGTCTTCATGCACCATGAGTCACTTCTGGGTGGGGTCACAGGAGCAGTTGGTGGGTCCAGGTGGAGCCTTCAGTCATCAAACATGCAAAAAAAAGCCTGAAAAGGTATCTCACAAGGCCGCTCTTGGGTTCTACAATAGTGATATTATCCGCAGGAGAAACTGGGGAAGTTGCATATCCTGTGGCCTCTGGAATAGTGGTTTGTAATGTTTATATCCACACCTTAGTGGAATTCAGGCTCCTGACATCCTCCTAGCCTGGTAGCTTTGCATTAGCTTTACAAAGGTGACTGAGTTTAGGGAAAGGCTATTATCGTCTAAACTATAAACTCTGTGTCTCCCAAAGTTAGTTTGACCCAAGTCCAGGAATAATCAAGGGTGATTTGAAGGCCAAAGGCAAGATGGGGGTTGGCTAGATCAGATCTCCCTCACTGCCATATGAGGACTAAATTCAAATTTTTTTATCTTGCCCAAATTCCTGTTTAAGGGGTCTGAGGAGTCATGCTCTATAAATCATAAATTCTCATCAGATGGCTTTTATTTAACCCTATATATTGTGATTTACTTTCCAAAATGACTCTGGCATAACATTATGAGACAAAGAAGAAAATAAAAGTATTTTACCCCAAAACATGTTTCTTTGCCATATTTTGAAAAGGTCCTGCAAAGCTGTTCCTTGTGGGGGAAAATTTGCATCTGTAAAGAATCTCTACACAGCTAGATCTTTTTCTTCCAGACCCTCCCAATCCTAAAGAGATTAAGATCTGAATAGGAAACATTTGTCGCTTATTATTATTTTATTTTTATTTTTTGAGAAGGAGTCTCGCTCTTTCGCCCGGGCTGGAGTGCAGTGGCCGGATCTCAGCTCACTGCAAGCTCCGCCTCCCGGGTTCCCGCCATTCTCCTGCCTCAGCCTCCCGAGTAGCTGGGACCACAGACGCCGCCACCTCGCCCGGCTAGTTTTTTGTATTTTTAGTAGAGACGGGTTTCACTGTGTTAGCCAGGATGGTCTCGATCTGCTGACCTCGTGATCCGCCCCTCTCGGCCTCCCAAAGTGCTGGGATTACAGGCTTGAGCCACCGCGCCCGGCCAGTCGCTTATTATTTCTGAGGGCAGCTACTACAAGACTTCAAAAGAACTTTGGTCTCCATAATCTTTATCTTAACCTGAACATTTCCTTTCTATCTATCCCAGGTCTTTAGACAAAGTCAACCAATCGCCAACCAGAAAATGCTAAAATTCACCGATAGTCTGGAAGCCCCAGCCCTGCTTTCAGTCTTTGAGTTGTTCCGCCTTTCTGGACCAAACCAATGTCTTTCTTTTTCTTTTTCTTTTTCTCTTCCTTCCTTCCTTCCTTCCTTCCTTCCTTCCTTCCTTCCTTCCTTCCTTCCTTCCTTCCTTCCTTCCTTCCTTCCTTTCTTTCCTTCTCTCTCTCTCTCTTTCTCTCTTTCTTTCTTTCTCCCTTTCTTTTTCCTCCCTCCCTCCCTTCCCTCCCTCCCTCCCTCCCTCCCTTCCCTCCCTCCCTCCCTTCCTTCCCTCCCTCCCTTCCTTCCTTCCTTCCTTCTTGATGGAGTCTGGCTCTGTCCCCAAGCTGGAGTGCAGTGGCGCAATCTCGGCTCACTGCAGCCTCCGTCTGCTGGGTTCAAGTGATTCTCCTGCCTCAGCCTCCTGAGTAGCTGGGACTACAGGTACCCGCCGCCACCACGCCCAGCTAATTTTTTGTGTTTTTAGTAGAGATGGGATTTCACCATGTTGGCCAGGATGGTCTTGATCTCTTGACCTCGTGATCTGCCCGCCTCGGCCTCCCAAAGTGCTGGGGTTACAGGCGTGAGCCACCGCACCGGACCAAACCAATGTATTTCTTAAATGTATTTAATTGATGGCTCCTGCCTCTCTAAAATGTATAAAATCAAACTGCGCCCTGACTACCTTGGGCACATATTCTCGGGACTTCCTGAGGGCTGTGTTACGGGCCGTGGTCATTCATTTTTGGTTCAGAGGAAATCACTTCAAATATTTTACAGTGTTCAACTCTTGGTCGACACATAATTTTCTCACTGTTACGATTTTTGCCAAGGCCGTTTCAGGCAACGGGGAGGAGAGCTGCTGTTCTGGAGTAGGTGTGCTCTTGGAGAGGCTGCCCCACCCTGCACCTCCCCCGGGGATGGGAAAAGAGGAGCAGTGAGGCCCAAGGGAACCCCTCATTACGTCCCAGGCGTCTTCCAGGAAAGGGCACCTCATGTCCTTCCCAGCAAGGCATCTGCTCAGCCATGAGGAAGCTGACTGGCCCACAGCTCCTGGAGCAGGCACGGTGTGCTGGGACAGCCAGGAGGAGGGGGCAGGGGCCATCACCCAAGTTTGCAATCCCAAAGGCAGGGCCCGTGGAGCCAGAGAAAGCTCCGAGCCTCCCTGGGACCAGGGCGCAGGGCTCTGCTGGGTGGACGGAGCTGCTGGCCCGTAGCCTGCACAGTAGCCCTCAGATCCACGGCTGAAAGTGAAGCCAGGATCAGCCCAGAGGGAGAGGCTTTGCCAGGGCTGTTGTGTTGGAGATGAGCTGTCTCTGTCTCTCTTGGCCCTCCCTGGCCCCTGTTGCAGATCGAGCCAGGAGCGAGAAGGGGAAAGAGTAGCCCCTGCCCCCTGCTTTCCTCCCGCCCTCCCCCTAACGCACACAATTCACAAATCTCCCAGGGCTAGTCTAGGTCTGCTCTGCGGGGAGAGAAGGGCCATGGGTGTGATGTGAGATCTACATCTCAACATGAATATGGCTGAGTCTTACAGAACTCAAATACAGCTTGTTAAAAACTTGAAGTTATGGCGCGAGGCTCAGATGTTCATAAGGAGGACTGCTCACCCATAGGGAAGGGGGAGTTGGACGGGGCATTGTTCGCAGTTTTGACACAAAAAACTGTTGGCAAGCTGCCCTTCCCCATACCGATGGGGGCCCTGGTTCACCGGCCATTAACAGCTTGCACCTCATAAACAAGGAGGGTTTAGAAATGGTTTCCTGTTACTTTGTCCCCCAGAGCCAAAGCGATTGGCTGGAAGGACACAGAGGAGCAGCATTTCTCTCTCTTCTTCCCTGGTGCGGCTCCCACAGTAGGAAGAGGGCACCGCTCAGCCAATGTTGAGCCTCTCAGAAGCTTTGTCTGACAAGGACACTTTTGTGACCTCAGGCAAGCAGCGGTCTTTGTCTAAAAGCAGTTTTGAGGGAGAAGAGTCATTCTTGCCATTTACAGCCTGGTGAGCTTGATTCTCCGGCAGAGGTGACCATGGAGAGGTGACCATGGGGTCCGTTTTATTTTTCACGTGTTGATGGGCCTCACAGTCCAACCATGATCCTTACCTAGCAGTAGGGATGCAGGGCCGCTGCGGCTCGGTTAGTTTTTGGAATTCCTGGTGTCCAGGGTCTTAACAAACTCCAACGGTGCCCCACGGTGCTGTTTCTACAGTTTGAAAATGTGCAGCAAGACAGTCCCACTCACTGCCGGCCACAGCTTGAAAGCCACACCCCTCCCCGCACTGGCCCAGGGCTTCTGGCTACAGGCCTGCCCGGTACAGGTAGGACACAGACTCTCTTCTCTTCTTGTGGCCTTGGAAGCTCACTCACATCAGGGGTTTATTTGTACTTAAGTTCATTGAAGGCCCTTGTTTAAGGCCCCGGATTACATCTTAGGCTCATTCTTACCTGAGATTTATGATTCCACAATGAATCAATGTTCAAAGCATCTGTACAGTTGGTAATAAATGTGTGTTGCTTGGATAAAAACAGGATAGTGGGGATATAGGGCTCCCTGCTGTTGGCTCCCATGGTTGAAAAAAATCTACATTCCTTTCTTCCCCCTCTGCTGCCATCTCTTACTGGCAGCATGAGGACGTCTACTTGTCTCAGGTCTAGGGGGAAGGCAGCAGAAGCATGAAATAGAATTGTTAGCTACACAACTGCGGGAGGAGAACTCAAAATGCATGTCTCCCTTCTCACCTTTATCATTTATTTTAGAAACTTACTGGATGCTTTCTAGTGATTATAAAATCACTGTGGGCCGGGAGTGGTGGCTTACACCTGTAATTCCAGCACTTTGGGAGACCAAGGTGGGTGGATCACTTGAGGTCAGGAGTTCAAGACCAGCCTGGCCAACATGGTGAAACCCCAGCTCTACTACAAATATACAAATTAGCCAGGCGTGGTGGCGGGCACCTGTAATCCCAGCTACTCAGGAGGCTGAGGCAGGAGAATTGCTTGAACCCGGGAGGTGGAGGTTACAGTGAGCCAAGATTGTGCCACGGCACTGCAGTCTGGGTGACAGAGTGAGACTCCGTCTCAAAAAAAATCATTTTGAGTAAAATCCCAAGCCGCCTGAAGGCCCCCAACACACCATTACAACCTAATTCCTACCACTTCTCTTCACAATCCCCCATTCTAGACAAGCTAGTCTACTCCCTGCCTTCCAACACATGTGTAAATTTCCAGCATCAGAGATTTGCACATGTCCTTCTTTTGCCTCTCTTATCCATTCTCAGGGTTCTTCTCAAGTCTGCAATTCACAGAGGCATCTTCTCTGTCTGTGCCAGATGGAAGCAGGTCCCAGGAGGACCCTCTTTGTCCCCTGAACTCGGGCCACTTATTGTCTGGGCCATTTGTTAGTCTTTATTAGGTATGCTGTGTGTTCAAGTTATTTTTCTCCAACGTAAACATATCCTGTAGATCAGGAGTCCCCAACCCCTTGGCCAGGGACCAGTACCTGTCCATGGCCTGTTAGGAACTGGGCCACACAGCAGGAGGTGAAGTGGCAGGCAAGTGAGTGAAGCTTCACCTGTGTTTACAGCCGCTGCCCATCGCTCATATCACTGCCTGAGCTCTGCCTCCTGTCAGATCAGTGGCAGCATTAGAATCTCATAGAAGTACAAACCCTACTGTGAACAGCACATGGGAGGGATCTAGGCTGCAGGCTCCTTATGAGAATCTAATGCCTGATGATCAGTCACTGTCTCCCATCACCCCCAGATGAGACCATCTAGTTGCAGGAATGCAAGCTCAGGGCTCCCACTAATTCTACAGGATGGTGAGTTATGTAATTATTTCACTATATATTACAGTGCAATAGTAATAGAAATAAAGTGCACAATAAATGTAATGGGCTTGAAGCATCCTCAAACCATCCCCCAACCTTGGTCTGTGGAAAAATTGTCTTCTGTGAAACCAGTCCCTGGTCCCAAAAAGGTTGGGGACCGCTGGTGTAGATTAGGTCCTATTTTTCTGTAACTTTGGGTTACAGAAAATGTAGTTTTTATAGCTCTGTAGTTCTGAGGAGAGGAGGGTCAGCAGGTGTACCTTCATGTTCTCTGGCTCAGGGTCTCTGAACCTCAGTGCTCTTCCCATTTTGGGTAGAGAAGTCTTTGTTGCTGGGTGGGGGGGCTGAGACAACAGATACAATAGTACATCCTGTTGGATCCTAATCTCCTCTCTAATAATTTCCACATATTGTCTTCTGGATTTTCTTCCACAGAATCATCTTAGAAGAAACCCTCCAGCTCCTCACTCTTACCTTGTGCAGATAGAAAGGTCCTCAGGAGTCCATCGGGGGACAGATGAAGACTGCCTGGCAGGAAGCTGGTGGAAACTTCTAAGGTAGAAATGCTGGTGGAAATTAAGAAGTTGAAACCTTGAACATGGTTGATAGTGGCATTTATAAGCAATCTTATTTTAGAAAACTTGGGTAGAAGTCTTGTGTGATTTTCGGCCGGGCCCTCTGGTAGCTGCTGGGTGACTGCAGGAGCTGGGCCAGCAGTCAGGGAGGACAGGTCTGCATGTGGAGAGAAGCTGGGCTGTGGCTGGGCAGCTGCATGGCGTGTGGAGGTTTCCAGTGGTCATGAGCATGACTAGACAGTGTACAGCATCTCCCATGAAGCTGTGGTCAAATCAGGACTTGATTCCAAACTGGAGCCTGATGGAGGAATGAACTAAATTGCAAGGGTGGCTGCTGGCACAGAGCTCCTCAAGATGTTGACAGAGGCACAAATGTGGTGTTCTCAGATGAGGGACAGACGTGGCTAAAAATCCCTGGTTAGGGAGTGTGGGTAGAGATCATGGTTTTAAGGACCTGGAGAATAAAACGTGTCCTCAAGCTGTTTTGAGTTGAAGCTGTAGCAGGCTACCACTGGACACCATAGCTCACTTTATAGCCCTTTCTTCATCCCACTTCCTCTTTCAAAGTACACAATTCTGACTGGCAAAAAAAAAAAAAAAAAAAAAAAAAGCTCTGTTTTCTTCTCTAAATACCACCAGGTTCCCTAAAATTTGTGATTTTAAGGACTTACAGGAATTCAAACTACCAGCTCCAGAATTTCTTCACTGTATTTTTGTCAACTACTCCTTTGATTGTTAGCTTACAAGGCAAGAACCTTCCCCGCATTTCCTGAGGACAGCTGTCACCCAATTAAATCGTATTCTAACTCTTCTGCAACAGGAGAAATGACCACAGTGTCTCCAAAGTTACTAGAATTTCAGTGTTGTAATAACGAGGTTGAACAACACTTTCCAGGGACCATTATAATTGGAAAAAGGAGCTGGCATTAGATATCAGTAGATGCCCATTGGGATTCAGAGGTTATTTTTATGCTGTAGCCACTTATAGAAAACAAAGCAAAATCCACATTTTCTAGCCAGTGCACCCAGCCTAATACAGGATTCTCTTCCTTATGAAACAATAGTAATAAAACACAGGCTGAGGCCAGATCCCAAGGTTTTGTTTTTTTGATTTATTTTTTTTGAGACAGAACCTCACTCAGTCACCCAGGCTGGAGTGCAGTGGCACGATATCAGCTCACCGCAAGCTCCGCCTCCCAGGTTCAAGCGATTCTTCTGACTCATCCTACCAAGTAGCTGGGACTACAGGCGCACACCACCACACCCAGCTAATTTTTTTTTATGTATTTTTATTTATTTTATTTTATTTTTTATTTTTAGTAGAGACAGGGTTTCACCATGGTGGCCAGGATGGTCTCGAACTCCTGACCTCAGGTGATCCGCTCCCCCTCAGCCTCCCAAAGTGCCACCACTCCCGGCCAGTTTTAATTATATATAAATGGTACGCGCACGCGCGCACACACACACACACACACACACACACGCACACACGTCCTTAATGAAGAGAGAATATTTGAAAGTTGTAAATTTAAGGTTCCTGCGATTTCCTGCCTCCTAAGGGATAGAAACTTGAATTTGTTTTTCAGGCCTTCTTTATTCTTGGAAATCACCCCAGTGGGGCATGAACCTCCTCCAGGAAGAAGCCAGAATGCAGCCCTCCCTCCAAGGAGCTAACCCATTTGGATAATAATGTAAAGGCTGTAATTATTGTGGGCCGAGTCACATTGCTGCAGATTGTGATTCTTTAGAATAATTTTCTTTCCCAAATATGGATATAGACCACAATGTGCAAATATTTTATTGCTTATTTTTGTGGAGTTGGTGCAGGCTGTAGGAAACCCTGACAGCTTGGCCTTCTCTTCACTTCTCTGCACTGGAGGAGAGATCATTATAAAGGAAAAAGAGACAGAAAGAGAGGAGGAAAAGTAAGTTGAGGTCAGGTCAGGGGGGGGAAACAAAGGGAAAGAATGAACTGGGCTTGGGGCTGTGCAACTTGCAGAAAGGAAGGAGTGAACTGGGCTTGGGGTCTTGCTATGCAAAAAGGAAGGAATGAACTGAGCTTGCGGCTGTGCAACTTGCAAAAGGGAAGAAATGAACCAGGCTTGGGGCCATGCTATGCGAAACGGGAGGGATGAACTGGGCTTGGGGCCGTGCTACTTGCTCTAGGTTACTGGTGTTTCATCTGTTGTGTTGTTTAGAAAGGCCAATCCAGCCTTTGGGAAGTATACCAATGCTGGGCCATGCACCCTAATATTTTGGAAGACTAGGGGGCAGGATTATCCCAACTAAATTTCACAAATACACTTTTCTTCTAAAATAAGTGGATATAACCACTGCTGATTACCCCAGGGAAGGGGTCAGTACCCCATGGCAACTGCAGCCCAGAGTGGAATGAAGAGACAGGTGGAAGTGCCTGAGGGAGTTGTTCTGTAAGCTCCGCTGCTTTCTCGCTTCTTTAATGACTTGCAATTAACTCAGATCCAACGGGCGCGACAGTAAACCCAAGGAGTTCTTTCATGCCCTCCCCTACCCATGTTTATCACCCTGGATTTTGTCATCTCTATGAATGGGACCATCATCCACCTGCTTGCCCATGGCAGTAGCCTCAAAACTGCCCATGACTCATTGCTTTCTCCATAGTCTCTGGATCTCATTAATGAGGGTACACATGCTTCTGGCCATGAGGGAGGAAGACGGCCTGTGATCTCCCTCCCTCTGTAAGCAACTATAAAAAAAGGATAGAATATAGAAAGCAACTATTTGGATATAGGGCAAAACAAGACTGTGATTCCTGAGAAAATGGAAGAAAACAAGGTGAGCCCTACCATCAGCTAGCCTTTCTGCCTAGAGGTAAGTCCTGGGCTACAGTCCAGGGAGGGAGAACTCCAAAACAGTGAGGCAGCTTCACAGAGCTGAAGAGACAGAGGTCAGAGATGGGGAAGGCCAAGCGGCTCCGTGAAGACCCTGTGAGGCAGAGTTCTCAAGGGAAGGGGCCACACAGATAAAAGTACTCCAGAAATCTGCACAGGAGTTCATGGAATCTTTTTAAAACACAAGTCTATAGAAATATAAGGCCAGATAAGAAAAGCTTCTGGTGAAAGAGTAATTATGAAGAGTTCTTTTTTTTTTTTTTTTTTTTGAGATGGAGTCTCACTCACTCTGTCGCCCAGGCTGGAGTGCAGTGGCATGATCTCGGCTCATTGCAACCTCCACCTCCCATGTTCAAGTGATTGTTGTGCGTTATCCTTTTGAGTAGCTGGGATTACAGGCACCCACCACCACACCCCGCTAATTTTTGTATTTTCAGTAGAGATGAAGGCTCACCATGCTGGCTAGGCTGGTGTCAAACTCCTGGCCTCAAGTGATCTGCCAGCCTCGGTCTCTCAAAGCACTGGGATTAACAGGCATGAGCCACTGCACCCAGCAAGGAGTTCTAAAATGAACAATTCCCTAGAATTGCAAAGCCAAAAATCACTCAAGTTCCTTCTAGCCAGAGAGAGACCTCACTGAATATATGGGGCATTTAGAACAAGCCCCAGAAAGACCATGACTTGGAAGAGGAGTCCTATCAGTCCTGGAATAAAGGCTACTCTAGGCCCAAAAAAGCTTATAAGTAAACCTCAAGGGGATCACACTAATTTCTGAATAATTTATAGAACAAGTAAATAAAACATCAGTAAGAATATAGAAGACTCAAACACAGTATTAATGAAATTGACCTCATTGACGTTTATAGATGGCTTTACTCAACAGCAGCAGAATACATATTTTCATAAGTGCTCGTAAAACATTTGCTATACCAGATCATACATTGGGCTATAAAATAAGCTGACATAAATTTAAAATAGATAACCACAGTGGAATAAAAGTAAACAGCAATAAGAGAAAGATATAATATATGGAAAAGCCACGAATATTTGGAAATTAATAAGCTTCTAAATGGAAATTGGAAAGTATTTTAAACTGAATGAGAATGAAAATATAATGTGTCAAAACCATGAGATATAGCTAAAGCAGTGATTTGAGAAATATTTATAGCTTTTCATGCTTTTATTGGCAAAGAAAAGTCTAATGTCAGTCATCTAAGCTTTTACCATATTCAGTTAATTGTAAGTCCTGTCAACTGTACTTCCTAAACAACTCTTAATCAATTTCCTTCCCTCTGTCCTGCTGTCACAGCCTCCTGATCCTCCTATCTTAAGTCATCTCCAATCCCAAATCCCCAGTTCTTTCTGGTCAGCTGCACCTCTCACCACTACTTTCTCCTTGCACTTCAGCCTTACTGATGTCTCTAGTTCCTTAAAGCTCTCATGGTCTTCTCTGGGCCATCTCACAGACATTTGCCTTGCCTGACCACCCTTATTTCCAAGTCACCCTGCTAATTCCCACCCATGGAATTTCTCTTCTTTCTGGAAGCCTGGGTCCTGCTATATGCTTCCATTCTAGCTCATTGTACTTCCTTTGTGGTGGCATTTAACCTATGCTGGTGATTTCTTTAATTGTCTGTCTTCCCCAGAAGCTGGGTCTCGTCTTGTATGTCAGATTGTTTATCTGTCCCCTTGCACAGTTTCTGGCACTTACTGAGTGCTTAATATCTATTTGACAAATGGATGAAAGCCTATTTTAGTGGAAATATGACCACTGAGTTTGTGGTTACAGGTTGAGAAGATCAGCATTCCTGGATCACAGTTCACAGTCAACACTGGGCATCTCCCAGCATCCATTTGTCTTTCTTTTTTAATAGCAGCCCTGAATTCTGTTGGGGGCTCATGAGGTTCCTGAGAAGCCACTTGTCCTGGCTCCAGTAGCTATTGAAGTATTCATCACTGAGAAAATGGATCTGCTTTGGGGGCTTCAGTTCCTTAAAACTGTCATTTCTCACTTAAACATGTTACTGGGATTCCCTGGAAGTGTACAGGGTCCTCCAATTTAGTCACCCCCTTTAATGAGCGGCACTGGGGTAAAGTTATCTGGCAGGTTCCTGTTAGGCTTTTCTGGCTGGACTATTTACTTTTTAGCTTCGCACGTTCAAAAGGATCTGGGAGGTTTCCTAGTGCCCTAGAAACAGCACAAGCCATAATGTGACATCTCTGAGTGAAACAGGCCTAAAGCCACAAAGGAGATAAAACAGATAAGGTAAGAATAAGACAAGAAAATCGAAGTGGAATTAACCTAAATTTAACATTATCACTCCTGTGGTATTTTTGCATATATCAGACAAAAGGAAATAGCTATCTGGCCAGAAGACAAAATGCCGTGCCTCGTACCACCTTTTTTAAAAAAAACAATAATATGAATGATCTTTTCCTTGATAATACAAATAATTCACATTTATTATGGACAGTTTGGACACTTTTTAAACGTATTTAAAAATGGGTCACCCAAAATAATATACAAAATAACCACTGGTACGGCCTTTTTTTTTTTTGGGGGACAGAGTCTTGCTGTGTTGCCCAGACTTCAGTGGAATGACATGATCTCGACTCACTGCAACCTCCGCCTTCCAGGTTCAAGCAATTCTCCTGCCTCAGGCTCCCAAGTAGCTGGGATTATAGGTGCTCGCTACCATGCCTGGCTAATTTTTGTACTTTTAGGAGAGGTGGGGTTTCATCATGTTGGTCAAGCTGGCCTCAACTCCTGACCGCAAATGATCTACCCGCCTCAGCCTCCCAAAGTGCTGGGATTACAGGCATGAGCCACCACTCCCAGCCCATTGGTAATGTCTTGATGCATTTCTTTTCGTACTTTTTGTACATGTACAGACAGATGTGTATTTTTCTTTTCAAAATTAGAATTTTTTTGTAGATTACTTTTTTCACATACATCATAACCCAAAAAAGTGATTTTTGGTCAGGTGTAGTGGCTCATGGAGGCCAAGACAGGCAGATCATGAGGTCAGGAGTTCGAGACCAGCCTGGCCACCATGGCGAAACCCTGTCTCTACTAAAAATACAAAAATTATCTGGGTGTGGTGGCGGACGCCTGTAATCCCAGCTACTTGGGAGGCTGAGGTCAGAGAATGGTTTGAATCCTGGAGGCAGAGGTTGCAGTGAGCCAAGATCATGCCATTGCAATCCAGCCTGGGCGACAGAGCAAGACTCTGTCTCAAAAAAAAAAGTAATTTTTATAACTTTCTATTTTGTGGATATGCTATAACTTTTTAAACAACTATTTTTCTATTGTTGCACATTTAGGTTGCTCCTACTTTTTTACTAATATAAATTACTCTGTGTGAGCATCACGGCTTGAATCACAGGTCCCCTTCTCCTCTTGTGTTCTGGGCCATCTTTTGCTTTCTCAGGACCTCATCCCTGCAGTTAGCCACGTTCTCTCCTGCTCCAGCAATGTCTCCCTCTCCCATGAATTCTTCCCATCTGCACACACATTCTCTAATAGTCTCCATCACAAACGAATAAAAGCCCTCCTCTCACCCTGCATTCCCCTCCAGCTTTACCCTGATATCTCTGGCTCCCTTGAAAGCTACACTTATTATGGGAAGATCTGATCTTGGTTACAGTCCCCATTTCCTTTCCCAGTATTCACTCCCATGCATGCTGACCAGGTACGTCCCCTACCCCTGAATTAAAACTGCTTTCTCCAAAGTGACCACCCACTGCTGATCAGATCCACGTCTCTGTCCTCATTGGCAGCGTTGGCAGCGTTCCGTAGCGCAAACCCTCCTTCCAGACACTCTCAGCTCCTGACTTCCCAGACACACTCTCAGCTCCTGGCTTCTGCCACCCCAACCCTTTTGCCTCTCCTCTCACCCCTGCATCCTCTGCTGGCTTTTCTCCCTCATCTGGTCTAAAAACTGTTGAGAGTACTTAAGGGTTTCCTTTTGGACCTCTTCTTTTCTTTTTTTTTCTTTTTTTCTTTTTTTTGAGACGGAGTCTCGCTCTGTCGCCCAGGCTGGAGTGCAATGGCCGGATCTCAGCTCACTGCAAGCTCCGCCTCCCAGGTTCACGCCATTCTCCTGCCTCAGCCTCCCGAGTAGCTGGGACTACAGGCGCCCACCACTGCGCACGGCTAGTTTTTTGTAGTTTTTAGTAGAGACGGGGTTTCACCGTGTTGGCCAGGATGGTCTCGATCTCCTGACCTCGTGATCCGCCCGTCTCGGCCTCTCAAAGTGCTGGGATTACATGCTTGAGCCACCGCGCCCAGCCAGACCTCTTCTTTTCTAGACATTCCCGGGGTGATCTTATTTTCTCCCATGGCTTTGACTACCAGTGGTCTGCTGATGATACCACGCTGACTCCTCCAACCCAGACCTTTCTCGGGGCGGCGCCCTAACTGCCGCCAGCTACTCTCTGGGTGTCTATTACGCATCTCAAACCTAACATCGCTAACACAAAAGTTTTATTTTCCTCGTATCTCTAAAACACTTCTGCCTTTCCCCTAGCCTTCTGCATCTCCAGTACCCACCATTACAGTCACCTGGTTTCTCAATGCAGGAATGCAGGACTCAAGCTCAATTGCTCTGTTTTTTTTTTTCACCCTTCATGTCCAACCCAGCAACAAAGGCATCTCTCTCTTTCCAAAGTTTTCAGTTCGTTCTCATCTCTCCACCTCCATCTCCTCTTATCTAAGCCACCATTGCATGTTGCCTGGATTATTTCAACAGTCTCCTAATGGCCCTCCTGCCTTCTGTTTTGTACAAGTATAATCCGTTCCCTACATGTTACCCAGAATAGCCCCTGTACTCCACTCACTGCATCCAGCCTTGACTGGTCTGTGTGATCTTGCGTCTGTCTGCCTTTTAGATCTCATCTCTACCACTTTCCCATGGGCTCCCAATGCACTGGCCGCCAGGGCCTTCTTGTTCTTCCTCTAGCATCCCAAGCTTCTCACTGCAGCCTTGGCACGCTTCGCTCCTGTTTGGAGCACTCTGCTCTGTTCATGTGGCTGTCTCTTTCTTACCGCTGGGGACTCGGCTCAAATGCCACTTCAATTTAAAGGTGGCCCTCCCTTCACTTTCACCTCTAGTGTCCAGAGAAACTTACGGATATGCAAATCACACACAAACAAAAACAAACAAATGACAATGACAACTGGGAATGATCCAAATTGCTTCAACAGTGGAGTGGATAAATTGTGGTAGATTCATATGATGAGACTGTATATCTAAAGGAAAATGGATAAGCTACAACTAAGACATTGTCATGGTTGAACCTCAAAACATAATGTTGAAAAAAAGAAAAAAGTCACAGAAAAACACATACAGTGTTGAGTCCATTTAGATGACGTTCAGATGTGCTGTATAGAGATGGATACATCCGTGGTGAAACTCTAAAGAAAAGCAAGGGCGACCCCTGGAAGAGCCCTTAGGAAGCTTCCGCGGTCCCTGCGGGGGTCTGTCTCAGCCTGGGAGAGAGTGCGAGGTCTCTGTTTCATTATTATTCACTCTTGTTCTTTCAGTTGTACATACGACTGCATGAACTCTCTTGAATCCATGATATTCTTCACAATAAAAACTTTTTAAAAGAAACAAGAGGAAGATGGAAATACACAAAGTGACATCGTGGTATTTGCTCATACTCATCGTGTGAGTGGGAACTGCATGGCGTCATCACATTTCAGCTCCCTCCCTGCCAGTGAAGGCTCTGGGCTCACAAGCAGGAAGATCCCTTTCTGTTCTGTGTCCTGTGACTCAGTCAACCGCAGGCAGGCTTGAGGAATCTTGAGGGGACACCTGGGGCATCTCCATACTTCCCTTGCAGAATTGCTAGTTAAAGCCAGTTCAGGCAAGAGAGCACCAATCTGATTTGGAAACCCCAGTCCTCCCTTTCCCCAGGAAGAAATTCCACAGCCTGGTTGTATCATCAGCTTTAAGTGTCTGAAAATTCTTTCTCTTGACCTACACAGATTTTCCACAATTTGGAGGCTCTCTCCAAACAACGTGACAACACATTCAAGGTTCGCAAAATTTTGGAGGACTAAATCTAAATGAAGCTGCCTGTCAAAACGTCACAGTTCCCTTCAGACGATGGAAATCTATATTCTTTCCTAGACACGACAGGGCTGAGATGTTGCAGATGGGGGTGTGTGTGTACACACGTGTGTGAAGAGGTGATCAGTGAGGAGTGCAGGTTAATGTTCTCCTTGGCCAAATAAAGTTGTGAAGTTGATGGCAAATGCCATGTTCAGTGATCTCTGAAAGTAGAACCTGCCTTCTGTGTGTTAGTATTCCTATACAGCAGGGAAACTCAAAACTACGTGTTTCAATATAAATATTTGCTGATAATTTAGAGCAAGTATTCTGTTTTTCATAGCCCCAGAATTGAACTGCACTTGAAATCAGGTTAACTAGAGCTGAATTTAATCATTGTGTGACCCGATTGAGAATATGCAACCTGGGGTATTGAATATCCTCCTTTATGTTGTTTTTATTCTCAATTTCAGCTACTTATTTCCTTAGGGACCACAGAGCAATAGTAGGCAGCAGAGTAATGAAATGTGGTAAATCTCCTTAAAGAGAAACATAACTAAAAATACTTTCCTTTGTTTCATCTCAGCAGCCCTGTACATAGTGTGGTTTGCTTTGGTTAACAAAGTTCCAAAGTTCTTGGGACGAAAACGGCTGAATTTATTGCTCTGGGAAATACCACACTTGCTCAATTTTACAATATATAAAAGTTCTTTGTTTTATAGATATGCCATGAAAATCTCAGTTGTAACCATTAGCTGTCATTTACACCGGGAGCCGTAGCAAGTTTACCAAATTTCCTGGGGACCTTCTGAGGCAGTGGATCACATGGCCACGTGCGTTAGGGGCTCTGTCAGTCCCCCGGCTTCCCTGCCTCAAAACAACTCCTGGCTGGGGACTGGGGATTGGCAGGGAAATGTGTTACCATTCGATGGACTTTGGATGCTTGACCACAAGCTCTGAGGGCCAAGCCTCTATAGGGAGCATTTATGCTTGTTCCTCAAAAAGTTCTCAGTGCTGTAAACTAGGAAGATTTCAGAGCACTGGTGCAAACCAATTAAGAGTGATTGTCAAGGACAACAGAGGAGAAGCAGGGAGGGCGCTCCCTGACTACACGACTAACTTCAGGAGGGGTTTTTCAAATAGATTAGCTCCGGGGGCTGCCCTCAAAGCCTCGGCCACCCCTGAGTGAACTGAGAAGTGAGTTTACATGGGAACAGGGAAGGACAGAAGAGACAGAGAGTTACCAATCTGAAAAAAGGTTTTCAAAGGAGTTGTATGTACGTACAGCGGAGACTGCTGACACCCATGAAAATGACCATGTGAACATGCCTTCTAGATCCTTCCTTTAGATCACACGTTTCTGTTTATTTGTTTTGCTTTGTTTTTTGAGACGGAGTTTCACCCTTGTTGCCCAGGCTGGAGTACAGCAGCATGATCTCGGCTCACTGAAACCGCCACCTCCCAGCTTCAAGCAATTTTCTTGCATCAGCCTTCCACGTAGCAGGGATTACAGGCACATACCACCATGCCCAGCTAACTTTTGCATTTAAAAAAATTTTTTTTTAATGTTTTTAGTTTTTGAGATGGAGTCCCGCTCTGTCACCCAGGCTGGAGTACAGTGGTGTGATCTCTGCTCACCGCAACCTCTGTCTCCTGTGTTCAAGCAATTCTCCTGCCTCAGCCTCCCAAGTAGCTGGGATTACAGGTGCCCGCCACCATGCCTGGCTAATTTTTGTATTTTTAGTAGAGATGGGGTTTCACCATGGTGGCCAGGGTGGTCTCGAACTCCTGACCTCAGGTTGTCTGCCCACCTTGGCCTCCCAAAGTGCTGGGATTACAGGGGTGAGCCACTGTGCCCGGCCTAGATCTCGTGTTTTTAAACACTGCTTGAAAGTAGCGATGAACTGTGTGGCTTAGCAGGGAGAATGCTGCACTAAGCATTAAAAGATCCAATTCTTGCTCTGTGTGTCACCGGCCTGCTGAACTGACCTCATGCAGAGGTCACCTTGCCTCTCACAGCCGTGGCTTTCTTTCCAGGCTGCCAGGCATGTCAATGCCACATGGCCCCTTCCTCCCAGGACGGGCTCAGGAGCCCAGCACGGCCCAGAGAGAAGTAAAAGAGCAATTACAAAACCAAGAAAGTCCCATGAAAGGGAAAAGACAGGGTGCTGGGAAGGGGGCACCTAACCCTGACTCGGGTTGACCAGGCTCTCTGACAGAACTGGTATGTTAGCAACACTGGGGGGAGTTAACCAGGGAAAGAAACCCTGGCATTCCATCATTTCCCAATCTTGAGAAAACAGTTAGATCATGTTTCCCATGGAGTGGGTAGACTTGGTGAGAACACAGGTTTCCCCAGACTTTCTGAGGAATCTGTTTTGGGTAGTAAGGCTTCAGAGCTTTGTTCTCCTCCTACGCAAAGCGAGGTGAGAGTGAGCCCAGTCTAATTTGCACAGACCTTTTCTCAGATTTTTCATATGACTGTTCTCAAGGGCTTACCTAGCTATTTGGCTTGGAACCCCTCATTCTTGACCTTGTTCCTACACTGCACCACTCTGTTAGTTATCTGTTGCCATGTAACAAATTAACCCCAGCATCCAGTGGCTGAAAACAGCCATGAATATTTACCCCTTGCAGTTTCTGTGGGTCAGGGATGTCATTGAGGCTTGGTTATGGGAATAGATGACACAGGCCACGTGCAGAGGAAGGTGGGACTCCGTGGGAGCCATCCTGGAGGCTCGCAGTAATCCTGCTGGGATTGATAAGATGCTGGGTGGACTCTGCCTCCCATCTATCCACACTTCCCGTTTGCAATACTGACTATAGCTGTGAATCCCGTACCCCTATCCATTCTTAAACAAGCAAACTTTTTGGTGACTATCTCCTGCTTTTCTGAGTCACTTAGTTTTTGGAGGGGGGCATTTCCCCTCCTCCCTTTAAAATTTAAGATATGCTAGGTCCTGGCTATTTCTTCATAGTGCTTCCTATTGCACAGTATAACAACTTGCATTTGCTTTTCAAGTGAGGAAAAGAATCGTTTTCTGGTGTACTCTTGTTCTCTAGTTGATCCTGAAGAAGACACATCAAATAGTAATACCTTAGATTCGCATGGGTCACAAGTAGCTCCATCTTGGAGCTTCCTTCCCCCCTCTTTGTCCTCAGGTCTATCTCTCAGCATCTTCATTATGTGGATATCTATTAAATTAAACTAAATTGGAAACAGAGAGTATGAGGTATTGTTATTTTCTGGAACCCACATGAGTTGATTTTTTTAAAAAAAGAGGCCCCGAAAGTAAAAGCCATGCAAGCCAACTGCAGACCTAAGACCACAGTTCAATTCACGGTCTTATCACTAACCATTTATAGTATAAACTTCTCCAGCAGCCTCATATGATTTACATTTCATGCCATAGCAGGTCATAGGTGGGGCTTCCAATCTAGTTCTACGAAGCTGTGGGTGTATTGGTTGGCAACCACATTTTCTGAAAATTTTGCTTATTTCTAGGACTTTTCAATTCACTCGGAAGTTAAAAATTGCAATACCATCTCCGGAAAGCATTTTATAGTCTTAGCAGTTAAATGAAGTGATTTCCTTCTTCTAAAGAATTTCCTTCTTATTAATAGACACATTTTCCTACATAAGTAATGGATCTGGAAGACAAATCATTTCTTGTTCCACCTTTCCAAACTTCCAAAAAAGGAAATACATTTCCTTGGAATTGTGCTGGATCTCTCCCCTGCAAGCAGCTGTCCAAAAGACAACCAGAACTTATCAATAACAAAAACAGGATCCCCCCACTCCAGGGCGAAAAGAGCTCAACTGGTTGGACAGCAGATTGGACAGTGGAGGCCCCCCACCTGCCAGGCCTCCTTTCCATTTTCACCCTTTATTTTTCTTACTTTAAATAGACCACTTGTTGGCTGGCCAGAACTTGTGCTTCTCAAGAGGAACGCAGTGGAGGTTAATTACACTCTGGATTAGGAGAACTCTTCTATCTCACCCATTCTTACCAGAGGAGGAGAAAGAGCAGGAAGGAAGTTACAGGGTCCACAGGGTGGCTGAAAGCTTCATCTTCAGAACTGCTCTCAGCTCCCCACATTCAAGGGTGGATTCTTATTCTTTACTTGGCTCAGGAAAGGCTAACTTACTTTTTTGTGAATGTCGCCCTTTTAGAAGGTCAGGAGCCACAGCCACCTAAAAGTAAAAATCTAAGAGTCTGAACACCTGGGTTCCAACCTTAGCATTGCCACATAGTTCGTTGTACGACTTTGAGCATATTTTATAAATTCTCTCCATATCAATTTTTTCATCTCAATGAAAATAATAACCTCAAGATATTATGAGGAACAACAATGGAAAATTGTAGTGAAAGTGCCTTTAATTATAAAATATAGTACAATTTAACATATTATTATATGTATTTTTTCAGAATTTGGTATAAATAATAATACTGATCAAAAAGCTATTCTTTTGTGACCTTGAAAAGCAACTGTACAAATTTTAAAATTTTTCATAGAATAAAAATAGAAATAAAAAAATTCAGGGTCAAGGTGAGTACCTGCAAATTATATAAACTCTGTTTCCTAACTACAAATCATCATTAAAAAAATTTCTAAAGGTGGCACATTTTACTTAGTTTGTATTTCTTTTTTTGTTAGCTTTTCAAAGTAGACAGAATTCCAGTAGATCCTAGTTGCTGTAAACTCATTAATTTGCCACTATGATGAAACGCTATTGGCTAAAGTAGTATCACTGTTTTTGTTTTGTTTTGTTTTAAATAAAGGATTCACCTAGTAAGGTTGTATAATTATTCCTAGTTTTTTTCCTAGCAATAGCAGAGATAAAAGAAGGATCACGTAGACAGTCGACGCAGACCCTGTGCTTCTCCCTACACGGATGGTATGGGTTTCATTCGAGTCAGAATGGCTGGTCCCTAACCCACGAGGCACGCTTTGACTATCGGGATTTTTATTTCTGTATCTTCGATGCTCATAATAGGAGAGAGTCCCAGGAGTCAAAAATGGTTTACTAAATTTCTGCTAATGGAGTAGTTTTCAAACTCAATAGCTACTTCAAAAGAGTAGGATGTCATGCCTGATCCCGGCACTTTGGGAGGCCAACGTGGGCGGACTGCCTGAGCTCAGGAGTTTGAGACCAGCCTGGGCAACATAGTGAAACACCGTTTCTACTAAAATACAAAGAAATTAGCCAGGCATAGTGGTGTGTGCCTGCAGTCCCAGCTACACGGGAGGCTGAGGGAGGAGAATTGCTTGAACTTGTGAGGTAGAGGTTGCAGTGAGCCAAGATCATGCCACTGCACTCCAGCCTGGGCGACAGAGTGAGACTCTGTCTCTACAAAATAAAAAAAAAAAAAAGTAGGATAATAATAAAACAATTATTATGTTTTGGCATATTCACATAATGAAAATTTATACATTTCTTAAAATAATTTTTGAAGCCTATTCAACAAATGAGGGTTATATAAAACAATGTTAACTGAAACAAATCAGGGTACAAAACAGGCAGTATGCCAGGAATTTTGTAAGAATAAATAACAGGTTTCTACACATACACATGAAAATCTAGAGGGAAGAATGCCAGTGTGTTGACAATGATAATTTTGGGGCAGTGGGGTTTGGGATGATTTTTAATTTCCTTCTTCACATTTTTCTGTATAAACTCTTTATAATTAGGGTGTGCACTGGTTATGACTTCTTGAGTCACAAGAGTCAATAATACCCAACATAAACCAGCTCAAAAGCAAAGGGAAATTTTTTGTCCCCAAGACTGAAGAGCTGGCTTCAAGCGCTGTTTCACTGGGACTCAGACATCACTGGGACCAGTTACCATCTTTTTTGTGTGGATCCCAGTCTCACACTGCCAGGATAGCAGCTGACGGTTTAGGTTCAGCAGGAAAAAGTGCCACCTGTTTGCTCATAAAGGTCGCCTTGCTCACTCTCACCTCCGGAATGAGTTACATCCACATCTCCAAGACCAATCTACGAACGTAGCAGAGTTCTCCATTTACTTTGATTTCCTTTAATGCCACTCAGTAAAGTTTGAATTTTCTCCCTAAAGTTTTTGAGATTTCTGATGTTGTTTTAAACTAAATTCTTGGTTTGGGTTTCCTGGATCACGTTGCTGATATGAATATAGGCTGAAATCCACCAGGGATGGTGAGGGGGTCTTCTCAGGGATGCTTTTCCCCTACTTTATTCAGTACCAAGGCAATAGACCCCCACGGTGCCCTGCGGGTGGAGGGAGGGGAGCTGGTAACTCATGGCTGAGGTTTACTGAGGGTGTAGCCCTGCAGGGACCCAGCAAAATGTGTGTGCGGCTGGGATTGGTGGGCAGCTCTGGGGGGACTCCCAGCTTTGGTGGGACCTGGACTTCTTTGTTTCCGTTGCCCTCCCTCCTCTGCGTCGTCGAAACTGCAGCTTACCTTCAAATCTGGGTTATCAAATCTTTTCAGAGCAAAGTTCATTTTGGCTTCTGCTTACCTTTCTGGCTTTAGACAGGTAATTCCTTATATTATTTTGGTTCTTTGATGTTTCCATAAACTTTAAAAAATTAATCCAGCATGATGAGCTATTGTCCATGAGAGGCAAATTTGAATAACCTAGGCTGCCATTGGCCCCAGCAGAAAGCGATTAGTTTTCAAATTCTGATTCAGACCAAAACAAGAGTTTAGAACTAAAGAGGAAAAGAAGGTAGTGAGGCTCTCTCTGCTTAATATATTTATATATTGCTTAATATGCTTACTTGTTTCAGTATGGCAATATTGGTAAACAGCAGAACTAGAAATGAATTTGAAAATTTATATACGATTTTTATTCTCAGAAATAAAAACTTTATTGTTCTGTGAGTTAGGAGAATAAAATAATAAGACTTCGTAATGGTTTAAACAGTTAGTTTATAAAATTCCATTAAGTTATTCATTTTAACTAAATGATTATACTGATGTATGTTCCCTCTAAGCACTGACCCAGGACTTTATTTTAAGGCAGCTTAACTCATGTTCTTCACATATGTGAAGATTTTATTTCAAAATTATTTTAGTGGTGAAGTAGATATAGAATAAACGGTACAACAATTATGTTTTGCCAATTTTCTCCTTGAGGACGATTGCAGATTTGTACTTCTTATACAGGAATACAGGCTGTCAAGTAGAAATAATTCTTTTCAATGCTTTGGAAAGAGGTTAGTGGAACAAAATTTAAAATATTGTGTGTATACTCTCTACATAATTTCATAGTATCAAAGTGTATAATATATTATCTTTGAATGCAAATAGCGAAACATTTCTTGAATATTTTTAAATTCAGGGATTTCATAGTACAATGAATATATGTATTAGTAAATAGGATGATCTTTGTGGCATACAATAAAACATTAATGCATTTGATTTTTTATGGAAATTAGGAAAATTTTTACTGCAGAAAACAGGAGTAAAAATACATGTAATATTTAAAAATTCAGTCAAAACTAAGATGACTATGAGTTTTCTTCTGTTAATATTAAGTGGTAGCAGATTCTCCAGATTTAAAAAATCAGAGGGGAAAACGTTAAAATGGAAAAATCCTACCTATTTTTATATTCTCACTAGGTATTTTTGAATTTCCTGGCTAAATTATACAAATTATAATTATAAATTATATAATAAATATATATAATATATAAATATATATAATTATAAGTTAGATAATAAAGTGTCTATCCATTTCTTCACACCACAAAGATTCCTTTGCTCTTTCTTTGTGCTGCCTTGCCTCACAGCCACACTTCTCATAGAGGCCTCAGACACTCGTCTCCTCCATGCCCGACCACCCCTCATGTCCTCAGGAGCTGAGTTTGGATTGTGGCAGCCACCCAGACCCCCTCAGACACCAAGTCCCCTCGTCTCTTCTCAAGTCCTTTTCCTGGACTTTTCACTGCACTTGACACTGTGAGCTCCTGATGCTTCCTTCTCCCCGGCCTCCCTGACCTAACCTCTGCTTTCTGACTTGAGCCGACTGTCTCCGTCCTCTTTCCTCCCTCCCCACTCTGCCAGCATCAGTAGCACTTCACTCCCTGCACTTGCACACATACCTCCAGCTGACATGTCTATGTGGATGACTCCCCAAATGCTGTCAGTTCCTGAGATTCCATCTCATCGATGGGTTACCTTTACCAGGGTCTTCCACTAATGCTACCAACCCAGTTTGTAACACATAAACCAGGCATCTATCTGCTAACATTGTTTCCTACCATGCCTTCATTTTCTGTTTTTAAGAAGCAACACTCTCCTTGCAGTGACTCAAGCTTGAAAATGCAGCTTCATCTCTGCCTCCACCTCTATAGCACACGGTGATCTCAGCTTTCCAGGAGCTGCCATTTCTGGGTCTGTCCCTGGGGTCTGATTTTCTATCTCTGCCCTCTGGATTCCTTTTCTGAAAATCTCCAGATGACTTCATGGCCCTGGCCTGGGACAACCTTCTAGTTTCATCTGCAGTCATTCTGGTCCCAACATGAAGCTCCTGCTGAACACACCAGAATCGGCATCTGCTGCTCCCTAAACACACAAGCATCTTCATGCCTCTGCTCATTGTAGTCTTCCTCTTTGGAATGGCCTTCTTTCCATTTCTCCTGTGACCCAAATGTGTTCTTCCTCCAAGGTCCCTGGGGTACTTAATGCCAGTCAGTAAAGGAGACTGAAAAAATGCATCCAGAGATGTAAGACTGTAATGGCCATGGGAGAACAGCATTTAAAGAAGGAAATAATCAAAAGCAATGATATTTAGGGGAAAATGAAAATAAGGATTTAGAAAAGTCCCCTGATGACTCTTCTCTAAGGAGCTGTCTGTTCTTGCGATTTCCAGTCCTGGTCTCCCTTCTCTCTTAGATCCACTCCAGTAGGGCTTCTACATCACTCCACAGAAACTGCTTCTCAGGGTAACAATGGTCCCCATGTGTAAAACCCCATGGTCAATTCCCAGTCTTCTTCTTACTCCAAAGCCCACTCCTTCTCATCACAGTTGACGATAACCCCATGCTGCCAAGTGAGCCAATAATCTTGCTGCCATCTTATACACTTTTCTCTCAAATCCCCAAGGCAGTGGGCTCTCCCCTTCCGAATCCCCACTTCTCATAGCGTCTGCTGCTACTACAGTGGTGCAAGCCATCATTGCCATCTGTTTCTTGGATTTTTTTTTTTTTTTTTTTTTTTGAGATGGAGTTTCGCTCTGTCACCAGGCTGGAGTGCAGTGGTGATCCTGGCTCACTGCAACCTCCATTTCCCAGGTTCAAGCGATTCTCCTGCCTCAGCCTCTTGAGTAGCTGGGATTATAGGCATGCGCCACCACACCCAGGTAATTTTTATATTTTTAGTAGAGACGGGGTTTCACCATGTTGGCCAGGATAGTCTCGATCTCCTGACCTTGGGATCTGCCCGCCTTGGCCTCCCAAAGTGCTGGGATTACAGGCGTGACCCACCACACCTGGCCACTTCTTGGATTCTTAACTGGTGTGCCTGTTTCTTCTCACACCACCCCCCCACCCCAAGTCTATTCATAACACAGTAGCCAGAAGGGTCCTGTTGAAACGTAAGTCAGATCACTTCACTTCTTTGGCCTCAACCCCATTTTCGTCAGGGTAAAGCGAATCCTCCTCTCTGCTCCTTGTACTCTAGCCTAGGCTCCCCCTGAAACATTCTGCAAACACACAGGTCGTTCCTTATGCCTGGGAAGCACGTCCTTCAGAGGACAACTCCATGTAGCCAACTTGCTCTCCTCCTTCAAGTCTCTGCTCAAGGAGGCCTACCCTTACTATTTCTCTTACCTTGCTCTGTTTTTTTTAATTTTTCCACTGTACGTGCCATTTTCTAATGCGTTATATAATTTAATTACTTATGCTTATCATCTGTGTCTGCCTGCTAGCATGTAATTTCAGTGTTCACAGGTATATTGTGAGTATCTACAATAATGGTTGCACATAGCAAATACTAAAATATTTGTCGAATGAAAGCATGAAGGCCTTTGGAGAATAAAAGTTCTATGAAGCGCTAAGGATGTAAGATAGTTTACATGGGTCCAGCAGCAAATGCATGTGAAGAAATGGAACCAGAGAGGGAAAGAAACTTGTAATTTATCTAAGCCTTTCCATTCCTATACAGAGTCACTCTGACATATGAAAACTACATCTATTAGAAATACCTTTATTATTTTCAATTTTGAATAAGACACTGTAGCGTACAACAACGTGAACATTTTAAACAACAAAACATAAAGACCATGAGATTCTTAAATATTTATAAATACTATCCTTAAGTATCAATAAATACTCAATATATTAGCAGTTTCAGCATAATACCCCATCATATGCAATTTGAAAACAGAGCAAAAATTGGTCAACTGGTTAGTCAAATAAAAGCTGATCATTAACAAATCCATATTTTTTTTACCTTTTTACTACAGTAAGCAACAAATGCAAATAAAAATGTGTAATTATGATATGTAATAAAATAAAAACAAATATAGTAAGCAACCAATACTGTGAAACATAATATATGAGTATGTGAGAAGCACGTTTGCATTCCTAGAAATATGATTCTTGGCATTAATTTTGACATTGCCATAGATTTTTTAAAGTAATTGCTGATTTCTTCAGCTCCTGGAAATAGGCAAACATAAAATTATTTGCTTATGGTTTTGAAATTAAAATGGTTCTAAAACTCATGTATAATTGGAATATAAGAACAATTTCTGGGGGGAGGGCGGTCCATACTGCATATAAATCACCAATAACTTACACAAAGAAGTAAAATGTAGCTTCCCCTAATTAGATTTGGAATTATCTTGGCTTTCAAAACTTGCAATGTTTAAAATGAACCAAAATCTTATTGATTTCTCTGGTGATGCTGAATACAGAAATTTGATCTAGAACCTCTTTTTGGAACATGAAATATGAAATCAGCTATCTATATACCTATTTATATTAAATCTTACATATATACATATATGCATATATTTTTATAACTTTCATTAGGATAAATATTTTAAGATAAAGATAAAACCTACTTTATACAAAAAAATACACTAATATTAACATGGCAGGTTTTGCCATGTAGGTTAACATTGATCTAACTCAAGTACTATACTATATATTCTAAATTTTAGACACTAATGGAGTATAGGAGGGGCTATCAAGATTATTTATATAAAGAACTGGAAGATGTTAATACCACTTCAGTAGTGGATGTATGGTTTTCATTATTTTGCTCAGTGCAATAATAAAGTAAGTCTCCATTACCTGAGACATAGTGACTGGGCAGTAACAGGAAGGCAGCCTGGGAATCTGTGGAACAGTGGGGAAGGCTGGTTTTAGGAATGATTACACGCTGTGGATGACTGTGCTCATCAAATATGCATATTTACTAACGTTATTTTCACCACAGCCTCACAAACAAAATGACATACCACTCTTTATAAGAGTCTACTAGATATCTATAATACAAACTTTGGAATGAGAAAAGCACACTCAAAATGGGCTTCAGACAAAATGCTTGTCCTTATGAAAATGGTAACATCATTGGGAAAGAGAGATAATTCTGGAAAACAGAAATGCTTACAGTAAAGGTATATAGCAAATTAATTAACACAATTTCAGGAGCAGAAGTTACATTTAATGTTTGAAGGAGAGTCTGTGTTTACTTTTGCTTTTAATTGCAATGGTTTAGTGAAGTGGTGGACAATAAATCACATTTACAAAATCAGAGTTCAACTTATACTTGGATCTCTACTGGCTATTTTTATATAATTATTGTTTCAGTGGAATAGCCAATGAAGATTTTGGTTTCTTTTAAATATATTATAAGAATTAAATAATATTTTGTACATCAAACATATAAAATGTTTGAAAGCCAGAATAACATTCATTGTCTGAGAAGCTCCACTTCTGTTTCTCTTTTTTTTCAAATGTTAGATAATTTATTTGTAATATGGACCAGAAGGTCATTCTGGACATGTGCTTCAATTCATATATATCTCTAAGTCTGTGCCGGGAACCCAGAATGAATGTGCTTGAGACTAGACCACCAGCCCTCAGGGGCTCAGGCCATGGCTGTCTCATCCATTTCTGCAGTGGACACAGTGTTTTTTCCCCACTGCCTGGCACACAGAAGATGGTAATGAGTATTGGTGAACACAGAAATCTCCACCCCAATAAAGGCTCCAGTTTTGTTGAGAAATAGGTTTTACATTTATTCAGGGCTTCCTGTTAGTTTGCATATAAAAGCAAAAGTGAAATTTAGTGAGCCTGCAGAGATATGGTAGAGATCCCCAAAATGTAATATATATGCACATTCTTTTTTTCTTAAAATGTATACTGTATCTTACATTAGAAATATATACACTTTAGTGTTTATGGGTAAAATTATATGATGTCTTGAATTTGCCTTAAAAGATTATAGCAACATAAAAGCATGTCTGTGAGGAACAGATGAAACAGTGACAAACTATTAGTACCTGACAGATCTGGGTGATAGGTACTTAGAGGTTCTTCATACTCTTATCTGTGCTTTATGTGGTTTGAAAATTTCAATAACAAAAATGATACATTCAAATTTCAATAATAAAATAGTAAGGGCAAAATAAAGATATTTTCAACCATCAAAACTACTGTATAAGATCATTGGATATTTTGCAAAGATCTGCAGGAGACTATTTACATGACATTGTTGTAATAGTGAAAAGTTGGGAAGAACTGAAGCATCTGTCAATAGGGAACTAGTTAAATACAGAAACCTACATACAACAAAATCCTACGCAAACATTAAAAAGAAACTGTCGAGTGAAAAAGGAGGTTCCACAGCAGACTGTAGAGCTGATTTCATGGTCACAGGAGTGTGAGAGACATCCGGAAGAGTGTTCGTTCTATATTCAGAATGGTCATCTCTGCAAAGAGAAATTACAGATGGTTTTTTACTTTTTTCTTGAAACTGCTCTGTACTACTCAAGCTTTTCACAGGAGTATGTATTAATTTTATATTTAGGGGAAATTATTTTCTATAATGATTCCTTTAATTGAGAGCTAAATAATGTATACACATGGACACAGAGTGCAGAACGATAGACAACGGAGACTCAGAAGATTAGGGGGTGGGAGGGGGGTGAATGATGAGAAATTACTTAATTGGGTACAATGTACATTATTCCAATGATGAATACATTAAAAGCCCTGACTTTACCACTACAATACATCCATATAGCAAAGTTGCACTTGTACCCCACAAATTTATACAAATAAAATATTTAAAAATTTCTCATTATGTTATTCTTTCTACCTGATGAAACGATTTTTAAAATTTACTATTTATTGACTTTGAGACAGGCTCACTTTGTCATTCAGGCTGGAGTGCAGTGGCAAACACAGTTCACTGCAACCTTCACCTCCCAGGCTCAAGCAATCCTCCCATCTCAGCCCCCGAAGTAGCTGGGACTACAGGCATGCACAACCATGCCCAGCTAATATTTTTGGCAGGGGATGGAGTCTCACTCTGTCACCCAGGCTGGAGTGCAATGGCATGATCTTGGCTCACTGCAACCTCTGCTTCCCGGGTTTGAGTGATTCTTCTGCCTTAGCCTCCCGAGTAGCTGGGATTACAGGCACCTGCCACCACATCCGGCAAATTTTCTGTATTTTTAGTAGAGAAGGGGTTTGCCATGTTGCCCAGGCTGGTATCGAACTCCTGATCTCAGGTGATCCACCTGCCTTGGCCTCCCAAAATGCTGGAATTACAGGCGTGAGCCACTGTGCCCAGCCCTAGTTTTTCATTTTTTTTTTTTTTTTTTTTTTTTGTGGAGACAGGGTCTCACCCATGTTGCCCAAGCTGGTCTGGAACACCTGAGCTCAAGCAATCCACCTGCCTCAGCCTCCCAAAGTGTTGGAATTACAGGCGTAAGCCCCCACTCCTGGATGACTTTTTAATTTTAAAATTGTATCAGGATTTAAGCAGTTCAAAGTGGAAAAGTACTATATTTCTAAAACAATATGAAACCTAGAATATATTTCATTTATTTCTAAAAATGCAAGTAACATCTTAAAGGCACATGCATTTTTCCCTCAATCACCTACTGAGTACATTAAAATGTTAAGATGTCAAAAAGCACATAAAATACAACACATAACATATATAGGAATAGATTTAAATACCTTTTGGTTAATTAAAATCAGGCTGAAAATTCTGTTAGTTATAGGAAGAAATAGCAGTTGGAAAAGATAATGTTTTCTAGTTGGTTCTTAAAGAATCTGAATTGAAAGTATTCCAATAGTTCTATGTAAAAAATAACTTGTGGGTATTTTAGTAATATGTTTGTTCTTAGAATAGAACAGATGGCAGAACAAAATAAAATGTAATTTCCAGATGTATCATGTTGTAAATTCAGTGCCATGAACTCAGCATTATCAACTGAATATCACGTTTAAACATAGCCAGCACTGTAGCACTTTTCGAGTAAATTTTAACTAAATGATTAACCTTTGAAACATCATTTAAGGTTTATTATCTTGGGCAGGTATCCCAAAAAGTGGATATTGTAGTAGCTGTTCAAATCTTCTGTTTTTAGATTATCTGCTGCTGCTGTGTGAGCTCTTCCTAGTCTGCAAGGATCCCCAGAACAGAGTTGGGGGAGCCCACAGAGGACCATTTGCACTCATCCCTCTTTGGAGTCATTACAAAACAGCTGCTGTGTACGGTCCTTATCCAAGGAGTGTACTGTTCCCACCATGTCCTATTTCTTTGCTGATTTTAGGATTTCAAAGAATTAATTGAAAACTAGCTGCTTTTTACCAAGAGGTTGGGGACCCCTAAACTTGGCAATCCCAATTAACATAATGTATAAGCAAATCAAAAGCTATCACCTCATTTACCTGGTAGACATTTCCTTCTTTCAGGTCCATGTTCTAAGCATTAGGAATGATGAGAGATTTCTTAGGTTTTGATTTATCTGAGTCAAGTATCTGTATTAGATTGAAGAATCACATTTTGTTACAAATTAACTGCATACACTTACAGTTGCTCTAAGGTAGATACTCTGTTTATTAATTAGTATGGTTATAAATGATCTTGGGGAAATCATTTAAATACTTATTTAGGGATTTTAAAGGTCTAGCATATGATAAGTAGTGCCAGGTTATTATTATTATTATTATTATTATTATTATTTTTACCTGCTTCCTAGAAGAACTGGATTGGCCATAGTGCGCAGTATTGGAATGATGCTTCTTTGAAGTTTTGGAAGACTCTGGACATAATTTTCTTTTAGACCTGTGGGCTATTTTGCTTACTATCAACCTGTGGTCACTTGTACCAACTTCTTTAGCTTGATTTTCTGATTGCTGCTGTAGCAGTCGGGGATCTTCTGTTTCTCCATCTAATTCAAAAATGTGTGGCTGTCTTTTCAGTTTTAGTGACCCATGGCTTTTCCCTAAAATTTGTGTTATACATTTGCCTGTTAAATTTTCTTTTCCTTTCATTTGGAAGTCAACAGCACTTTTTACTACCCCTAAATTGTTATTTGACCTCAGCAATACTGCACTGTTAGATAGTTGCTTATTTTTGTTTAAACTCACAGTCGATTTTCCATTAGAAGAGGGAAACTTTGTCATATTTTCAGAAGACTCTGTATTTTTTTCTTGCAGAGGTCTGGAATTCTCCTGATTTAAATTGTTAGCAGCCTGCATCTGAATGTTACTATTATATCTGTTTTTTATAGCTGGACCTAAATTCAGTTTGTCATGCTGGATCATACTAGTTTTGAGTGAAAACAATTTAGATTGTGTCACAACATGCTGTTTTCTTTTCGGGCTGCCAAGTACTGAGGTATTTTTGTTCATTTGTAACAATCTATTTTTGAAAACTGGTACAAACTTAGGGGTGATGTTGCTTTGGGAGCTAAGATTTGTGTGTTGAACTTGAGCATTTCCTCTGTTGGGCATTAATACTTCCGAACGTACTTGCGGAGCCCTGATAGACAGGGATTTCTTTCTACCCTGAACAGACTCTGGCTGGAGATGCAAAGCTGAGAAAATGCCTGCTGTTGGCTGGCTGACTGAAAGCTCCACCTTGTGGTCCACTGCTACCGAACATGGTAGAAGACTTTGAGCCCAGGCAGGTTTTACGGAAGTGGCTTGAGTCAGAGATGCCCTGAACATTTTTTTAGTGGTCAAATTGGGTGGCTTGACTTTGTGTTCCTGAAAAGATAGAGATTTAAAAAAATTAAAAGTGTTAATAATGTCCTTAATGGAAAAGAAATAAAATATAAAATACCATCCAAATAAGAATATAAAGCAACACGATGATTTACAGAACAGGTAAAGAAAAAACAAAATAAAAATGAGCCTTCTGGTGGAAATGTGTACATTTCTTAAGGTTTGTATCCTCCTTCAGATACTATCCAAGATACTGTCTTAAGATAAAGGTATATACTACATTTCATATAAATTTACTATAAAAACCATTCGCACAGCTACCCATTGTCCTCCAAACATGCTCATGCTGCTGTCTTGCTCACTGAACAAGGGATGGCCTCCTTTAGATACTCAAAGTCCCACCTTCTCCCACCCATCAATCTACCAAAATAGAGTGACTGTTTTTCTGTCAACTCTCCAAGGATCTGCTATAAGTTAAATAATATTTGTCACACACACAAAAAATAGTACAAGGTAAGCTATCTTATCTTTTAGTGCACATATTCCATCTTCCTAAGTAGGTACTAGATTCTTGGAGGGTAGGAACCAGGACTTATTTACTCTTAAATCCTTCACAGTTACTAAAAATCCTTGTTGAAAGAAATTAATAAAGAGGTGGCTGCACCTACACTAGGCCTTTAGGAATAAGTGGGATTTTGACTACAGGGAAGGTATTATCTGTGTCTTAATCATGTTTATTTTTTCACTGCCTACCACAGTGCCTGGTACCTGGTAGCAATTCAGCAAGTATTTGTCAAAGAAATTTGTCAGGTGCATTAAAAAGATTCAAGTGTTTACAGTCTTTTAAAGATGAACTGTGAATACACACACACATACACATAAATAATATAAAATTTACCATTTTAACCATTTTTAAGTGAACAATTCAGTGGCTTTAAGTACATTTACCACTGTCCTGTGTTATGTAACCATTAACACTATTTCCAAAAACTTTTTTTCATTCCAAACAGAAACCTTGTACTCTGTAAATAGTAATTTCCTGTTTCCTCTTCCTTCTGTCCCCTGGTAACCTCTCTATTTTACTTTCTGTTCTATGAATTTGCCCATTCTAGGTACCACATGTAAGAGGAATCATAAAATATTTGTCTTTTTGTGTCTGGCTTATTTCGCATAATGTTTTCAAGGTTCATCTATATTGCAACATGAGTCAGGACTTACTCCTTTTAATGACTGATTATTTCCCTGTACATATATAGCATATTTTATCCACTCACCTGTTGGTGGAAAGTATTCTTTTAAAGTACATGTCTATTGAGTCCTGTTGTCTGTAAAAGACTGATAGGTCTTATTAAGACACAGATAATATCTTCCCTGTAGTCAAAATCCCACTTATTCCTAAAGGCCTAGTGTAGGTGCAGCCACCTCTTTATTAATTTCTTTCAACAAGGATTTTTAGTAACTGTGAAGGATTTAAGAGTAAATAAGTCCTGGTTCCTACCCTCCAAGAATCTAGTACCTACTTAGGAAGATGGAATATGTGCACTAAAAGATAAGATAGCTTACCTTGTACTATTTTTTGTGTGTGTGACAAATATTATTTAACTTATAGCAGATCCTTGGAGAGTTGACAGAAAAACAGTCACTCTATTTTGGTAGATTGATGGGTGGGAGAAGGTGGGACTTTGATAGGTGGCAATAATCTGAAACACTGAACGCCAAGTTCTTTTCTTACTTTCCCCATCAAAACACAGGTTCACAGCTTGAAATAAACATTTTAAAACTGCTAGGAATAATATGCAAACTTGAATGACTGGTTTTTCTCTCCACTACTGGAGGCTCCACTGTTGAATGAGGTTGAGAAGAGAATAGGAAAGATTTTGGAAAATCAGAGTTGGAAATAGGCACAAGTAAGAGACTAATCCAATTATCTATTAGGCATAAACGAATCACACCAAAATGTAGTTGCTTAAAACCAATAATAATGATGTTATCACCTCTCACTATTCTGGGGGTTGGCTTGACTTAGTTTGGCATCTCTCATGCTGTGTGGTTAGATACTCTGCAGCTGGAGATCACTTCCTCTTCCACATGTGATAGGTGATGCTGGCTGTTGACTGGAATGCCGACAGGCAGTCTCTTCCTGGGCTGGGGATCTCTCACAGATTGGATTCCAAGAACAAAAGTCCCCAGAAAGACCAGGTAGAAGCTGTTTCTCCTAAAGACCTAACCTCAGAGTATGTTGCATCACTGTCACAGGGACATCCAGACTCAAGAGAACAAGACCCATACCTCAATGACAGGAGTATTTTTCCATGACCAAAACGATGTGGAGAAAATTCCAGGAAACTTAGTTCCATAATACTTAACTTGACATAATAGAAAGTCATTACAGAGAACAATACTCTTCCTTCCATGTTGACTATTCTTGGGAAAAATGGAAAGTCTCCAAGAAAATATTGAGTGAGATTTGGGGGTGATGCTGAAAATAGGTGACTGGGATTCATTTCTGGAGATTATTTCAGTTGGAGGCTTACCCATACCATCAGGGCAAGAAGACATCCTGTCTTAGTTTGTTTTGGCTGCTATAACAGAGTAGGTAGTTTATAAACAACAGTTTTGGAGGCTGGGAAGTCCAAGATCAAGGCAGATCCCTCTTGGGCCTTTTAAATAAAAGCCCTAATCCTGTTTAGCACAGTTCTACCCCATGACCTAATTACCTCCCAAAGACCCTACCTCCTAATATCATCACCTTGGGAGTTAGGGTTTCAACATTTAAATTTTGGAGAAATACATTCAGACCATAGCACATCCTTCTTAATTTGCCCATTATTTTCAAGGGATATGAAGAAAACCCAGCGAAGTTTCATGACCCTGAATGAAGAAATACAGAAGTTAACCAAGGAAGAATTACTGGCTTACTGCCCCTTGACATTGCTCAGCTGAGTGAAAAAGCATGCATCAAGAAGGGGTTTTTGTTAGTTTGCTAGGGCAATGTGGTATAAAGTGCTACACACTGGATGGCCTACACAACGGAAACATTATCTCAGTTTTAGAGCCTTGAAGTGTGAAACCAAGGTGTTGGCAGGGCTGGTTCCTTCAGAGGGCCAGGAGGAAAGGATCTGTTCTGGGCCTGTTTTCTCGGCTTGTAGATGCCCATCTTCACATTCACACGGTGTTCTTCCTCTATGTGTGTCTGTATCCAAATTGCCCCTTTTCATAAGAGCACTAGTCACATTGGATTAGGGGCCCACCCTACTACAGTATAACCTCATTTTAACTAACTATATCTGCAGTGACCCTATGTCAAATAAGGTCACATCCTAAGGAACTGGGGGTTAGGATTTCCGTGTATGTATCTGGGGGTACACAATTGAACCACAACAGGATTGGGTATATACTTCTGGAGAGAGTAGAGAGAGGAGGCAGACGTTTTTCTGAAGACTCCCTGTACAAGGGAGCTGGGTAAAGCTAAAAAGTAACTGATAAAACCTCATATACTATCTCTGTCGAGATACCATATAAGAGACCACCACCATCAAATCAACCCAGGTCAAGAAGTGAAGTTGTGAAGGCCTCCTACTCCCACACTCCCCACAGCCAATCTCTCTGCTGTGACTGCAATGGATAGGATGGACTGGTATTCAACCTCCGTTCCACCCTCCTCCTAGTGCTCCTACATAGACTAAAGCCTGGAAATCTAAAATTTACATTTCATCTTTTGCAGCTAGGGTTTGGATGTGATTTAGAAACAGCCAATCAGATGCACTCATAAAATATTTGGAAGTAGAAGTAAGGTCAAGCCACACTTCTGCTGTTTTTGCAGTAACGCTTAATTATGAATGCCTTTGATTTTCAGTTGCAGAGTTAGCAGCTTAAGTGTAGGGGAGGAGAATGTAGGGTACCATTCTCTTGCTATAGAGGAGTAGTCCTCAACCTTTTTGGCACCAGGGACTGGTTTTGTGGAAGACAATTTTTCCATGGACCAGGGTGGCCGGGGGGGGGGGGGAGGGGGGATGGATTTGAAATGAAACTGTTCCATCTCAGATCATCAGGCATTCGAATCGCATAAGGAGCATGCAACCTAGATCTCTCGCGTACGCAGTTCACAATAGGGTTCGTGCTCCTATAAGAATCTAATGCTGCTGACAGGAGGCTGAGCTCAGGTGGTAATGCTTGCTCGTTCTCCTGCCACTCACCTCCTGCTGTGTGGCCTGGTTCCTAATAAGCCATGGACTGGTAGGTCCATGGCCTGGGGGTTGGGGACCCCCACTATAGAGCATACTAAGCAAACATATCAATGTACTTCACCACATACCACTGCCCTTGTCCTATGCAAGGTCTCCCTGCACAGATGCTATCGTGAGAAGAAGGGTTCTTAAATTGGAGTGAAGAACATTTCTACCTTAAAGAGATGTTTTGTCATAAGGGACTGAGTCACCTTAAAGTGTCCAGATTGAATTTTTTTCCATTTGATGAAAAAAGGGTTAAAGAATTAAGTTAAAATGAATATAGAAAAGCAAAGAACACGCACTGTTTGGACCCTTGGGTTCTATAAACTGTAGTAACGTTTAAACAATATATCCACTACTTGAGATAAAAGAAAACTCATAGGCAGATTCATATAAGTTACTTGTATTTGGACAGAAAACTGTACTAGAATATCTGTGTGGTATATGAAATATGTTTATATTCACACACTGTTTCTTCTTCAGCTGTCTTTTGGAAATATACATATGGTGAACATAACTTCTAGAAGTTTATTTTGCTCCCTAGCCTAGCCTGTCAATATATTATTTACTCATTCTTTCAATTTTTAAGATAAAGTAAATAGCTCAAAGGGGGAAACCTCTAGGTTTATATTCAAAATTTATAAAAAGACTACAAAAGAGCCTATGTAAACAGCAGATGAGATCATAAATAATTCACAGAACTTAGATACACTTAATAGTCAACAAACTACAGCTTTGTGAAGTCATAAGCCAACAAAAAAATATGCTTTATTATATCATTATCATTATTCTGCCAAGTGTCATTGGCAAATGTAACCTGGTTGAATTTTAATTTCTAGAATTTATATACAACTTATGTAACTTTATACATTAACATAAAATTATAGAAGAAGACTAAAAGCTTGAACTTGCATATGAATGAATATCTCCCAGAAGCTTAATATTAAAGTAATAATTAAATGAAACTTGAGAAATGACCAAGATGACTAATCAAAAGTTTTATTGCTCAAAATTTGGTTCAGTGCATTGCATCACCTCAGTGTATTTCTTGCTTCAAGCTGAAGCAGAATTCAGTCAAGCTTAGATATAACCACAGGTTTATAGGACATATGGGTTTTTGAAGAATATTTTCTTTAAGTGACATGACACAACAAGGAAGCAGTCAAATTCAGAATATGGGACATTCTCTAGGGAAAACAATCTAGTTTTCCAGCAAATAACTGGCCTAAATAAAAGGGGAGAGAGTTTGAGATGTTACAGAATAAAGAGATTTAAGAGACATACATAAAATTATGTGGACCTTTTTTTGGATTCTGATTTAAACAAAACTCCTAAAAATAAATCTGTGTGAGATAAATGGGGAACTGCAGTGTGAACTAGTACTTAACAGATATTAAGAAACTATTGTTAGTTCTGTTAGGTGTAATAATAACATAGGGGTTATATAAAAATATTTTGAAATGAGATAGAATGTACACCATAGTCTTTACAGGTAAAACACTCTATCTGGGATTGGTTCTAAAATCCCCCAGTTTACTCCCTACCCAAAAATATGTCAAGGGGAAACTAGATGAGAAGCACATGAGAGGTGATTATACTAATTTCCTTTATGTATCTTTGACATTTTCTGTATGTTAAAATAAAACAAGTTTGACTAAGCATTCCTAATTTTTTTAAGCTGACTGAGTTTTCTCAAGTAGTCTGATCAATTTATTTTCCATTTTTAAAATTTATGCCTTTTACACTGCATGAATCTTAAGAGTTAACATGTATGTGGCCTAGCAATAATAACTTACTGAGAGCTCACCAAGAAACTTTTCTATGTGTTATCTCATGTAGTCCTAAAAACCCCTATGAAGTAAGTACTGCAAAAGACATGACCCTCTTCAAAGGAAGGACATACTGCCTCTGGTGGAGTGCTGTCAGCAGAAACCCCTTTAGGGATTGCTTTGGTTACAGAGGGCCAATGCCCAAGGATATGCCTGTCTCAGGGTGGCCCAAATCCAATGACAGATGCAGAAGGGGTTATAAAGGCCTGGCTATTTGGACGAGTGCAGAACAACTCTGATGGGCCATTTTAGTCTCAGAGCTCCTCAGAAGGGTGGCCAGGGCCATCTGGTGTCTGCTTTGTTTTTGACTTCTCCCTTTCTCCAATCTTGCTTCCTCCCTGCCTTCCACAGGTATTGTTTCCAAGGGCAGTCCCTAACAAACATCATGTGCACTAGGCCACCTCAGAATCAGATCCTAGAGAACCCAATCTGTGACAAGTTTTATCATTACCACCACTAGCCTCTGCCTCATTTTACCCATGGAGCATTTTAAAATGGGGCACACGGAGATCAAATAACTTGTCCCAAATTATACAATTAGTAAGAGGTTCAAATTCAGGCAGCCTGTTTCTAGAGCTTGAGCTCTTAGCTACAAATATAAACTTTTTCCAATTACAGGACTAAGAATCTTGGGTTTCAATTCTAATTCTGCAATGCATTTAACTGTGTGGCTTTGGTTAAATAATTTTGGTTAAATTATTGGGATGTTCTGCCTCCTCTTCTGCAAAATTGAATAAATTCTTTATCCAAAGATCAATTTTTTATTATTAAATGAAATAATACACACAAAAGCAGCTGGCATGCAGAAGGCACTCAGTAGAATTGAGTAGGATAAATTCTTATTGTAAGGAACAATATAAAACCATAATTTCCAATTAAGTGTTATTTTACATTCATGAAGCAAATTTTAACAAGCACATTGTTCTGATTAACTATTTCTAAAACAAACATGGGCTGGAAATCTTAAGAATTCCAGAAATATATTCAAAAAACATGTGTGATATAACAACATATCTTTTTCCAGATTCTTTAGGTTCAGACCTGGCCAGCAACTTTAAAAGATGTTATGTGTTAACAAAACTTTAATACTATTTTAAAGATGTCACTGGGCATTTGTCCACTCACTCTCCCTTCTGAGGAGATGACCTTGCCTGCAGGCCTTCGTGTCTAGGTTGTCAGGTTTTTGTACCATTTTTCTCTAACTAACAGTAGGAGGAGTTGGTCCCTGACCAGGAAGATAAACAACTCTCAATTATAAATTTACATGTATCTAATATTGTGGTCTCAGAATACATAAAGCAAAATCTGAAATAGGAAAAGTAGATAAATCCACATGATGTTGGGGGATTAGAACACACTTCTCAGCAACTGACTGACAGGTCATAATGTATTTAAGCCAGAAACCCGTAAGAAAAAGATAGCTAGAAAATTCCCATATCTTAGAAAGTTAATAAATATATTTTAAAATAATTCATGTAATTAATACATTTTGAAGTAATTTATTTATAGGAAGTACAAAAAGACTGCCCTATACCTAAAGTTATAAACTATTGAGAGAAATTAAATAATATATGTTTAATATGTGGAGAAATATACAATATTCTTAAATTGTAAGACTCAATGAAATTCCCATCAAAATCCCAACATGCTCTCTCTGTCTCTATGTGTGTGTGTGTGCTCGCGTGTGTCTGTCTATGTGTAAGTTGACAAGTTGAAACTAAATGTATATGGAAATGTACAGATCAATAGATAAGATGCTTTATCAGATTTCAAAAATCTTATAAAATTTAAGATTAAAACACTATAATAAATATAAATTTTAAGATGACATAATTAAGATGATTTGAAAAGCATGGTGTTGGGGCTAGGATCAACAAACTGACCAGAGAAAGAGATTAAAGAGGCCTGAAACAATACTATACACACAAAGACACTGGATTTATGACAAACGTAGTGCTGCAAAGTTTTGAGGGGAGAAAAAGTATTGAGAAAAAAGTACTGGGGTAAGAATGGTCTTTTTTATTTTTAGCTTGGACATATGGATATCCATATTAAAGAAATCTGACTCCCTACATCACATCATATTACAAAAATAAATTCCAATTGCATTGTAGATCTACATGTGAATGCAAAACAACCTTTTATTGGATGATATTAGAGGAGAAGACCTTCATGACTTTGGGGTACAGAAATATTTTTTAAACTTTTTAAAAAGTAGCAACCATAAAGAAAAAGACCGATCACTCTGATTATAAATTAGGACCTGCTGCCAAAAGATACTATTAAGACACCAAGACACCTTTAAGAGAGAAAGCATGTTATAGAATGAAAGCAGATAATTGTATATAACTGATAAAAAACTCGTATCTCGCTTATGTTAAAAATATGTATAAATCAATAAAAACACAAACACATAACACAGTAGAAAAATGAAAGAATGGCATTTCAAAAAAAAAAACCCAAATGGCCAAAATACATATGAAAAGATGTTCGATCTCATTAATAATCAGGAAAATGC
Organism: Rhinopithecus roxellana; assembly: GCF_007565055.1. Taxonomy (NCBI): domain Eukaryota; kingdom Metazoa; phylum Chordata; class Mammalia; order Primates; family Cercopithecidae; genus Rhinopithecus; species Rhinopithecus roxellana. The sequence goes on along the minus strand of NC_044569.1, from coordinate 34,132,895 downwards.
AAATTAAAAACACAATAACAAATACACCTATCAGAAGGGCTGAAATTAAAGACCAACAATACCAAAAATGGGCAAGGATGTGAAGCAACATAAATTCTCCTATACTGCTTTGGGGCAGAGGGGAGTACAGATTGGTTAGGGAAATAGTTTGGTGTCGCCAGCAAAGTTAGAAATACCCATACCAATTCTACTCCTGGAGGTTTCATGTACATGAAACATATATGAGACATACACAAGAATGTTCATCACAGTATTACTAGTAGTAGCCACTAAAGAGAAACAATCCAAATATTCATCAATAATATTCTGGATAAACTGCAGCATAATCACATAGTCAAATGCTACATATAAAGGAAAATAAACCAACTATAGCTAAGTGGAGCAACATGGATGAATGTCACAAATATGATGCTGAGCCTAAGAAGCCAGGCACAAAGGAATACACACTCTGTGATTTATTTTACATGAAGTTCAAAAGCAGGCAAAATGAAATATGATGTTTAAGGACACATACTTAGTTGATAAAATCAGGAATCATTTCCATAATAGTGGTCATCTTTTGGGAGACGAAAGGAGTTACTACTAGGAAGGTATAAGTAGGAGGCTCCTAAGTCTTGGCAAGGTTCTATGTTTTATCTGTATGATAGTTACATGGACGTTTGATATTCATTAAGCTGTACAATATTACTTTTCTATCTGTGTGCCATATGTCACCATAAGAATAGATTTTTAAAATGCAGAGGAGACAAACTCAGTAGAAAACACCCTCCCTCCCCAATAGTTTCCAGCTTCAGTAAAAATAAAAACCATGAATCCGATTTCAAGTTAAGTCCTCAACCGCTTTGTTCTGACAAACTCTGAGTTGTAGGCCAATCCCCATATGGCCAGTTCATCTTTAATTTGTCCATTAGCAGATAGCTAATTATATTAATTTCTTAATGAAATCAGACAGGAGACAGACACTAGCCCTCTGCTTCCTTATACAGCAGGGATCATACTTTAATCTCTAAGTGGTTCCATAGAAGCCCCAACTTACTTGACTTGGTGAGGGACAGACATCTTACCTTCCATTTAACTGAACTTGTACTGACAGCACAGTATCTCCAAATAAATACTCTTCATAAAACTCTGTCTCTTCAATCTCCAATAACCCAACTCATTTATATCCTTGATGTGGGTGAAACATTTCAGTAAACAACCACTACTATAGTACCGTGTTAAATACAATAATAACAACAAATGACTAAGTATAGTAGTAGTAATAACAAACAGTTTTAGGGAAACATTGAACTGAGAGAAAAGAATTACTGCACATTGGGTTGGGTATTCCACCCCAGAAGGCAAGAGATTCAACTAAAATAGATAGACAGTATGTCTTGGAGAACTAGATAGGACAAGAGATCTCTTACCTGTATGTTAGGTTTAGTTAGTTCTTGTGTGTAGTAGCACGGTTTACTTGTTATCTTTATGGGAAATCCACATATATGGGGCAGTTTAGATTTTAAATCTGAAAGAAAACTTTTCAACACAACTTCTGAATCTACCCTTGGAAAGAACTGTATGGGCTGACTTCTGATGCAACTGAGAGGATATCTGAACAATGTTAAAGAACAATGTCTAATTTTATTACATAAGAGGTAGCAATTTATATGGGATTTTAAAAAGTATTAAAGTAGTAATGTTACAAAGGCACACATAAATATATCCTAACTCTTTTATATTGCTTATCTGATACCATCCACAGCTGAAAGCATGTTTTCTCACAGGGATCTTCATTCCTTACATTCTAACACTCCAAATAGAGACAATTCATAGTATCTTACTACATGGTTTTCTAAATGGAAGGGCAACTACGATAGTCCGAAAACAATTTATAAGAAAGATACTATAAACCTTATGAATTACAAAATAAGTATTATAATAAACAATGAACAGGTTGCACCTCCAAAAACAGTAAAAAATTCAGGACAGAGAAACAACACATACAGATTGTATTTAAGCTGTGAAAGCAGTTCTTTGAGAAAGCAGTTACTTTTTCTAATGAAACATATTCTGAAGATTTTGAATAATACGTTGGCATCTACTGAAAGAAAATAACTGATATATGTTAACCTCAGTTTTACTATTAAAATAAGTTTGGCTTAGGAAACATAGAATGCGAAAAGACAACACTAAGACAACCATTTTTAAACTCCAGCAGGTCAGAATACAGATAGAACTGGTGAAATCAGTACTAAGATTTAAGAGTTTCGCCTGAGCACTTAAGCTCTTCTCGTGTGTATATTTCAATTTTAAATAATATTGTTTAAAAAGATATTTTCTTAAGTCAACGGGGTGCAATTAAGTATAAGTCAAATCATCTAAACTTTGCCTATAAAATTAGATAATCTCCTCAAAAGAAAAATCTTGTTTTTGTTTACAACCTAACCTTTTAATTCAACCCTTTCAATTATATCTGAAATGCCACTGGAGGGAGCACTTGGCTAAGGAGAAGCATGATTGCTTTAACTTTCTAAGAAAGTTCTAACTTTGGTTTTCTAAATTGTTGAAATGGTGTTTAAGGAAAATATCCTTATTAAGTTCATCCTCATATAAAAATAGAAGATATTCTAAGCAAATCAAAAACACTTGTGCAGATAAGAAGTAGGGGGAAATGTACCATAGTTTCAGTTAGACACAGAGAAGGCTGAAAAGTATGACATGAGAATGGGAGCAAAACTAGATTATAATGTGGGCAGACAGTATTTGCTTCAGTTGGTGTGTAAAGGATATGTGAAGGTCCTTTCTCCGAGCATTTTGAAATAGATGTTGCAGTATATTTTAATTTTTCCACAATCTTCTGGAAGTTTATAGCCATACTAAAAATTAAGCACAAAATTTAAAATATCTTGGAGAAAGCTAAACTTAGGCTAAGTTACAATAAACAAAAATCAAATAACTTCTAATGTAACATATATTTCCATTCCTTACCAGGGCATCCCAGTGTCTCTGGAAATCTCCATATGAGCGAAAAGGACAGTCAGGGGGCATGGCATGAAGAATATTTATAATTTGTCCCATTTTCATGCTATGAAAAATTAGAGGAAGTTATTATGAGCCAATGCTTAGATATAGTTTAATAAGTCAACTACATGATTTAGAAAGTGTTCAAAAAAGATTTAACAACTATCTCACTAGCTATATATAGTAAACTAAACATCTCAAATTTCAAACATTGTACTAAATCTTTTTATTTTGCTTTAATTGACAAATAAAAATAGTATATATTTATCATGTATGACATAGTTCAAAATATGTATACATTGTGGATTGCTAAGTCGAGCTAATTAACATGCATTTACTCACATACTTTGTGTGTGTGGTAGACCACTTAAAATGTACTCTTTGCTCTATTATTTATTTTTTGAGACAGTGTCTCCCTCTGTCGCCCAGGCTGGAGGGCAGTGGTGCGATCTCAGCTCACTGCAACCTCTGCTTCCCGGGTTCAAGCCATTGTTCAAGCGATTCTCCTGTCTTAGCCACTAGCTGGGATTACAGGCGTGCACCACTATGCTCAGCTAATTTTTGTATTTTTAGTAGAGACAGGGTTTTGCCATGTTGACCAGGCTGGTCTCAATCCTGGCCTCAGATGATCTGCCTGCCTTGGCCTCCCAAAGTGCTGCAGTTACAGGTGTGAGCCACCTCACCCCTTCTTAGTGATTTTTAATATGTATATAAAAAAAAGTAATTGCGATTTTTGCCATTACTTTCAATAGCAAAAACTGCAATTACTTTTGCACCAACCTAATACTTTTTTATTAACTGTAGTCACCATGCTGTACAATAGATCTTTGGAAGTTATCCTTCCTATATAACTGAAATTTTGTATCCTTTCACCAACATCTCCCCAATCCATGCCTTCACTCCCACCTACCCTGCCCCTGGTAAGAACTATTCTACTCTCTGCTTCTGAGAGTTCAATTGTTTTAGAGTCCACAAGGAAGTGAGATCGTAAGGTATTTGTCTTTCCGTGCCTGGCTTATTTCATTGAACATAATATCCCTTAGATTCATCCAAGTTGCAAATGACAGGATTTCCTTCTCTTTTAAGGGTGACTATTATTCTACTTGTGTATATACCACATATTTCTTTATCCATTCATCTGTTGCTGGGCACTTAGGTTGATTCCGTATCTCGGCTGTTATGAATAATACTGAAATGAACATGGTGGTGCAGATATCTCTTCAATATACTGATTTAACTTCCTTTGTATCACCAGTAGTGGGATTGCTAGATCATAAGATATTTCTAATATTTTGAGGAACCGCCATACTGTTTTCCATGATGGCTGAACTAATTTACATTCTCATCAACAGTGTGCAAGTGTTCCCTTTTCCCCACATCCTTGCCAGTATTTGTTATACTTTGTCATTTTGATAATAACCATTCATCAGGTATGAGGTGATGTCTCATTGTGACTTTAATTTGCATTTCCCCTGATGATTAATAGTGTTGAGCATTTTTTTTTTTTTTGAGACGGAGTCTTGCTCTGTCGCCCAGTCTGGAGTGCAGTGGAGCAATCTCAGCTCACTGCAAGCTCCGCCTCCCAGGTTCACGCCATTCTCCTACCTCAGCCTCCCCAGTAGCTGGGACTACAAGCGCCCGCCACCACGCCAGGCTAATTTTTTTTTTTTTTTTTTTTGAGACGGAGTCTTGCTCTGTTGCCCAGGCTGGAGTGCAGTGGCGCAATCTCCACTCACTGCAAGCTCTGCTTCCTGGGTTCACATCATTCTCCTGCCTCAGCGTCCCGTGTAGCTGGGACTACAGGTGCCGCCACCTCGCCCGGCTAATTTTTTTAATGAATTTTTAGTAGAGACGGGGTTTCACTGTGTTAGCCAGGATGGTATCAATCTCCTGACCTCGTGATCTGCCCGCATCGGCCTCCCAAAGTGCTGGGATTACAGGTATGAGCCACCCCGCCCAGCCGGTGTTGAGCATTTTTCCATACACCTGTTGATCATTTAAATATCTTTTGAGAAATGTTATTCGAGGGCTTTGCCCATTTTAAAATCAGGTTGTTTGTTTTCTTGCTATTGAGTTATTTGAGTTCCTTATGCAGTTTGGATAGTAGCTCTTTATCAGATGTACGGTTTACAGATATTTTATCTCATTTTGTAAGTTGTCTCTTCACTCTGTTGACGTTTTCCTTTGCCATATAGAAGCTTTTCAGTGATGTAAACACATTTGTCCATTTTTGCTTTTGTCATCTGTGCTTTTTCACAGATACGTAGTTTTCAGCGTACAGGTCTTTCACCTCCTTGGTTAAATTTATTGCTAAGTATGTTTTTGGTAGCTATTATGGACAAAATTATTTTCATTGATTTCTTTTACAGATAGTTTGTTGTTACTATATAGAAATGCTACTTTTTTGTGTGATTTTGTATCCTACAACTTTACTGAGTTTATTAGTTCTAACAGTTTTTTGGTGGAGTCTTTAGGGTTTTCTATATGTAAGATCATGTCACCTGCATACAGCAACAATTTAACTTCTCCCTTTACAAGTTGGATGCCTTTTATTTCTTTCTCTTGTCTAACTGCTCTAGCTAGGACTTCTAGTACTATGTTGAACAGAAGTGGAGAGAGTGGGCATCCTTGTCTTGTTCCTGATTTTAGAGAAAAAAGCTTTTAATTTTCCACTGTTGAGTATGATGTTAGCTATGGGTTTGTCATATATGGCCTTTATTTGTATTGTATTTTAACAACTAGAATTACTAGAAAAAACTAAATTAGATTGTTGTAAACAATGTGCCAACTGTAAACACAAAATAATGACTAAGAAATTTTTCAACCCAAAGATATTACTGGTAATTGTTAGACTTTAGGGAAAAGTCTGTTAAGTGGTAAATCAATTAGAGTTAAACCTATGTTTTCTACCTACCTCCTCCCAGCTTCAGTGATTGAATTATTATGTGTATGCCACTAAAGTTCTTTTTCCTAAGCGATTTAAAATTTTATCCCAATTGTCCTGCTTATACTAGTAACAAAATATTTTTTCCTGAAAATAGTACAAACTTAAAACTCAGTTCATATCAAATTATAATGAATCATTAATGATTAGATACAAGTTTATGAGGTTTTATTAATATTATTTTGATAGTTTTCATTTTATAATGAGAAATTTAGAAATATTACCTTTTTTGAAACTAGATCTAATAAAATTTGAATATACAATAAAATTAGTAATTTGATAAAGAAAATTCATGGCTTTTGTAAATATGACAATATTGTTTCAATACCTTTGTGAAGTCGTAAGTCAGTATTTTAAAATTCACCAAAATGGTTTATACTTTTGTACATGTCAATGTTAAGAAAGCAAAATAACGGAAACCACCATATTTTGAACTCACTCTAGACACTACAAATTGAAATCTCACCTTGGCAAAACGTAGCACCAGTTGCTTAAAATGGAATGTCTCTCAATGACAGCATGCTTGTTAGTATGAAAATCCTTTATAATACTCTGGGAAATCTCAAACTCTTTTAGCTTTGAATGGAAATAAGATTTGTAAGTCCTCAATTTGGCAAAAAAGGAAACATTTTAAAAGATACGTATTTGTTACATGCACATAGTAGGTTATAAAGTGGTTTTAAAGACTTAAGTTACATTGAATCATGCATAACCACTTTACATAAGTAATCAAAGTTGCAGCTCACCCTGCTTCTCCTTTATACAATATAAAAAGCATTTCATGCTTTCCCTCTTACCGTTCAAGCCCAAACACCTATTTTGCAGTTATTTTAGCTGGTTTTCAGGTTTTTTTTAAATTATGTTAATTTGCAGGGAGTTGAATCTCTTCCAAAGGAAGGTGTTCATGTTTTAAAATAATAGCTTTTAACCTCAATTGGTTTTTTAAATGGAGGATGAGTAAGGGAATTATACTTCTATCTGGTCTTTTGGAGGAGAAAAGACAGAGCCAATGCTCCAGTCTCCTTTTATACCCCTAACAGCCTCCTAGAACACTTTCTTCCCTGTTCCTCCAGTGTCCTCCCTATAGGGCATTTACAGCTCTCTTACCCTGGAAAATCTCCCTGAGAGGCACTGTTTCAGTTAGCCAAAGATATAAAGAGACCTCAAGGAGGGTGAAACAGACAAAGTATTAATGGGTGAAAGGACACTGTATTAAGATTAGAGAGAATGATTCATAAACCGTTACCCCATTCCCCATTTTTCTTCTTCTTTTTTTTTTTTTTTTTTGAGATGGAGTCTTGCTTTGTCACCCAGGCTGGAGTGCAGTGGCGCCATCTCGGCTCACTGCAAGCTCCGCCTCCCGAGTTCACGCCATTCTACTGCCTCAGCCTCCCCAGTAGCTGGGACTATAGGCGCCGCCACCACGCCCAGGTAATTTTTTTTTGTATTGTAGTAGAGACGGGGTTTCACCGTGTTAGCCTGGATGATCTCGATCTCCTGACCTTGTGATCTGCCCACCTTGGCCTCCCAAAGTGCTGGGATTACAGGCGTGAGCCACCGCACCCAGCCCACCCTTACCCCATTTTTAACCAACCACCTAACATCTTTTGAGAAACAATGTTCTAACCTCACCGCCTACTACTTTTCAAGGAAGTCCAACTAAACTAGACAACTTTTTATTGCCTGGACAACTCATTAGCATCTTAACAATACAGTTGCTTAAAGTATTGTCCCCACTCTGATTTCTCTGACTCCTACCAATAAAGTCCTGATGCCTGGATCTAGACCCATCTTCCCCATATCCAGTGACTGATCCTTCTCTGAGTTCCTGTGGCATTCAGTAAAACTAATGGAAATGAAGGATCAGGGAAGAGCAGGAAAACATGAATGCAGGAAGAGGATGATAGAATATGTGAGTTACATTGTGAAGTAAAAGAGTAAGGCCACACAGAATGAATAAGGACACATATTTTCCTGTGCACAAGAGATAAATCTTGCACTGTGATGTACTGTGCTTAAGAGATCAGTTGCCTGAAATGTGTGATAAAAACATGGTTAGAACAGGCATAGTTACGAATGTTAGAAAAGACTGGTTGTAGAGGGAGGAATAAACTGAGAGAAAACAGAACTTAAAATTGAATTCAAAGAAGGTAGGTATCAGGTTCAAATGTTTAAAGTTTATGGGTTCTCACACACACGTACTTATGTAGCTTGAGTATATATCCTCTGGGTACTTTCTACAATATTCAGAGACTCAAGTCAATTGCTGCAGGGACCTCAATAAGTACCGGTACTTATTGTTTACACTAGTCTTTCTCAACACAGACTAAAGACTGGCAAACCACCCAACTGTTCACTATATACTCCAAGAGACTGCGAATGCTAACCCTTTGTATTTCCTTATTTAGCAAATATTTGTAAAGTGTCCTTATATGATCAAAACCGTATTGAAAATCAGGTATTCAATAAATATTATTTTCTTCTTATAATGCCAATCTAAAGAATTTAGACTTAATTTTCTCTAGGGAAAGTTGAAATACTAAAGATATTTAGGCTGGGGACCTTTGTTTTAGAAAGTGAACTCTGTTCACATTGTAAGGAAAAATTAGATAATAAACTTGGAGGAGAAAGGCTGGAGACAAGGCCTATATGGAGACTGGTTTAATAGTTCAAGTAAAAAAGGGAGTCTGAATTAGAGCAACAGAAATGGAGGCAGAGAAGAGTCCTTTTCAGAGACCAGAGTAGGCTATTAAAGACTCACTGGAAAGAGAAAGTGAGAAAGAGGAAAAGCCAAGGATGACTCTGAAGTCTTTAGGTAGGTAAATTATTGACTGCTGATGCCACTAATGAAAAGAATAATTACACAGGAGGAACAGATTTGAGATTGGGGAAGGTGACAAATAAGTACAATCAGTTTTAGAAATAACTGAGTCTGACTGCGATTTGTACATTCATTTGAAAGTATCCAAGAGAGGACAGAAAAATTACAACTATACAAGAATATTTGGGAAGTATGGTGTATAGGCTGAAGCCACTGAAATGGGTGAGCCTGCTAAGGAAAAGAGGGCTGAAAATGGAACCCTAAGAAACAGCAACATTTAAAATGATAAATAAATGAAGATAAATGAATTTCAGGAGATTCTAGAAAAATCAGTTTCAGAGAAATCAAGAGAGGAGATTATTTCAAGAAGAAAAGGGTGAAAAATAGTACAAGTGTTTCAAAGATTTCATATATGATTCCCTCAGACATTTTCTTTTTCTCTTAATTCCTGAAGTAACACAGTTCCTATAACACTAATTTTGATACTCCATTACCAAACACTGTTTTTTAATTGTATTTTTATTTAACACATATTGGGTATCTATTTCTGTAAGGCTCTATGGGACATACAAATTTGAACCAAAAAACCTAAGGATAGGTGAAGGAAGCATGGTATTGTAGAAAGAACAGAGTTGAAGGACAAACTCCAATTCTGAATCTTACTACCTTTATGACCTAGAGCAACTTATTTAACTGCTTGTGTCTTAATTTACTTACATATAAAATAATAACAATAACTATCATTTTTAAACCTTTACTGCCAGGTACTATGCTAGGCCCTTAATGTACTTTACCCCATAACCTCCTTACAACCCTAGAAGAGATATCATTATGTCCAATTTATAAGAAAAATGGAATTCTGTGAGATTAACTAATGTACCAAAGAGTCACTGCTAATAAGTGCAGATCTGAGAATTTTAATGTGATTCTAGGCCTACACTGAATTTTCTGGGTATGTGAATATTAACCAGTACTCAGTAAATGTTCCCTTCGTCTGGTAAGTTTTATGTGTGCATGCTCTTCTTTCTTCTGACCTAGATAAAACATTCTAGGAGGAAAAGGTGTTTTCCATCAGCACTTGGCATATACCCATAATAGTACCCAGTAAATATCCATCTATGAAATAAATAGAAATTTGTTTTGAGGCACTCATTTCCCAAATATTCCATATAATTAAATTTCAAGGCAAACAGTTTAATATTACATAATGCTTTTCTGAAATATATCCCTCATGTAACTGTGGATTCAATTATAATCTCAACACACCAAACTGTAAAAGGGCAACTTATGCATATAAATTCCTTCAGAAACATTCAATTACTTCCAGGAAAGTATTATTTTAAAGTTTAGCACAGTCCCAAATTTGAGAAATGAGTAAATTACTGTTTCAATTACCTCTTAAATTTTTTTATCTCTATTTAAATTGTAAAGATAAGGGCTGAAATCCCATTTTTCATAATGAATTATAATAAACTGCTTTAAAATTGGTCTAAATAGGGTCAAAGGTCAGGATTTAGAAAACTACTCCAATCTCTAGCCCAGAGGAATTAAAAAAGAATTTAGACACAAAAGTCACCTAGTTCAAAAAATAAATGAACTCACTCCAGTCAACGCTCAATGCTCCATTCCATTCATTCCATAAATCTTTCTTTTTTTTTTTTTTTTTTTTGAGACGGAGTCTCACTCTGTCGCCCAGGCTAGAGTGCAGTGGCCGGATCGCAGCTCACTGCAAGCTCCGCCTCCCGGGTTTACGCCATTCTCCTCCCTCAGCCTCCCGAGTAGCTGGGACTACAGGCGCCCGCCACCTCGCCCGGCTAGTTTTTTCTTTTTTGTATTTTTTTAGTAGAGACGGGGTTTCACCGTGTTCGCCAGGATGGTCTCGATCTCCTGACCTCGTGATCCACCCGTCTCGGCCTCCCAAAGTGCTCCATAAATCTTTCTAAAGTGAGTGACAGGCACTAGAGTAGGCTCCTATGATAGATTAGTAAGACACAGACCCTTCCGTCTAGGACTTCTCAGTTTAATGAGACATTTGCATAGATAATACGTGATAAACAAGGCAGGGAGCACCAAGAGAGATGACTTAGGAGATGGGGAATTCTTCAAAGGGGTGATGTCTGAGATAAGCCTTGAAAGATGAGCAGAAGAAAGGGAATTATAGGCTTAGACAACTGTGTGATCAAAGACATGGAGGATGAAAGACCGTACTATCTTTGAGAAACAATTCATAGTTTGGCTACTTGGAGAGCAGTAATGGGAGATGCGGCTATAAGTAGGGTTGGTTTGGATCAGTTTGCTGAAGACCTTGCATATCATAGTAAACGGTTGAGATTTCATCTTATAGTCAATGGAGGCCATGGCAGATTTTTGATAAGGGGAATGAAAGCAAACAAAATAAACTGGAGGGAAGAGAAACAAGAAACATCCTCCTTCTCACCTCTTCACCCTTGTTTCTCCCCTCCCCCCAACCTGACCATATAACTATGAAAGAAAAAACCAGAATCTCAGAACCCCAAACTCGCTATATCAAAGGGAACATTAAGCTTGGTAACTGAATCACACAAAAACAAAAAACAAACAAAAAACCCCTGCCTTTTGTTCCCAGACAGCTTAGTTTCAGATTATGACAGTAAATGTAGATTTACTGAGTGAGAGAAGTGCACAATTGACTTTTCCTCTACCCCTTTTCATGTGTATAATGTAGATTCACTCAGCTGTAATCAAAGCCTCACAAGAATGTAACCATTTGGCTCATTGTCTGCCCTCCTCCTCTTTTTTCCCCTTCCTCTTTCCCCTTCTGCTTGTTCTTTCCCTTTTAAATACTGAAGTCCTCAAAACCCTCTTTGGAAAAAGCATGGGGCATGGATCCTATTGTAACTTGTATTTCTTTTCCCTGGGCATGTCATCAACCTTGGCAAAACAAACCCGAATCAGTTGAGATCTGCCTCAGTCACGTTTTCGTTAACATAACCAATGCCAGATTTTAATAAAAGGAAAATTAAATGCAATTATCTTTTAGGCTCCATGGGGAATAAAAATGAATAACACAGGACCTAGAATCTCAAAAAGATTACAATTTAGTGGGAACAAAGGTATATATGAAACTAATTTTTGTAGCAGTCAGAATGTGTAAGATGCCATATCAAAAACTTAAGTAAAAGTGAGATTCAGAGAAGCTGATGAATAATCATAATGTAGAGAATCAATTTAATTTAACAAGTACGTGTTGAGTCTATAATGTTGAATAGAGGAGAGGCACATGTTTGCCCCATTTTTGGTGTTTCTTTCCATGCCCAGAAAGCTCTACTAACACATATTCCTGGAATCATTCTGCTCTGTCATTCATTCCTCCCTAGGGCATATGGATGGTGACATCTTGAACTGTAGTTTCCATAATCCGCACATGTTGTAGGAGGGACCTAATGGGAGGTAATTTACTCATGGGGGCAGTTACCCTCATGCAGTTCTAGTGATAGTGAGTTCTCGCGAGATCTGATGGTTTTATAGAGAGCCTTTCCCCCTTTGCTCTGCACTTTTCTCTCCTGCCACCTTGTGAAGAAAGACATGCTTGCTTCCCCTTCCACCATGACTGTAAGTTTCCTGAGGCCTTCCCAGCCATGAGGAACTGTGAGTCAATTAAACCTCTTTCCTTTATAAATTAACTAGTCTCAGGTATTTCTTCAGAGCATGAGAATGGACTAATACAGATGGTAAAATTGAGATGAATAACCAGGCATGCTGGCTCACCTCTTCCCCTTCCTCTTGGGAGCTGGCAGAGAGTGGTGTTCTGCATTCTCTTTGTCACTTCAGAACCAGTGCCTGGTCTCCCAAGGGAGGCCTGTCATTTTTCCACTACTGCAATTAGTGGATGGGTATTACATCTGCCTAATTCTAAGGTTCAGATAAGCCATGTCCTCCAAGAGCCGTTTTTCCTTTCCAGTAATGAACAGCATGACCATATATCCCAGTTCGTGCATGTTGGGCTAGTATCTCACCAGGTTAGTGTGCCTTTCACTCTCAGAAGCATCCTATTTTGAGGATAAATTATAATCTCACCCTAGTAATAAAGGTGACATTCTGATCTCTATTTATGTCTTACTCCTCTGTCAATCTCTAAATTGGTTCAAATTGAGGTGGAGAATACAGAAGTATCATCTGTAGGAAATTCAAAGGTGAGTAAGCCACAATATTAGTCTTCATGATGCTTCTTATAAGAAAATCAGAGGTATAAAAATAGAAATAAGTATGTGAGTATAAACTACAATTTGACTATGTATCCCCTCCAAAACTCATTTTGGAATTTAATCCCCAATGTGGCAGTATTGAGACATGGAGCCTTTTTTTTTTCTCTGAGACGGAGTCTTGCTCTTCTCTAGCCCAGGCTGGAGTGCAATGGCGCGAGCTCGGCTCACTGCTACCTCTGCCTCCTGGGTCCCGGTTCAAGCAACTCTCCTGCCCCAGCCTCCCGAGTAGCTGGGATTACAGGAATGCACCACCATGCCCAGCTAATTTTTGTATTTTTAGTAGAGACAGGGTTACACTATGTTGGCCAGGCTAGTCTTATACTCCTAACCTCATGACCACCCCACCTCGGCCTCCAAAAGTGCTGGGATTACAGGCATGAGCCACCGTGCCCTGCCAATGTGGAGCCTTTAACAGGTGATTGGGTGACGAGGGCTTTGCCCTCATGAATGGATTAATTCATTCATGGATTAGTGGATTAGAAGGTTAATGAATTAATGGCTTATCACGGGAGTAGGACTCACAACTTTATAAAAGGAAGAGAGACCTCAGCTTCCATACCCAGCCCTCTTGCTATGTGATGCCTTGCGCCACCTCAGGACTCAGCAGAGAATCCCCAACAGCAAGAAGGTCCTCACCGGACATGGTCTCTATAACTTTAATAAATAAATTCATTTTCTTTACAAATTACCCAATTTCAGGTATTCTAAGTGACAGAAAACAAAGTATGGTACAGGAAAGTATGAGGGTTTAAATGAGGGTGGGAGATCACACAGGGTTTGGAACCTTGGGAAGGTTCCTCATCAGTCCAAGATATGCATGTCATGTTACCCATTCCAGTTATTTATATGCAGGTCATCTTCCCTACTGGCTTACATGATTCTCCAGGGCAGAAAAGTGGATCCTATTCATCTTGGACTTATCCATTGTCCTTTGTTACTTATCCACATAAGAGGTAATCAAATAGTTAAATGGAAATAAATGAATGGAGAAGTAGCATTTGAGTTGGCCCTTAAATGATTAGAAGGACATGTATAGCCAATCAGAGGGGCCACTCTAAGCAAAGGAAGCATCATTTGTCCTATGCCTGGGGTTTCTCAACCTCCACACTATTGATACTTTGGGCTGGATAATTCTGTGGGTGGGGATAAGATGACTGTCCTGTGCAGGGGAGGATATTCATTAGCATCCCTTCTCTGGCCTCTACCCACTAGACATCAGTAGCAACACCATCCTACCTCCATTGAGATAACCAAAATTGTCTCTAGACATTGCCAAATGTCTCATAAGAAGCCAATCATTCATTTCTCTGCCCTCAACCACTTCCATTTAGAACTACTGGCCTAGAGGAAACACAATAACATTGAGTGACACTAGTGTATAAGATGATTCTATACTAGGTGCTGTGGGAATCCACAAAATAAAAGACATATATCCTTCTACTAAGAAGACAGAATGTGTTATGTGTAAAAAATAGATGCAAAAAAATGCTACCAGAATATCAAGGGCAGGGGAATTAATATTAAATTTAATATGAGCTAAAATTGTGCTTTTTACATTTGGAAGCGAAGGAAGAGGCAAGAAGTGGGTGCTAAGACAGGATAGCTTGTGGAGAGTCTCAGATAGCATCTTAACAAAGTTTTTGAACAAAGGAATAATGTGAAGACCTGTGTTAAATGGACAGAATAATATTTTCTTGGGGAAGCAGATTTAGAACAATATAAATATATCAAGCATTTAATAATACAGATTTTGATAATAAAAACCTTTCTACCACCCTTCATGTTAAAAATTAAAACCTAATTACATGTTAGTAACAATAATAAACATAAAAAGTATATAGTAAATATAATAAAGTATAGAAATCACAATATGTGGTACCTCAGGTGGTGGCAGTCTGATTGTGCAAGCTTCTATACTTAGACAAACTTGAGTTTCTGTTACATTGATGTTTAATACTGAAAATAAAATATTTAACTGTGAACTATTTGGAATTATTACTCTACTATTAAATGAAGTATTTTAGTAACAAAGGAAACTAACTTATTCAAGTCAAAAATAAGAACAGATTTTTTTCCGCACATGGTAAAATTCAAATAATAACCACTTAATATTTGACAGTTTACAGATGAGACATCTAAAAGAGGACAAAGGTATGAAACAGCATGAATATGTGTGTGGGGTGAGGTCACAGGCAAGGTTACAATAAGAAAAATGAAACATCCCACAGTTAAGAGAAAAATCCAACAAATACCTTACACAAATCTGATTTATATTATATATATATATATATATATATATATATGGAGATTGTCCTGTTCTGTAATCTAAAGAGGTATCACACCATGTTTCTGACTTGAGTAGTCTTTTACTAACAAATAACCTCAAATATACTGGCAGATATATTCTGGATCTCCCAGAGCCTTGAAGTCCTAGAGTCTTGAAGTCTTTACCTTTCTTTTTCATAAAGAAAACTACTTCTGAAATGTAAGGATAGTGGGGACTTTGGAAGGGTTAGTACATGAAGAAAGCATGAGGGGGATTCTGAGGTGCTCTTAATGTTGTTTCTTGATCTTGAGAACTGGTTACAAGAATGTTTAGTTTGTTAAAATTCAATGAGATAGACACTTAAAATTTGTCATAGTGTATTACATTTCAATAAAAGTAAAAAAAAAAATCCTAACACAGGAGTGAGGAATTTTCCTCTCCTAAACTGTTATTTTTAATCCCTACAGCTGTAGCGTCATGACAGTGTTTGGAGATGAAACTAGATGTAGGTAATGAACCTATTAACCCAGAGGTCGGGCACACTGACTGACACTACACAAATGAAACATAAAACTAGTTCAAGGAGAGCAAATAGGCTTTAGCTGGAAAGTCAAACCAGATCTAATAGCTGTAGATTACAGGTAAGGATTTTAAGGCTATGCCCAAATGATGTGAGAAGCTACCATGATTGATTAATAATGTCTACGGTGGTGACTCAAGATTCTCATCTATCTGCTATCTCTGTACTACTGTTCAGGAAAGTGTCTATCTGAAACACAACCATGCAAATCAATGAAAGAACTGGATTAGGCTATCTAGTAAACTGTACACTTTAGATCATCTGTGTCTCTTTTTACAATTTTTTAAGGAAAAAAGAATCCTATTCTTACAAGAAATAAAGCTTTGACTTACAGCAGTACTAAAGAATTTTTGATGATATGATTCTGGAAGCTATACATTATAAATGCCTACAGAATTAAACTCCTTCACAGTCATGATTTTCTTTAAGTAGAGAAAATAAAAATATAGCTTTTTCCAATTAAGATGAATTTTTCTCATACAGTTTAGAATGTACATTTTGAACAAGAAGTGATTTCCCAGGTGAAATTCTGATTACAATAATATCTAATTAAGGTCTTATACAACCTGATTAATCAATACTTATACAACCCAATGATCTATGTTATCAGTTTTTTTGTTTTGTTTTGTTTTGTTTTTTTGTTTTTTTTTTTGGAAATAGGGTCTTGCTCTGTCACCCAGGCTGGAGTGCAGTGGCACAATCATGGCTCACTGCAGCCTCAACCTCCTGTGCTCAACTGGCCCTCCACTTCAGCCTCCCAAGCAGCTGGGGCTACAGGCGTGGTACCTGGCTAATAATTTTGTAGAGATAGGGTCTCACCATGTTGCCCAGGCTGGTCTTGAACTCGTGGGCTCAAACAATCTACCTACCTCGGCCTCCCAAAGTGTTGGAATTACAGGCATGAGCCACCGTGCCCAGCATATGATACTGTTTTCTTCAGCAACTATGAATTATATTACCTATTGACTTACGCATTTTTACTTACCAACAGCACTTTGTTTTCCCATCTGAGAAAGAAAATCTCTTCCTTAAAAAATTCACAGAATATGCCATATTATTACAACTCATAATCATGCTTGATATTTATAACTATGCTTGATGTAAAATTAACAAAGCTAAAGAAAATATTTTAAAATTCAGTTGTTATATACAGTAATATCTGATGACAGCTGAAAAAATATAATCATTCAGAAGGTATCTCTTCAATTAAAAGGATGGAAATACCAATTCTTCCCCCAAATATCTATTTCCTGCTATGAAATATTTAGAAAACAGTCAGACTTTAAGAAAAATTCGGGATAGCTTCCCAGTTTTAACAGTATTGTGTTCATTTTATCATACTGCTTTGTAACTTACATTTATTCCTAAGTATCAAGTATTATATAGTAATTTTTTAAAAGAAACATCAGGTCTCTGTATATAATCCCAAAGTAAAGAAATGACATTTATGTTGTTGTGGGCTTGCTTGAGATTGCCTAGTTGGGTCAGTTTTAAGAATTATTTTCTAAAAATTATATATCTTAAAATTAAGAACAGATGCACATTGATATGGTTTAGCTGTGTCCCCACCTGAATCTCGAATTGTAGTTTCCATAATTCCCACATGTTGTGAGAAGGATCCGGTGGGAGATGATTGAATCATGGGGGTGGGGCTTTCCTGTGCTGTTTTTGTGATAGTGAATAAGTCTCATGAGATCTGATGGTTTTATAAAGGGGATTTCCCATGAGCACGCTCTCTTGCTTGCTGCCAAGTAATACATCCCTTTGCTTTTCCTTTGTCTTCCACCATGATTGTGTGAGGCCTCTCCAGCCATGTGGAACTGTGAATCCACTAAACCTTTCCTTTATAAATTAACCCAGTCACCAGTATGTCTTTATTAGCAGCATGAGAACAGACTAATACACACATAACAGAAATAATCTAGTTCAGAAAGCCTCAAAGACTAAAAAGATAAAGTTACCTTGTATCAAGAGATGGCCAGTTCTATTCCAGGCTGGAGCAAGTCTAGCCGTGAATGAATATGAAAGGCAGTTCTGAAGAATTACAGGAATTACTCTTTGTGGAGCCTCCATCTAAATATATTAAATGGCAAAATATGGACAAATTTAGAGCAATTGCTGTGTATGTATATACTAATAGGAAATGACTGCCCATTTAGATCACCACCCAACAAACTGGGGTATTCTAGGTAAAAATTATAGCCATTGCTAGAGCTAATCCTATCTGGTTCTAACGTTAAAGAAGTGTTCAAATATATTCACTTCAAAACCACTACTATTGTCATACTATCATGGCCAAATACTACCTGCTTACCCTGGCCAATTAGTCTAAATCTTGAGAATTCTATGCTAAAAACCTTGATCTTTACTTTGTATTCTACTCCACAAAGAGAAATCCAAACGAGGACAAACTTGTAATAGTTCTCATTATTGTTCACTCTGTTCCTGGACCAAACTGAGGGTCGGGCTGCTATTTCCTGTGGCCCAATAACAAGATGCAAATGAACTGGGGAGGAAGAGAGTTTTTATTTTCTGCAACTGGTTACAGGGAGAAGGCCTGGAAATTATTGCCAGACCAACTCAAAATTACAAAGTTTTCCAGAGCTTATATACCTTCTAAGCTATATGTCTATATAAGTGTGCATTTATCTAAAGACATAAGTGATTAACTTCTTTTAATCTATAACTAAGGTCTGAGTCCTGAAGACTTGCTTCTGGAGCCTCAGTAAGTTTACTTAATCTAAATGGGTCTAGGTACTGGGGTGATTACCCTTATCTTGTCTCCTGCTAAATCATAAAGGTTTGGGGAGTTCCTTTAGACCCCAATAAACTTGTTTGTGGAGGCCTAGGGAGTTTCTTCAGCCTCACAATAAAACTTGTTTAATCCTAACAGGGTCCTGTTAAGAATTCCTTCATTATCTTGTCATGCTTCAAGGCCCAGGAGAAGCCTAGGCAAAACTCTTGGTGGGTTCTTTGTTACATTTCAGCCTTTGTATAAGGGCATAGGCTCAATTAGCTTTTAATGTTTAACCTTGCTACTCAGGCAGTGCTGGAACAGTTGTAATGGAGGCCTGAGTTAGTGAGACCTTGCCTGCCACAACTGTAGAAAACAATACATACTTGCATGGGCAGACATGCAACCAAGAGAATATCTCTACTTGTATAATACACAATTAATTTTAAAAATTAAGATTTTTCACTTATAGTTAAGACCAATAAGTAATAGGAACCAGATTTATCCTCCCACTTGAAACACCTAAAACACCAGCCAAGCTATATGAAATAACAGTTCACAAGATATCAGACATCAGGCAACAAAGAAAAGTGATCCCCAAAAGATGGGAAATGAACAAGATAAGCCCTAGGATTTCCCCAGCTTCTTGATGATAGAGGGTTTCTAGGCTGCAGTATAGAGCAGGGGAACCTAGGAAGAGGCCAGGAGTCTCCCTGAATTAAGGAGACAGAGCTGAAAGTCAAGGAAGCTAGAGGTTTCAGTGCAAAGTATGGGAGAGGAAAGAGCTGCACAAAAAGCAAACTCTGGAGGTCAACAGAGTCAGCTGAGTATTGATTAGCACAGACATGTGAGGAAGCTACCCAAGGCTGGAGAAAGAGCCAAGGCTGTTTGATAAACATCCTTGAAAATACAGTCCAGAAAAAATTGCTGCCTTTGCCTCTGTGAAAAATGACATGCAGAACCATGAGAAAGTCGAGGAAAATTGTCTCCCGATATTATCCATCTCTAAGTTTTGTACCATTTTGACTTCTGATGAATGTTTCCAGGACATAACTGAATGATCTGTTGGCAGAGGATGGAGCCAAATTTCTCCAGTTTGTCTCATACATAATTTAATTAAGGCTACTATCATTGGGACTCCATAATGCTGACCTCAAACATGGCCCTAGGGGCCCAGACCCAAACAGTTGAATAAATCCCATAAACCACCAGGGTCTTCCTTAGAGAGCTAGGTGGATTTCTCATCTTAATTTTTGTATTGACTTTCTCTATGGCCCAAGGAATTAATTCAGATACAGCAAAATCTATCAGCACAGACTCAGCCTTGGCATGCAAGGAGGAATTATGGGGCAATTCTGTCATTCATAGCCATCCTGGTTGGTGACCTGGATAACTTGCAGTGCAAAGATGGTGTGAGTCATCACTTCAGCTAAAGTCAGGGACAAATTCTCTACCACCTTTTCTATGTGAGTGACTCCCATCGCAGGGAAAACTGCTTTCAGGATGTGCATGAAAAATGGATTGTTATCTCTCTAAGAAACTCCTCCAAAATAACCAAGGGCAGTCTCGTTTTGGAGAGTTTGCGGCAATTGTCTAAGGGCTACAAACAGAACTTCAAGGAGAAACAGACGAATTCATAATTATAGGTAAAGACTTCAATACTACTCTCTTAATAACTGATACAAGTGAACAGAACATAAGTGAGAATATAGCAGACTTAAAAACACTATCAACCAATGTGACCCAATAAACATTTATAGAATTCTTGATAACACATTTATGGAATACTTATTCTTCTCAAATGGACAAGGAACATTTACTAAGATAGACTATATTCTGGGGCATAAAATAACCTCAATTAATTTAAAAAGATTCAAGTTATAAAGAACGTATTCTCTAACAACAACTACACTGGAAATCAATAGCAGAAAGATCCCTGGAAAATCTTCAAATATTCAGAAACTATATAACACACTTCAAAATAACCCATAGATCAAAAAAGAAATCAAACAGAAATTATAACATATTTTTAACTGAAGAAAATCAAAATAAAATGTGTTTAGGAAGAAATGTATAGCACGAATGTGTTTAGAAGAAATGTCTCTATATTACAAAACAAAGAAATTCTCAAAGCAATGACCTCAGCTTCCACATTAAGAAATTAGAAAAATAAGACCTATAAGATTACCAAGGGCAGAGACTTTATCTGGTTCACAGCTTCATCGCCAGTATCAAGTACAATGCTTGACATGTTACAGATGTTCAATAAATATCTGCTGATTATGATTATGTGAAAAGTATTCATATAAAGAAAAACTGAGCATAACCATAACGGCTCAATGAGGGTAGAAAAACAAGTGATACTGGAAAAAGGCTTGTGAATAATAAAGAATTCAGGGTTGAAAAGTCTAGTGAAGGTAACAAAAATTTAGTTTATAGGAATGGAAACTGAGATAAATGGAAAAAGGATAAGAGTGTAAACAGAAAAATGTTAAACATTTTGGAGATGTGACACCTTGTACTGATGAAGTCACAGGTGTGAATTAACAAGGTGGAAGAAAAATAAAGTACAAAGCATTTTTATTATTGTATAAGGACTATGGGTGACATTTTCTTAATTTTTCGTTTTTTCTTATAAAGTACACAAAAAAATGATGGTGCTTACTATAAATAATGCTTTATTAAATCAATACAGTAAGTCCTCATTTAATGTCATTGATAAGTTCTTACAAACCATGACTTTCAGCGAAATGACATATAACAAAACCAATTTTGTTATATTGGTTTTGGCTATTGCTAAAACTATAGGCTAACTGATACAATTAAAAGTTCCTATGGCATAGTTCTGGTCACAAAAAATCACTAAGCTTTTAAATAAAGACCAAAAACACTTGTAATATTAACATTGAAATAAATGTAAGCTATACATACATTTAAGAAAG
This sequence comes from Rhinopithecus roxellana, assembly GCF_007565055.1. Taxonomy (NCBI): domain Eukaryota; kingdom Metazoa; phylum Chordata; class Mammalia; order Primates; family Cercopithecidae; genus Rhinopithecus; species Rhinopithecus roxellana. The sequence goes on along the minus strand of NC_044569.1, from coordinate 34,111,361 downwards.
ATTAATAAAAACAAGTAAGAATTATTCACCCAATTTTTGGTGAATCAGTGAATGACAGTGGTAGTAGTGGTGGTGGGTAAAATCAAAGAATAAATGTTTGCAAAGTGAAAATTTTAAGGAGCACCTCCTACTACCACATAGTTCAAAACAATCACAAATATGACAGGCTCCCTGAGTGCTTTCGTACCGCATCATTTACTGTAGTGCATCTGTATGATTATTGTACACTTTATGAACATTTATTTTATAATAATTTGTATTTGTGCATCAATTTATTCATTCATTTTCCAACTAGCTTATTCTAGTTCAGGGTGGTGGGTGGCCAGAGCCTATCCTGGTAGCTCTAGGTGCAAGGTGGGCACCAGCCCTGGACAGGACTCCATTCCATTGCAGGGCAAACACACACATACCCACCCTTACTCAGCCTGGGACACTTTATACATGCCAATTCCCTTAATGTGTGCATATCTGGGATGTGGGAGGAACCCGGAGTATAAAAAGAAAACCCACTCAGACAAGGGAAGAAGGTGCAAACCACACAGACAGTGGCCTTGACTGGGAACTGAATTATTTTCCTTTCTTATTAATGTTATATTGAAACAATGTTGAACAAAATTATTTTATTCAAGGATCTGCTATACTAAAATGTTACCTATTCTTAGGCCTTAATAAATAATAGAATTTGGTAGAGATTGCTTAAAGACCCAAGTCCTAGTTCTAGGTGAACGACATACTGTAAATCTGGTTCTCATAGCTAGCTTGTAAATGGCCTTTCAAGATAACCAGAATCCTTAGATGACCAAAGACTTGTCTCAGTAAAAAGATGTAAACATATTCTTTCCTCATTGCTCTTGAATAATACTGTTTTCCCACAGAATGTAACTGATGGCCAGAACCAGCTTTTCAGGTCATTCAAAGATTTCTCAGGGAACTGGAAAGTGTTACTGAAATTTTACTTGCCTAGGACCTAAAGGCAACATCTCATTTTAAAGATGACTAGAAACCTCATTATCCCAAACTCTACTAGACTTAGGAACAGAGGCCAGCAGTAACAGCTAGATGGGCTTCTGGGATAACCAATGACAGTGTCTCAGAGTTACATGCAGAGGCATGAAGAGAGGTCTAGTCAAGGCTCCATGACTCAAATTACTGAGACACAGAGGGGTCTCAGTAAATGAATACTAACCACTGTATTCATCTTTCTCTTTGTGAAGATCCAGAAGCTCATCACCATGTAGAATACAATCTATAATGTTTTATTTCTCTACATATTAGCTATATCATATGGGCAATAATCTCATCTCTCTGGGTTTATCTGTGCAAATGATGAGATTCACTTATTTGAAGATGTATATGGCAAAAAAGATTATGCCACATAAAATGCCTGAAATAAAGCATCCAACAAAAAAGCCTCTTCTCCTCTTTCTACACTAAATGTGCACATAATAATTGTTAGGAAAAATTTGTTGGGTTCTTTCATATGTATAACAATAATCTGTGAGAAAGATACTCCAGTTTTTGTTTGTTGACAAAAGGAGTGGAACATACAATCACTATAAACAACATACGGTATTAATATCATTTTTTAACACTTACCTTAGCTCCATATTTTTCAACATAGGCGTTAAGTTTTCTTGCTTTATAAAATGGTATCTGTAACAAAAATCCACATTTATAAAAAGTACTTAACATAAATATATAATTAAATAATGCAACAAAGAAAGATTTTAAGCATTATTCTGCAGAGGGCAAAGAATCAGGCCATCATCCAATTAGCATTTGTGCCTTGGAGAAGAAGTGATGATCATTTTCTCCCTGAATTGGAATCTGTGGGCACATTTTCAAAGTGAGGAAAGCCTTTCTAGGAGTGACATGACCCCAGTATCCATATAAAGGAAAAGGCCAATAAATTTTGTATAATAAATACTTAACACGTTTCTTAATATATAATTCTTAGGCATGAATAAGGAAAATAGACATAAATGGAAGACCATGTTCAAAGGCTTAAGTGCTCCAACTCATTAATAAAAAGAATATAAAGTAAAGGAAAATATTATTTGTAACCTAACAGACTGACAACTATTTAAAGGCCTGAATATCTACAGCATTCACGAGGGTATGGAAAAACAGGTTTTCTTCCAGACTATCTGTTAACATACAATCCAGCAAAAAGCTTTTCAGACAGCAATTTAGCAGTATCTATATTATAGTTTCAAGTGCATTACAACCTATCTCTAAAACTGTAACCGACAAACTATCAGACAAAAGTGATACAATTTCAATGATGCTTTCTGAAACACTGTAACAGCACAGACTCAGATGTGCACTGGAAAGTATTAAGTAAATTACCATACATCCATACAATGAAGTATTTCACAGCCTTAAAAAATGAGGAAGATATGTGTACTGACATGGAAAGATATCCAGGAAAGGCTGTTAAAGGGGAAATGAATGGCAAGTTTCAAAACAGTATGTATGCAATCCCATTTTCTACTTGTAAACATCAACTTTTTTTTTTTTTTACAGAATACCTTTGTAAGAAAGCAATACATTTTTTAAAAAACAGAGAGCTAAGAGGAAACTCTTATCACCCTTGCTTAAATTAAATTCACATACTTGAATTTACTAGCACTCTAAAATAATGTCCTTGTTCCATAAAGATGTTTAGGTAGAAAAAGATATGAATAAGATATTAATTTACTTGTTCACCAACAGCTTGCCTTTTAAAAAAACTATATTAAGAATAAGAAAATAGGCCAGGCGCGGTGGCTCAAGCCTGTAATCCCAGCACTTTGGGAGGCCGAGACGGGCGGATCACGAGGTCAGGAGATCGAGACCATCCTGGCTAACACAGTGAAACCCCGTCTCTACTACAAAAATAGAAAAAGCTAGCCGGGCGAGGTGACGGGCGCCTGTAGTCCTAGCTACTCGGGAGGCTGAGGCAGGAGAATGGCGTAAACCCAGGAGGCGGAGCTTGCAGTGAGCTGAGATCCGGCCACTGCACTCCAGCCTGGGCGACAGAGCGAGACTCCGTCTCAAAAAAAAAAAAAAAAAAAAGAATAAGAAAATATGGCTGGGCATGGTGGCTCAAGCCTGTAATCTAAGCACTTTGAAAGGTCAAGGTGGGAGGATTGCTTGAGCTCAGGAGTTCGAGACCTGCCTGGGAAACATGGGGAAATCCTCTCTCTACACAAAAGACAAAAAATTAGCTGTGCATGTTGGCGTGCACCTGTAGTCCCAGCTACTCAAGAGGCTGATGGAGGAGGATTGCTTGAGTCTGGGAGGTGGAAGTAGCAGTGAGTTGAGACGGAGCCACTGCACTGCAGCCTGGTCAAGAGAGCCATACCCTGTCTCAAAAAAAGGAAGGAAAGAAGGGAGGGAGGAAAGGAGGGAGGGAGGGAAAATACGACATGGACATATAACCAAGACCTAGGAGAAAAATAAAAGAACTAAACTTTGAATAAAATATGATAAAATATATCAAGCCCATACTATCTTAAAAATTATACTGTAGCACGTTTTATTCATTAATAGTCTTTATCTTAGCATTTATAATGAGAAAAATAAATGTTAAATTAGAACCACAAAAATGGATTTTACACATCAGGCGTTTCAGTATTAGTTTGTTAATAATCCAATTAACCTATAACACATTTTGATTAATCAATTAATCCTCATAAACATCTTAACTTTAGCTATAATACATAAATTATTATTTATCAATATTGTTCTCAACTAGTAATAACATTTCAAAAATATTAAAATACTAACCGCCATCACCACCCAAATTTGGTTTAATATTCCAGACACAGGCGATGCAAGAATATCTTGATGCAAAAACAGCAATTGCCTGTGGAGATGAAATATATTACAAAGTGGACTTGCTCACTGATATGATTTGGTTCTGTGTCCCCACCCAAATCTCACGTTGAATTATAATCCCCAGTGTTGGCAGAGGGACCCAGTGGGAAGTGATTGGATCGTGGGGCAGATTTCCCCACTGCTGTTCTTGTGATAGTCAGTTCTCATTAGATCTTGTTTAAAAGTGTGTAGCACTTCCTCCCCGCACCTCTCTCTCTTGCTGCCTTTAGAAGAAGGTGCTTGCTTCCCCTTTACCCTTCTGACATGATTGTAAGTTTCCTGAGGCCTCCAATCATGCTTCCTGTTAAGCTTGCGGAACTGTGAGTCAGTTAAACCTCTTTTCTTCATAAATTATCCAGTCTTAGGTAATTCTTTACAACAGTGTGAAAACAGACTAATACACTCACTGTCTGTTCTTTATTGCAACATTTTAAACATTTGCTTAGCTAAAATGTTAAGTTTCTCCTAGGCAACAATTGTGTTAGCGACTTTCTCTCCTCACACTTAGCATAGCACCTTGAACAGTGTAGGTGTAGGTACTCAGGCAATATTTGAATTAAGAGAATTAGGAAGTTTTAGATACTAATACTAACATGAGAACTTGTCCCTGCATCTGAATTTCCTAACCTCTTTCATCTGTGAACCTAAATTTATCTTTTAGAACTCAAGTTTTGTCCTAAATACTTGAAGAAATCTACACACAGTGAAGAATCTATCTCTTTTAACTCCTATTTCTTCCATGTTTCCTTTTTAAAAAAAAAAAGGTGGTAGGCAGGGGACACCAGAGGCAAGAGTCTAAGGATTCACCTGTCAGTGAAGTTACCAACCACTTAAACATTTAGAACTACTGACTAAATCCTTTTCCTTCAGAAAGGAAATTCTTCCCAAGCCAGAAAGAACTAGGTAGTGGTTTCAACAGCCAAATGAACTTAAAACAAACATCATCAGAACCAAATTACCATTAATAATTTCATTTCAAGGTTCAAGGGAAAGATAGGAAAAATACAAAAAGAATACAACTTGAAATCTGAAAACCTTCAACATTACTAATCATCAAAGAAACAAATTAAAATAACCATTAGGATGTATATAGGGTTACCTTGAAAACCAGCATAGGCCAATCTGTTTCTGGTGGCTTCATATTTGTTGGAACCCAGGTGTATCAGGTACTTGCCTTGGCAAGGCCTGCCATTATCTGACACAGCCAAATGCTAATAGAGAGAGCTCTGCAATCTCTATTCAAGACTCTCTGTCAATTACCACCAGGGTGAGTTAAGATAACCCCACTCTGTGGGCATGGCTACCTTCAATTTGAGGGCAAACAGAAGAAAAACCTCACTTTAGGTTTTCTACCTATTTTAATATTTCCAAAAGGAGTCACAGATTAAGTCCTTAACAGGTATCAAATTATACTTTAGCAGGAAGGGTACAGGCTCCCTGATGCCCTTGGGTGGGAAAATATGCAATAGAGAGAAGAAAAACTTTGTAAATAAGAGGAAAATGAAGGACACCCCAAAAGTGGCTTCCTTATTTCTTGCCTCTGGGTATCTTCTAGTTGTTTGTTCTTCCCTAAGCAATTCATTTAAATATAGAATCTTCTCATGTGTTCTATGACTCTTCCTTTGAGTGCCTCAAACAATTTAAAGGAAGGTCCTCAGTAATCATGGAATTATACTTTAGGTTTCCTCTAAGCTGTTTTTTTCTTTTCTTCTTTTTTTTTTTTTTTTTGAGATGGAGTCTCACTCTGTTGCTCAGGCTAGAGTGCAGTGGCACGGTCTTGGCTCACGGCAACCTCTACCTCCTGGGTTCAAGCGATTCAACTTCAAGCGATTCAACTGCCTCAGCCTCCTGAGTAGCTGGGATTACAGGTGCCGGCCACCACGCCCAGCTAATTTTTTTGCATTTTTAGTAGAGATGGGGGTTTCACCATGTTGGCCAGGCTGGTCTCGAACTCCTGACCTTGTGATCTGCCCACCTTGGCCTCCCAAAATGCTGGGATTACAGGCGTCAGCCACCATGCCTGGCCCTCTTAAGCTGTTTTTCAACGACTATGTGGGATCAGATATTTTGAGACAGATCCTAGAGAAATACTTCTTACTGTCTTATACTGACTTGAGAATTAAGAAACTACTAATCTAAGATGTTTATAGGACCTCTAAGGGCCCCACCTACTAGAAATACCTACTGGAAAACAGTAGGTATTCCATAAATATTGATTAATTAGGACCTCTACATTTCTGGGAGCCTGAATTTAATTCATGAATGTCTGTGGAGATTTTAAACTTTTAAAAAGCACGTAAGAGGTCACAAATATAAAAACTCAACAGTGACATAATTCTATTGCAAGTATTTTAAGTCCCTGCTTAAATGTAATCCAATATACCTGGTCAAAACAAAATATGACTTCCTTTATTTTAAAATTATGAAAACAAATTGAGTGAATGAGTATTTTGCTTTATAGAAAATTCCTCTAAAACAGCCTTTATAGGTCTTAAAGTTTTAAAAGTCTTAGTTATAAGATGTATTTTTTACCTGCACATCTTCATTTGTATAGTCCTTATCTCAGTATCTGCCACTTTATTACTCAGTATTATTCTGACAGCACAGAGTTTGTTTAAATCTGGAAGTGTGATGAAGAACAGAGACTGCTGCCTAGAATCATTCATACTTTCTGACTGAGTGTCTCAGCAATCAGGCCTTTAAAAATAAATAGCAAAAAAAGGTAGTAAATTATCTTACCAATAGAGTTCCAATACCAAGTCAGCACACAATATTTGATATTGTTTTAGAACAGGATCATACAAACAAGTTAGTTTGCAAACTTCAGCAGTTAAGTATCACTGCCATTTACCTTTAAGGTCTTCTAATGATTTTCTATGATTTTTGGTACAAGTTTTATTAAGATATAGTTCATATAACATAAAATTCACCCATTTAATGTGTACAATTCAGTTTTTTACTGTATTCAGAGTTGTGCAACCATCACTGCAATAAATTTTAGAATATTTTCATCACTCCCTTTTCTATAACAATAATTATTTTTTAAAAGTCAAAATGTATAGCAAAGTATTTTGTTGTTTCAGATTTTTCTGTAAAGCACTTCAAGGTTGAGGAATATATTATTTGTCATTGTACACGAAAGAAAATGTTTACTGAAGTCTCTAAATTCTTCCCTAGTTTTTGTTTCCACTAATTATCCAGCTTTCAAATTTTATTGGAGGCACAGTTTACAGTTGATAATTCACAAGGTATACCTTTGAAGTCTACATTACGTTTTACTACAGAAACAAAAACTAGAATATAAAAGTAAAGCAACCTAGTGAAGCATCAGTACTCTAACTTGCACAAATACATTGGGGAAAAGTAAGCTGGACTCTAGTACTTTCAACTTTTCAACATCAACATGTTTTTTCTTTTTAAGAAAGAATAACATACTGGCCCGGGGAATGTGCATTGTGAACAGCCTTCTGATCACAATGCTGAAATGAGTTTGTGGTGTCATCAGAGGAATGCTGGCAATGCCCTTTGGCTCCAACACATCTCCCTCACTCTAGCATCACAGTGTTTGAAATTCTCATCACTAGAGAACCACTTGGTTCTTTTAAAAATAGAAGTAGTCTTACAAAGGTTAACATAAATTCACACGAGGTGTTGATGAATTAAGATGATTCCTGGTATCATTAACAATAAAAATATTCCCTTTCTGATTTGACGTTTTGAAACGTTAAAAAGAAAAAAAGTACAAAGTTGCAAGGTAAACACTGCTGACTTCACAATTTTAATTCTCTTCACCCGAAGTTTTTTAGTAGAGAGCATCAATAATGATCAAGGTAAAATATATGGCAAAAGGGTGATTACAGCTTAGGCCCAGGACAAATACATGTTTTA